>NW_006779049.1:264013-284946 GCF_000442215.2 Lipotes vexillifer | reverse complement strand
TGGCCTCTCCCGTTGTGGAGCACAGGCTCCGGACGCGCAGGTCCAGCGGCCATGGCTCACGGGCCCAGCTGCTTCCCGGCACGTGGGATCTTCCCAGACTGGGGCACGAACCCGTGTCCCCTGCATCGGCAGGCGGACCTCAACCACTGCGCCACCAGGGAAGCCCTAGTAAATAATTTGAGAAAATAATATCACATAGTCCAATTGCTGTCACTAACCTCTATTCACTCATGCTCTTTTTATTCTTTCTTAGGGCCAGTACAAAAATTTAAATAATGAACAGATAAATTTATAAAGAAATCTGAATATTTTTTAAAAATATATAGTGTGGTAGTGTGACGGGAACAAAATTTTCAGTTTGAATTGTTCTTGGCTGACTGTACTGGCCTTTATTAATTTGTAATCTATTGTTCAGCTGAACAATGTGAGGAAATAAACAGTGATATTTAGTGACATGTATTTTTTAGCGACATAAATTATACCTAATAGCATGCAATGGGGTTAGGTATTCCCTCCAGCTAGGCTGTAGAAGAATCAGTATAAACACCCAAATGTGGAATCTATCCAGAAGCAAGAACTTAAAAATCAAGGAATCGGCTAATTAAACTTAATTGTGACAATATTAGGTGGATGAATAGCACATTTAATGGAATTCACTGTTAAATATGGAGGGTGAGGGCTTCCCTGGTGGCGTAGTGGTTGCAAATCACAACAAAACTCTCTGAAAGAGCATTTCTTTGTTTAAGACAATGGAAGAATACAGCTTTGAGTGATTATACATTATCTATGGTGAAGTAGATGTCTCAAGACTTCTCTTACATATGTGAATTGGATTCGTGACTGTCTTCTTCTGTTTCATTAACTGAATTTTGGATTATCATTAATTTTGTCTGCACACCATAAGACTTGCTCTAAGATGTGAGGAGAAAGGGTACATGTTTTTAACTTTGTGACTCATAACTCTGGTTGAATCTCTAGCATATGAAATGGAAAATTAAATGTCTAATTGAGTTTGAAATAATTCATAGTCTTCTTTCTTTTTTAAAATTAATTAATTAATTAATTAATTATTTTTGGTTGCATTGGGTCAGTTGCTGTGCCCTGGCTTTCTCTAGGTGCAATGAGCAGGCGCTTCTCATTGTGGTGGCTTCTCTTGTTGTTGAGCACGGGCTCTAGGCGCGCGGGCTTCAGTAGTTGTGGCTCATGGGCTTAGTTGCTCTGTGGCATGTGGGATCTTCCCAGACAAGGGCTCAAACCCATGTCCCATGCATTGGCAGGTGGGTTCTTAACCACTGCGCCACCAGGGAAGCCCCATAGCCTTCTTTCTTGTGTATAAGTGTAGAACATGGTAAACAATGATTTGTGCAAACTATTGTAATTGCTTTACTGTAATGTGAATATAATAAAATAGCATCTGTATAAAAATCATATATATATATATATATATATATATATATATATAATGTGTCATTGGCTAAAATGTTTGCTGATGAAAGTTTTCTCAAGTTTCTCT
Source organism: Lipotes vexillifer (assembly GCF_000442215.2). Lineage (NCBI taxonomy): Eukaryota > Metazoa > Chordata > Mammalia > Artiodactyla > Lipotidae > Lipotes > Lipotes vexillifer. The sequence goes on along the minus strand of NW_006779049.1, from coordinate 283,433 downwards.
GCTTCTTAATTTGCAAACCTAAAACTCATATTTAGGATTCCTAATCCTAACTGTGTACTTCAACAAAACCACATTATCCTTCAGTGTGATTTTACCTCAACAATTGGAAGAAAATCTTAAAATAATAATAAAAAGCTTATACATACCTATAATGATGTTTGGGTACTATTATCTTCTAGTATAACGAAAATAATTATTATTACTATTTTCCTTCAAGATATTTGAAATCCTTTTATGTATACATATACATAGAAATACATAAAATACATTAAAAAATCTTGATCTCCTGTTCATTTTTTGTGACCTCAAAGACAGAGAATTAATATTTAATTTTCAGTAGTCTGTTTGAATTATTTTCACAATTTTGATATATTTTAGCTTATATAAGTGGAAGTGTTCTTAAAATATACTATTTTTTAATTCTTAAAATTTTCCCTTCCAGGGCCAATTTATTTTGATTTAAGTAAACATTTGAATATATCATCAATACAAAAAAATATGAACGATTGAAAATGTGTTTTATGATTTTTATTGATAAAAATATAATCATTTAGGTGATCAAACTAAGATAAAAACCAGAAAAAATATACCAAATGACCTCACTCGTAAATAGAGGCAGAAAAATTGAATAAAATACTAAAAAGAATCTATCACTGTATTTCAAGAATGATAAAACATGACCAAAATAGTTCAGTGCAGGAATACAAAGGTAATGAAATATTAGGAAAACTAGTTATATACTAACCAAATGAATAAGTGAATAAAAAATAATCTTCATAGATGTTAAAAATGTGTGATAAATTTAAGCATCCACTTCTGATTATAAATAATGGAATAGGAATAAGAATAGATGGCTTCTTTATTAATATTAAAATAAAAATCAGAATCATAGTAATTGATGATATAAGAAGTATTAACATTATTGTCAGGAACAATACAATCATTTTTTTTCAATGTTTTAAAGTATTGTTAAAAAATACTAGCCAAAGCAATTACATATAAGAAAAAGTATGAAATATATAATGGGAAAGAGGGGAAATATTGTTTAGATATCATACAGTCTGTCCCTGGAAAATCCTAAAGAAATACCTGAAAAAGTTCAAAAACAGTAAGAGAATTCAGGAAGAGGGGTGAGATTCAAAAATCAGTGACTTCCCCATGTATGATCAGTATCCAGTATGAAAATACAAAGAGTGGTTTAGCTTCTGGTAATATTGGACAAAGTAAGTCAGATCAATCCCTCCATTGAGAACAATTATTAAAGCCTGACTATAATAGGAGCTATAAGATTGAAAGCAGCAGAGACTTAACAAAGTAGTGAGGAATTTTGGGCCTACATTCAGGGGAAGGAAATCCAGCTCAGATAAACTGAGCATTTGGAGCTGCGGGAAGGAAATACTTTTCTTTTTTTGTTTTGTAGCAGTCTGGTGAAGTGTTTGGCTTCTTCTGACAACAATGTTTTTAAAAGCATAAAATAAAATACATAATATTAAGGAAATACCTCACATTACAATGTGTTCTCAAAAATGTTTTTAAATGATGATCAATGATAAGTATGTTTAACATTTTGATAAGATAATAATATCAAAATTAAAGCTATCTTAATTTCAAAATTTCAGACTGAATAGAAACAAAACAAAACAAAGATAACAACAACAATAAAACACACATAAAAGGATGGAAAAACTTGTACTACAAATCATTAACCAATAGAGAAATTATGCAATATGTTGATAGAAGATAAAGTAGATTTAAAGAATAAAAGTGGATATTGTAGAAAAAAAGAACACTTCTTTATGATAAAAAGGTTGTTCTACCAGGAAGATACAGAAATCCTAAATTTCTTAGCTCCTTCTATCTTAACCCCAAAATATATAAAGATAAAAAACAACAGAATTAAAAGGAAAATGAAACAAATCCATTACGATAGTGGAACGTGTACACACATTTCTCAGTAAGTTATATAAAAAGCAGGGAGGAAAAGACACAAATTTAATTATTTTAAATGAGCAAAATATTTGAGCAGCAACTTCAAAACTGAGATTAGATAATGACCAATAAAATATGAAAACATGTTCATTAGTGTAAGAGAAATCTAAAATGATACCCTGTACAATATGACTTTATACCCATCAAAAATGATACAATTGTAAAGATTAAGCAATCCCAACTGTTGGTGAGGATATGAAATACTAGAATTGTTTTAACTACCTGTGGTAGTATAAATTGTCGCAGTTACACTGGGAAAATATTTTAGTGTTTACTAAATGTTAAAGTGTAGAAGTCCCATGAACCAGAATTTCACTTCTAGGTGTGAACCAAACAGAAATATGTACAAATGTACACTAAGGCACATGTATACAACTTTTAAAGATGTTATTATTTGTTATACTTCCAAACTGCATGCAATCTAAATATAAGACAACAATAGGATGAAGTTTTAAATTAATCACTGCTCTTTGTAAGAGTGAATCTCACATATGAAATGTTGCCAAAAGTAACCAAACACTAAAGGTTAAGAATGCATATTTCTATTTATACAGAATTCAAGAACAGAAAAACAATCTATGGTATTAAAAATCAGAATAATGGGAGTTTTGAGGGAAAAGTGAACATTTAGTCATATGCTTATTTTCTATTCATAGATCTCTACATGTGAAATGATTTAAGGTGATATAAATTTTCCTTAGCCATAGAGCCATTATATGTTGACAAATTAGTTTTTAGTGTTTAGTTCAAGTCACAGAAAGAAATTTCATTTCTTGAGACATCTTGTGGTGTCATTCACCTTCACAATGTACACACAATTACCAAATATTTACTGTGTGTAAAGTCTAGTTCTAGCACTGATGATTATTTTTCAGTGAGCAGTTTTCAGAGAAGCTATTTAAAATGTCGATTTGTGCTTGCACTGTGTGATACAGTATTTTTCTTGACTAACTAACTATGGGCTTCTGGGTCTTCTACCTTCATTGATTATATAGCATCCTTGAACAAAGACTAATGATCAAACAAGAGAGGCAAAATGGACAAACATGGAGAAAACTAGGTAAAGGAAATGCTCACATGTCTTATGTCAGAATTACTCTCTCAGTCTAGTTCTGCACAGTGTCTATGAAGCCTGCATAAGCATAATTGTCAGCATGTGCTGATTCGATTGTGTTCCTGATTACAAGAATAAAACCATGCAAGTGAGAAAGGTTATGCCCTAGAGATTCCTTTAAAAGATTGGCTATTCCTTGCCCTAGTTTTTGAGTCTTGAAACTGAACATGAAACTTCAGTAATAGCAAATGTACAAAAATAAAATTTTAGAACAGGTAAAATACACTGTAGTATTGTAATATTTACTAAATGTAATTCACTTTATCAGTGGCAGTAAATAAAATTTCAACTGAATATGATTCATGGAGAAATAGTTTGTAAATGACTGTAAACCCCATGTAAGAAATTATTTCACCTAAAATGTCATCTCAGTGTAAATGTTCTCTAGAATGAAATGCTTAGCATGGTTTTGAGTGAAATATTATTGTAATCATCCTTGTTTTTTCTATTTTAATATATGATAACCCCATATGTGATCCTAAAACTGTCATCTATTATGATTTCACAATTGGTTTTTGAAGTAATGAGATACTGATATATATATATATATATATATATATATAAAATGTAAGTTTAAAAATACATAACTTTCACATTCATTGGTATTCTTATTTGTTTATCCAATAACTATTTACTAGATTCCTACCATGTACCGGAAAAAGCTAACATTCCACTTTAGTGATGAACTTATAATAAATATTTAATAAATATTGATTAAAATTGTTGCTTGGTTATATTAATTATATATATTAATATACTAACTTTTGATATAAACACCAGGTAGTTCATTTTTTAAATGTCTAAAGCTCACAAAATAGCTAAAACATAACACTGATATTTTCTGCTATACGCATGTTTATGTTTGTATATAAAATATATGTATGTATCAGCAATTGACTTGTAAATAAGTTTTAACAACAGCGATATTTTATAAGACTACTTGAAGCAATCCAACTTTATAATACTTGATATCACTATCTGTGATTCAGAGAATGCAGATTTGATTTTGACTATTTGGAAAACCTTTACTTCCTACCTGAGAAATCAGGAATTTATTGTAACTCACTGAAATTTACTGTAAATTCTTAATTTAATGAAATCAGCAAATTTTATAGACACACAGAAATAAAAGATTTAGTGCTAATACAAAGAAGGACAGCAGAGATTTAGAATTCTTATGTTATATTTTGAAATTGTGTAAGCAGTTTCAGCTTCCCAAAGCATAATGAAGTAAAGTAGAAAAAGATAGAAGACTGAATCTACATTAAAGACATATGTAGAGTAAAGAAAGTCTGTTAGCTTATAACCTTTATTTGTCAAAAGAGCATAATGTGTGACATCAGATAAATTTTCTCCCTCTGCTTGTTAGTAAGATATGTATTCTCATCTGCTCCAAGGATTAAATAAAATATACAGTATCTGGGAAAAGGAAGTAGATGAGTAATTTATATTTTAAGGGCCATTTTATTTATTTTGTAACTATAATTGATCATTATATCAAATGGCAGCCAATCTGTTCCCTAACATATATAAACTACCATGTATTATATCACTCAGAAATAATATAGTTTTGTGGATAATTGTATTCTAATTCTTAGAGTATTAATAATTGTCTTGCTTACCTGTTGTATACACTTTTATCTTTTATTCATGCTTCATATTATTTTTTTTAAATCTAACAAAACTGTTACATTCACTTCTGAGATTTCTTCTTGTCTTCTTCCACAAGCTGTATCCTGTTTAAGAATTTTATTTTTGCTATGTATTTTTAGTGTGAATGAATTCTTGAGCCAAGGTGCCTGGATTCAAAATCTGGCTCTACCATCTATTAGCTGAGCAACCTCTGAAAACTTTCTTAAACTCTCTGTGCCTCAGTAGTGTTACCTATAACCAGGAGCTGATGCTCATACCAATTTAATACAATCAGTGTGAGAATTAAAGGAAAAAATACATATCTAAAGCTCCTTAGAACAGTGCCAGGCATATTGTATACACTTAATAAATGAAAGCTTTTTTATTTACTTCCCATAATGTCACTCTTTTTATTTGCCCCTTTAATTTGATAAAAAAATATTAAAATTCAAAAAAATTCTTTTAGTGATTAATTTTATAGAAATATTCTTCTGATTGGAGATTTCTCATCAGTAAAAGTGAGACATCAAAGAGATTTTCATTTTTTTGTATCTTATCATGAACCCAAATTTATAAAGGGCCATTACCTGAATAGGTTCCAAATATACTAATCCATCACTTAAATATATACCTGAAACATTTTTGCATTTGAGTAATTACAGTATGATTTGCTTTTGGATCATGCTGCATTTGATGTCCACCCTTCATTAAATAGTTTTCCATTGAATTAAAAAATATGAAATATTATAATTGCAAGATAAAAATGGTAAGAATTTCCTAAAAGAAATGTTTAATAGGCACCTTACTGAACTAAGGGACTGAGAAAAGGAAGCAATAGATCACTGTAAAAACGCTATTTAAGTTTTTTAAACTCATTCTTTCAATTAAGAGACAGTCACCTGACCTTTCATTACTTCCAGTAAGGATATTTACATAATTTTGTGGTGAAACTAAAATGTTTTAATACTATTCCCCACCCACCCACAAAAAAATAGATAACAGAACAAAGAAGTCAATAGGGAAAATGTTTAAGATGACTTTTTTAAGTAATTCAATGAACTATAAATTATTCTACTACAAACATTTTAATTTCAACTCTTTATATATTGTAGGAGACACATTATTATAAAATATGAAATCCTCATTGAAATTTCAATATAAGTTTAATTAGAAGGATTATATTTATAAATTTAACTTTATACTTAAACATATGTTGTCTGATTACTTTTTAATATCTGATATTATGGGCATGATAAATAGTTCCATACTATTATAATAGAGACAAAGTAATATTAGTACTTTTCTCACTAGCTATTTTGATAATTTTATGAACATAAATCAAAGTTTATCACTTAGAGATGATAAATAATCAACTACTAAATCTTCAACAAATATATCTAGCAATGACATTTCAATGATCTGTCATTACTCAAAATATAATGTCATTTTTTCTATAAACTATAAATTTGTATCACATCCTTTTGAAAAGAAAAATCCCCAGAGTCTATAAGTCTGTTTCCCAGAAATTTTTGTTTCATTTATAATCATCTTTTTCAAGGTATTCAATATATTAATAGATTTTATTTGTTTGTAGCATGGTTTTCATTTTTTCTTTGATTGACAGATACAGAAAGTCAGGTGAATCTAATTTCTCTACCAGTAAGTGTTCATATACACCCCACTTTGTAAGACACATCTGCAGAAATTCACTTAAAACAAACCAACCAACCTCATAATACCTGTGACAAATGAACAAGGCAAATCAGCAAATCAATTCCCTGAAAGTAAAGAATATGGTAGTTTTCTCTCATTCATATCTGACTACTGACAATTTAAAATCCTGGAGGTATGACCTTGACCTATAATCTATTAGCTATAACCACTAAGTGCTCTGCTTTACAATTGATGCTTTATTTTGTACTAATTTTATCATTTCATCAAGAAGAACTTTAACCTAAAATATTAATTTTACATTCAATTTTAAAATTGTTCCAAAGTGAATTTGAATATTCAGGTATACACACTAGAATGCATATTGAATATTTTTAAAGTGAAACAAAACAAATAGCTTTTTGTGTGTATATATATATTTGTGTGTATATATATAATAGACTTAATTGTGCTTCCTATGATTGGTCAGCTTCTTAAAACATAGCAGATCAATTAAAACTGTACTTCTCTGCATGTTATTATATAACTGAAATTTAAATTTTCTATAAGCAGAACATGCATGTATTACTATAATGGTTTTAAATACATATTTGGTATAGAAAAAAGTAATGTGTGTTTTATAGAAAAATCCCGGTAGAGATTCATGAATACTTCTTTGTTATCCTGGGAAATACTGGTATCGTGTATCTGATTAAATACTTCTAGCCATGAGAGAGTATATATATATCGGTGGTCAACAGTGGCTAAAAATTTACTGGTAGGGATTGTGATAAAGACTATTGGTGGTTTTGATTGGAAAATACTGATGGAGGAATTATTTTCACACCTGGAACAGGAAGTCTTAATAGGACATTAAGTTTGTACTAATAATTTGTAGTATTTTATTCTAGTTAAACATATTCTTTCCCTTCACTTTAGTAAGGAACACATACCCTTATAACTGCCCATATAACTCAAATTCTGACTCCTAGTATTTCCCAACCCCTGGCATTTGTGTTTGTCTTGCTGACTGTTCATTCTGTGCTATAAATGTTGGCCTTTAGCACAAATCCATCTTCTGGTCCCAGTGGATTTCCCTGACTACTGATTCTTTGTCTCAGAAGACTCAACATAGACATCCATAAAAGACATTCTGCCCTTCATCAGGCAGCAGGCCACTTGTGTGTCAGTATTTGTTTGTTTATGAATCTGAAGCAAATATGAATTATAGTACCAAGGTTCTAATAAAGCATTGGATGACCAAAAAATGAAAATATTTTATATGTATGTAGTACAGAATAAAAAAGAAAAGATTCCTGGAAGCGTGAGTTTTTATAAAATTTTGTTTTCATTTCCCTTTATTTTTAAAATCTATTTTCCATTTTCAGAGCATAGTGGTTAGTATTTAGGTTCTGGAACCACAAATGCCTGACTTCCAATCCTACTTCTACGTCCTTGGATTGTTACTTCTTTAACCAAGTTACTTAATCTGAATGTACCTCAGATATCAGCTGTAAAATGGGTAGCTCATGCTTTCTTCAATATATTTAACAACTATGTGCTATCAATTATGTAGAAGATTGTCGGGCTAATGAAAGTACTTAACCATTTATATAATTGGGATATAATTTTAAAGGCTTAATTGTTAATTTATATATTAGTTATAAAACAGTTTTCCCTTTAGCAAGACATAGATGGCCAACATGGAGTATTTCTAAGACTGTATATTCTAAATCCAGCTTTTAAAAAGAGACTCTTCTATGCTTCTCTTTGAATAAAATGTAATAGTCAATTAAAGCGTTAAATTAAAACAATGAGAGATTTAGCAAAAAAAGAAATGAGAGAAAATGCAGTAGTAGAGATATGATTTTTAAAAGCTGCTTATGACAAACAGAATTAATTCTATTAAAAAGAGGTAATTTCCAAATTGATATAATAAAGCAAATGACATGGTGTGGAATGTGAGCTGCAAAAGAAAAGTGTAGAAATAAACCAAGTTTATATTCTTGTCTCTCTGGTCATTATGAATTTAACTGGATAATGCAATTTACAATGAAAGTTTCAAATAATATTCCTGCATATATTCAAAACTTATTGCTTTTTTAAAGCTCTGGGGCACCTCTGAAGATTTCTTATGTTTTATAAAATTTATCTCAATAATAGTAGTTTCCTTATACATTATTTTAATCTCACATATACAGCACATAAATAATGTATCTTTTAAAATTATTATTTTGGAAAATAAGCAATAGGATTTCAGTACCACTTTTATCAGGATTCAGTGAACTTGGTTAGTGGAATATGTTGAAAAGTATAGTTAGTAAAAAAAAAAAATCCTAATATTTCTATGAATTACCCATTTGCTCCAAGTTCATGACATTTTCATAATATTACAATGATAGGATACTTCTGTTAGTGTCAGTGCCAGAAGACAGATGAACTGATTAACCCAATACAAGGGTCTACGTTTTTTTCTAAGGAGTTTCTCCTCTATGATCAAACCATCAGGTGCTTGAAATTTCTTTATATATCCCCACAACCTCCCAACTCTCCCCATTCTGCTGTCTTACTATTTTTACCAATGCCCTGATGGAATAAATTTCTTTTAATTGCAATATGGTAACACATTTCAAGCATTTCCTCTTTGTTAATACCTCACCTGACTTCATTTAAGAAGCTTGGAGAATGGGTTCTTGGACAGAATTCTGTTACCACATTTATAATAGTTATGTATGTACCCATCTGTTCTCAAAATTGTGAGATTATTGACAAGATTCTAGAGAATTTTATCATTTTTGTATAAAAACACTTCTCTCTGTGTGAGTGTGTGTGTGTGTGTGTGTGTAAATCAATGAAATAATGAAAGAATGATAAGATGAGGAAATAATTAATTCATTTATTTAATAAATATTTGCATAATAGCTATCAAAATTGCATTGCTCTAAGGCCTATGAATATAGTGGCACATAAGACCAAAAAGAAAATGATGTGCTTACATAGAACTTTAAGGTCCATGTTTTTCTAGCTCTAACCTCAAACCCCAATTAGTTCTATGTATTTATGAACATCCTTGTTCTCTCTTTTTTTTTAATTTTTACTTACTGATTGATTGATTGATTTTAACTTTGTTCTCCTAAAACTCATTTTTCAGTGGTTTAACCTTGAAACCACACACACATACACACACACACACAGACAGATACACATTGAGTCAAATGTTCAGTTATACTGCTAGAAATTTGTCACTTTTTAAATTTGTTTTTGGTTAATTGCTGAGAAAAAATAAGATAGCTGAAGCAGGGGGAAAAAATCACAAAAGTGTTACCTTAACCTAAAATTTAACTGTCACTTAGTATTTTTTGAGTAATTCCAAGGTAGGTAATTTTCAGTCAACTTTATTTTCATTCTCTACCTGCTAATACTCCCACTGTAGTTTTGCACTGATATTCATAAAAGATTTAGCTTCTTCATTGTATAAGCAGTTTGGGTTTTAAAGAAAATATATATGAAGGATTTGAAAAAAATCACATTCATTTGCACCAATTACTTTAAATGTCAAAAGCTCAGTGCTTGGATGAGCAATACCTGCCTCCTCAATCAGGATAGAACTTAACAGAAGTAGAATAAAAGTTTTAATGTTGATCTGTTGGCAGAAGGGTGGGGGCGGTACTATTGAAATATCTTTACTTTCAATTATTCAAGTTTCGCATTTGAATCGAAAGATGCATTGAAGCAAGAATATGGTTTTTAAATGAGAAATATTATAGCGTAAGCATAATTTTAACATCTTTCCATCTCTGATAATTATTTAAACTTATTAACCAAGAGTACAAAGTAGCAGGGTCCCAGGTCCAGAGTCAAACATGCTCAAAAAACAAAAAACAAAAAACAAAACAAAAACGATAAGTAAAATAGGATGTTAGCACTGTGGTAGACTTCAAAACAATTTTACATCATATTTCTGGAATTTCAGGATCCTGAAGTTCTTTGAATTCCACACAATAATACTAATGAGTTATTCAAAAATGCTAAAAATAGAATAAAAATGGGAATGAATATTGGAGAATACCTGAAGCCCTCTGATGTAGCTAAGGTACAAATTGTTCATAATTGTGTATTATAACTAAAACCAAGTGCTTTTATTTTTCACTAAGTACCAAGAGACAGGTACCATTAGCTGCCCTGGTTTCACAGCTTCATGTCCTTGGCATGAAGGAGCTTTCAAATACTTATTTATTCCTATAGATGGGATTCCAAAAGATGTGAAGAATGGTTGGTAGAGGGTGGAGTGAACTTCGAATAAATTATGCTCTAAAATAAGAAACTAACACACCATTTTAAAGCAAATATACTACAATAAAGATATTAATAAATAAATAAATAGACATAAAATCTTTATGTATTTAAAGGAATTTCAAAATTCAGAAAATGTATTCCAGATAATCTAGTAGGTCCCTTTTTTGTAAGAGCTTGCAACTTGAATTCACTTTGGAAACACTTCTTATTCCAGGAAAAACAAATCGACACAAAATAAAAACAATTGTATACCATCTCAGAATCCTCTTGCCCTACTATTTACTCGAGCCAATTGAGTGCTGACCAGTTTCATACAAGCTTTGTCTAGTTTAGTGCAAGTAAAATTAGACAGTACCTTACTTCAAGCAGGCCACTTTCTCTTTTGGACTGCTCTGATATAAAAATGGGATGCCAAGGGACTCTGCCTTACACACTTGTATTCACTCACAGCCAGAAAGGGAACAGCAGTTAACTCCTGCGGAGGTGTTAACACCCTTGATGAATGGGCAATGAGGGCCAACGGATAACTGCTTCCTTCTTTTCTTCCAGGCCAGGGGGTGGGAAGGAGGGGGGCGGGGAAGGGCGGACAGTTGTGAAATAATTTTTATAAAACTGCTTATGAGACTTTGGCAAGTGGGAAACCATTCGCCCACAAGAATGCAAACTCAGTATCGCCTCTTTGTACTGACTTTCTCTCCATCTCTGTTTTCTTCCTCTGCCTTATATCTCTGCTGCCTGGATTAATATTCCCAAATAAACTACTGCAGATAAGTGTTTTTCCTACTTTCTATGAACTCAGACTAAGAAAACAACCTCATTAATGGAATTTTTAGTTATGCATAAGTAAAGAGAATATATGCTGCTTAAAAAAAAGACAGGCATCAAGAAAGTAAATGATGAATTTGGATGCTCTGTGTTACTTTAGGAGAAAAATGTTACATATGTGAAGATGTGGACAGTGGACAAATCAGGACATATAATTTCTGTCTGCCTCTCTGGACTCAATTGACTTTCTCTGGTTTCAGATAACTCATAGATTAATACATTTATTTATGTAATTTTTAATAATTTGGGTAGGAATGGTGAGGGCCATCATTTCATGAGATATTTTAGACCACTAGGGTCAAAGACAAGACTGCATTGTAGCCCAGGTGAAACTGTTTGCAGATAATTATCAACACATTCATTTTGCCATTCTTTGTTTGGACTATAGCATAACTCTAGAACTATGCTGTTTGATTTGGTAGCCACTAGCTACATGTGCCTGCTGAGCACTTGAAACATAGTGAGCTCAAATTGAGACATGCTCTGAGTGTAAAATTACACTCAGGTATTAGTGAATCTAGTTGAAGGATTGTTTTTTAACTGCCTTAAAGGTTTGACTTTTTTTCAGATAAAAATGTGGAAACATTTTTTAAATGCAAAAGAAAATCAAAATAAGGAAAAGGAAAATAGAAAGAAAAATAAAACCAATGACATACACTGAGATAAGAAAATTGTGAAGACCCCTGAGAAGAACACAGTGCTAGCTGGGGAACACTGGTCTCTCTTAGGTTTTTACTACCTGTGTTTTTACTGTAAAATTTCATACTGATGCATTTAATATAAACCAAATAAATGGAAGTTATGACATTTAAATTCCTTAATGTTATTTCTTGAAAATACTAATGTGGTAACTAAAATATTAATTAATATCAAATCCATTTTCATAGTTGGTAAAAATGCAAGTTACATTTTCTAGGTATATACCCATTAAAACAAAAAAGTCACTTGCCTCAACATAATCACTTCCTCATTTTTAACATATATATTTCAAATATGATATTTGAGCATGTGTAGCTTTATATACTAATAAAGCTTTTCATTTATTAAGTTGTCAGAAAAACACTAAGATGCAAAACAAAATCATTCCAAATGTCATTAGAGAATACGTTTTTCAAGATCACATGGAAGGTGCTTGATAATTACTTTGAAATGTATCTTAATTTCTGTTAAATAAAATATATCTTTCTTATGTTTATTTGTTAGATTTAGAAAATAGGAAAATTTTAAATTATATTAATTAAATTTAAGTTTAATTTAATTAATTTTCTTCGTTATTTCAGTCTCTCTTAATTTTGATTTTTTTATAAATCTAAGAAACACATTCATATATTTCACATATTATATAAAGTAACACATAATAATATATTTTGAAAAACAAGAGTCCATAAAGATACATATAAAAGTAAAACTAATAATGGCAAAATAACTTCCTTGCAGAAGAATGCTGGCTAATGGATACAGAAATAATGGAATTAGGAAACACCAGCATACATTTTATATAAAATATAGAATGAGAAACTTTTCCTGTCTTCTTAGTCACACATTCTCTCAGTACGAACTCAATAACCCCTCCATAGGTAGCCTTTCTTAGCTGTTATTTTTTAATGTTCCTCAGGAGTTTATTTATGTTTATGTAAATAAATATGAATAAAGTATCCTCCTACCTTTTTGCACAAAATATATTATTGTATATTTGAGATATCTCATTAGTGCACTGAGAACTTTCTCAAACAACAACAACAAAATTTGTTGAATGGAAGTACTATAATATTTTTAAAGTTGATATTCAACTTGATTTAATATTTTGCCATTACAATAGTTCCAAAGAATAAAATTTGTTTGTAACATATCTCCTTCATGTTCCTATGTATCTCTAGGAAAAATTCCCATAGGTACAATTTCAGAGTTAAACGTATTTGTATTTTAAAATTTTGATGGTTATTTCTAAATTGTCTTAATAGGGAGCATAACTATTTACACCTGATCTGCTATATATGAGATTGTCCATTTTCCCACACCTCACCAACTGATTCCAAACTTTTGAATTTTTGTTCAGTTGAAGGGTAAAAATGGTATCTTGGTGTTACTATTTTAATTTATATTCCTCTTATTAAGAAGGAGGATAGGCATCTCTTCAAAATTTTGAAAGCAATATGAACTTATGTTTTTTGAATACATCTTTGAACTGCCCTTGTAACTTTAATCCATTTTTCTACTAAAATTAATATCAGAACATGTAGTACATAACTTTGTCTAAGTTTGTGGATAATATTGTCAATAATTTTTCCAATTTGTCATTTGGTCATGTTTATTTATCTTTTTATTCAGAAATTTTAGTCATATATAAATACTTTATTTTGATTTCTATGTTTTGAGTCATAGTAAGAAAAACATTTCCATGCTCCAAGCTTATAAAAGATCTGTCTCACATATTTTCTATTAGTACTTTAATGGTTAAAATTTAATTTATATCATTAATCCATTAGTAATTTATCCATGAGTGTGAGGTGACATATATCCATTTTTAATTGTTTGTTTGTTTTACAAAGAGCTACCCATGTTTACAAATAAGATATATTTATTTTTCCATTTTTTTCTCCACTGATTTCACATGCCACTTTTAATAAATAATTTGTACTTGGTCTATTTCTGGCTTTATGTTTTATTTTTAATGTATCAGATTATTCATGTACTGTTTGTACACTGATTTAATATTTAGAGCTTGATAAAATGTTTTCACATTTAGTACAGACTGTCTTCTGTCATTCAGTTTCTTATTCAGAGATTTCTTACAGTTTAAGTTTAGTTTATTTTTACATATGAACATTCATGTCAAATTGTCCAATTCTAGAGAAATCTGTTGGTGTTTTGTGGGGATGTTAAAATTTTAAATGAGCTTTGGAGAAAAAAACTAGATATGTTCTGTGCTGAATTGATTGAATGGAATGGATCTGGATTTGTTGTTGTTCAAGATTTGCATATGTATGTTTGGGGATGGGTGTTTGTTTTCTACATGAGTGTTTTAAAGTTTTCTTCATATAGATCTTAAACTTACTGTTAAATTTATTTCTAAATAAATTATCTTTTGTTGCTGCTATGAAAGATGTACTTTCATCTACTATATTTTGAAATATATGAAAGCAATATTTTCATATAATAATTATTTACATTTCATTTAAAATATTGCAGTTGCTTCTCTTTTATTTCCCAAAGATACAATTATATTTTTTGAAAAGTGATTGATTTATCTTTATTTTTTATAATATCTATACTTCCAATTTATAAATATTTGTGAATGTTGTTAAATGTCTTTCTAGCATGTGGGTAGGAAATTGCTAATAGCAGGCCTATACACTCCCTCTCTACTAGGACACCAGAGAGGTATAAATGATCTCAGTCAAATATCTTTAAAAACCAGCTAATGACCACTGCTCAGACCTCCTGGTAAACATTTTTAATAAAATGTTTTTAGTAGAACACATTTATCCAGGTTGTTTCTTGTAAATAAGCCTGGGATATATGGATTTATAGACCATGGTTGGTTTGAAAATCATGTAAGCTGTGCAATTAATGGAATATAAAATAAAGAATTCTGTAAACCAAAGTGGCTCATTTTGTGTGGTTGATATTTCCACATACATTGCTCAATAAAGTCTTGCCTGTTAAATCTGAAACAAAAAGGCATCCTCATGGGAAAAAAAGGGATATTTTATGGAACTCTATGATGGTCACAGGTTTCTCCAAAATGGACATGGTTTTAACTCCTGGGCATAGCAATTGCTTGTAACCTTTGAAATGTCAGAAAATTTGGTATAATTTGTGTAGTTCATGTTTGTTAGTTCAATACTTTTTGTTATAATAGCTTCTACAGGAATGATTATACAATTTCTCTCCATTCATCTCCCATAATAGTACATTATATTAATAGATTTTCTAGTAATGAACCATGCTTTCATCCCAGGACTAATCCACTATTGTCACAATGAATTATATTTTTAGTATGCTATTAAATTTCTTTGCTATATTTAAGATTTTTTTCTTTTTTTATTAATTTTTGACCACACCACACGCGGCATGCTGGAACTTAGTTCCCTGACCAGGGATAGAACCCGAGCCCCTGCGGTGGAAGCACAGACTCTTAACCACTGGACTGCCAGGGAAGTCCAAGAATTTTTAAAAATCTATTCCTTAGAGATTTGATGTATAGTATTTTTGTGTGTGTAATCTTGTGTGGTATAAAAGCAATGATTTATGAATTTTTCTTCTTACAAATCATTTAATGTTTTTTTTTTTCCTTTTTATATGTTCTTAGTAGTTTAAATAGCATTACAATTCTGTAATTGAAAAAGATATATAGTATTGTTCTGGGAATCTGCCTGGGCCTGATGATTTGGGGGGAATGTATGTTCTTTGACAACATTCTTCGATTCTGCTACAAAAATTGGTGTTTATCTCTTCTTCTCTTATGTGGTGTATTTTGATAAACTATTGCCCTAGATATTCAGGAAGAAGTATATTTGAATAGTTGAGAAAAAAGATTTTTAAAGTTTTCTCATTTGTGATTTTTTCCCCAAAATCATTTGTGTTTTTGAGCTTGCTCCACATTTTTCTTCATTAGGGTGACTAGTGGATGATCCCATTATTATTATATATTGTATATTATATAATTTGTAATACTTGCATACATCTCTTCAATGGATCAGCTTTTGTTTGTACACTTTTTTAAAAATTTTCTATAATGTATATTTGTAGTTATTCTTTTTACAGTTTTTTTTTCATTTATTTGCTTAAATTTTTATGTATATATTTTTAAACTCTTTGAGTTGGATAGTTTCTTCTTTTGTTTTTGGTCTTTATTTTTGATTTATGTGAATACTTACAGTTATGGCTTTTCCTATGTTTCTTGTATTATTTTTTTCTGTCCTGTGCTCCATCCAGTTCAATCTTTATGTTAGTGATTTTCCCCTTCCTCCTTCATTGAGTGCTTCATATATTTCATCTTCTTCTTTATTCTTATTATAACCCTCTCTTCTGTGAATTTGATGTTTCTGAATTATGGTCTTTTTTACATGCATGAGGGCTTCATTGAGTTTTGTTTTGTTGGTTGTTTACTTAATTGTAAATACTTGATTATTTTCACTTTCTACTTGGCAACAACTTTCTAGTAAATGCTCTTCATCTGATGGTAAGATATGATGCTAGTTCACATTCACATAGATTTTCTCACAATACTTTTGTTGATTCTATCCACATTATCCTTTTTTCCTTCTACATAATTAAATAAAGAGAATTTTCAGAAACTTGTAATATTCAAGAGGTATCTATGTTTGTACCTATGGGTGGAGAGCATGGTGGCCTTGCTTGCTACTTCTTTGCAACCACAAGTAGATTTACATTCTCTGTATGATTATTTGGGAAAGCCCCTGATTTTGCTTTTTTGTAATAAATATGATGCAAAAGTGCTTCTGGCACCAGCCCTGCCCATGTCAGTTTTTGCATTCATTATTGCAATGTCAGACCTGTTTTGCACTGTGGGGGTGAAGTCTTCACCTTCAGAAAGTATTTATTTCCTGGTACTTTGTAAGATGTGATTCAGCTGGGCTCTCACACTCCTCTCCCTGGTTCTTAATTTCACTTCTTTTCTCAAGGCTTCTGTCAGATCTCATTGTTTTGGGTAACCCTTATGCTTATATTGGAATCTGAGGGTGTTTTTTTTTTTAATGTCTTCTTGTTGTTTTTATTTGAAATTTATTTCTCAGAGGGTTTTATTGTTTGGGGGGGAGGTTGTTGTTTTCCTTGTTCTCTTTGTCAGTTTTTTGTATTTTTTAGGAGAACAAGGAGAAAGGTGCTGAACTAAGCAATCATATTACTTCAAGAAATTTTTGAAATAATTTAAACATATAAATTGTTTTAAAAGTAACCATATATATAGCCTTTTGTCTCTTGTATGAACTGAAAGGTTGAAAAGAACACTCTTTATAGCAGGAAAATGTATTAGATTGTTTAATTTTATCAGAAATTGATAATAAAAAAATATTTTAAAAAAGAGTTGACCCCTGGTTTTAAAATTAAAAACCACAAATGAATGATTACACCAGAGGCAATACATGTTACTGTGTTTTAATGTACCATTGTTGTAAAATTCTGAAGGAAAACATATGATTTAAATTAAGGAATAGATGCTTTCTGTAGTAGCTGAAGATCAGTACTAACTTAACACATACTGCCCTGAGTTTTGACACTTAAAGTGTGTCAACAGATTCAGATGTTGAGGAGTGCAGATCTTTCAGAAGTGTCACTGTTGTCACTCCCTCTTGCGAGAGCACCAGAATCACAACTAATTCCTGAACATCGACAGGGCGACACTAGAACTCACCAAAAAACATACTCCACATCCAAAGACAAAGGAGAAGCTGCAATGAGACATTAGGAGGGGCACAATCACAATAAACTCAAATCCCATAACCACTGCATGGGTGACTCACAAACTGGAGAGCAATGTTACCACAGAATTCCACCCACTGGTGTGATGGTTCACAGCCCCACGTCAGGTTTCCTAACTTGGGGGTCTGGCAACAGGAAGAGAAATTACCAGAGAATCAGACTTTGAAGGCTAGCAGGATTTGATTGCTGAACTTCGACAGGACTGGGGGAAACAGAGACTTCACTCTTGGAGGCCACACACAAAGCAGTGTGCACAACAGGACCCAAGGGGAAGAAGCAGTGACCCCATAGGAGATTGAACCAGACCTACCTGCTGGTGTTGGAGGGTCTCCTGCAGAGTGGGGGATGAGTGTGGCTCACCATGGGTACAAGGACACTGGCAGCAGAAGTTCTAAGAAGTACTCCTTGGTGTGAGTCCTCTGGAAGTCCACCGTTAGCCCCACCACAGAGACTGTAGCCTCCAGTGCTGGGTCGGCTCAGTCCAAACATCAAGGGGGAGGGAACTTAGCCCCACCCATCAGCAGACAAGCAGATTAAAGTTTTACTGAGCTCTGCCAACCAGAGCAACAACCAGCTCTACCCACCAAAAGTCCCTCCCATCAGAAAGCTTGCACAAGCCTCTTGGATAGCCTCATCCCCCAGAGGGCAGACAGCAGAAGCAAAAAGAACTACAATCCTGCAGCCTGTGGAACAAAAACACATTCACAGAAAGATAGACAAAATGAAAAGGCATAGGACTATATACCAGATGAAGGAACAAGATAAAACCCCAGAAAAACAACTAAATGAAGTGGAGATAAGCAACCTTTCAGAAAAATAATTCAGAATAATGATAGTGAAGATGATCAAGGACCTCAGAAAAAGAATAGAGGCAAAGATCAAGAAGATGCAAGAAATGTTTAACAAAGACCTAGAAGAATTAAAGAAAAAGACCTAAAAGAATTAAAAAACAAACAGAGATGAACAGTACAATAACTAAAATGAAGGAATCAATAGCAGAATAATTGAGGCAGAAGAACAGATAAGTGACCTGGAAGACAGAATGGTGGAATTCACTGCTGTGGAACACAATAAGAAAGAAGAATGGAAAAATATGAAGACAGCCTAAGCGACCTCTGGGACAACATTAAATGCACCAACATTCACATTATAGGGGTCCCAGAAGGAGAAGAGAGAGAGACAGGACCCAAGAAAATATTTGAAGAGATTATAGTCAAAAACTTCCCTAACATGGGAAAGGAAATAGACACACAAGTCCAGAAAGTGCAGAGAGTCCCAGGCAGAATAAACCCAAGGAGAAACATGCTGAGACACATAGTAATCAAATTGAAAAAATTAAAGACAAAGAAAAATTATTAAAAGCAACAGGGGAAAAACAAAAAAATAATATACAAGGGAACTCCCATAAGGTTAACAGCTGATTTCTCAGCAGAAGCCCTACAAACCAGAAGGGAGTGGAATGATATATAT
>NW_006779049.1:224159-263963 GCF_000442215.2 Lipotes vexillifer | reverse complement strand
TTGTGGAGCACAGGCTCCAGACGCACAGGATCAGCGGCTATGGATCACGGGCCCAGCTGCTCCGCAGCATGTGGGATCCTCCTGGACAGGGGCACGAACCCATGTCCCCTGCATCGGCAGGTGGACTCTCAACCACTGCGCCACCAGGAAGCCTGGCATGATATATTTAAAGAGATGAAAGGGAAAAACCTACAACCAAGATTACTCTACCCGGCAAGGGTCTTATTCAGATTGAAAATAGAAAGCAAAAGCTTTACAGACAAGCAAAAGCTAAGAGAATACAGCAGCACCAAACCAGCTCTACAACAAATGCTAAAGGAACTTCTCTAAGTGGGAAACAGAAGAAAAGAAAAGCAACTACAAAAACAAACCCAAAACACTTAAGAAAATTGTAATAGTAACATACATATCAATAATTACCTTAAGTGTGAATGGATTAAATGCTCTAACCAAAAGACACAGTATCACTGAATGGATACAAAACAAGACCTATATATATGCTGTCTACAAGAGGCCTACTTCAGACCTAGGGACACATACAGACTGAAAGTGAGAGGATGGAAAAATATATTCCATGCAAATGGAAATCAAAAGAAAGTTGGAGTAGCAATACTCATATCAGATAAAATAGACTTTAAAATAAAGAATATTACAAGAGACAGGGAAGAACACAACATAATGATCAAGGGATCAATCCAAGAAGATATAACAATTATAAATATATATGCACCCAACATAGGAGCACCTCAATACATAAGGAAAATGCTAACAGCTATAAAAGAGCAAATTAACAGTAACACAATAATAGTGGGAACTTTAACACTTCACTTACACCAATGGACAGATCATCCAGACAGAAAATTAATAAGGAAACACAAGCTTTAAATGACACAATAGAGCAGATAGATTTAATTGATATTTATAGGACTTTCCATCCGAAAACAGCAGATTACACTTCTCAATTGCACATGGAACATTCTCCAGGATAGATCACATCTTGAGTCACACTTCAATCCTCAATAAATTTAACAAAATTGAAATCATATCAAGCATTTTTTCGGACCACAACAGTATGAGATTAGAAATGAATTACAGGGAAAAAAAACGTAAAAAAACACTAACACATGGATGCTAAACAATATGTTACTAAATAAAAAAGAGATAACTGAAGAAATCAAAGAAGCAATAAAAAACCATGTAGAGTCAAATGACAGTGAAAACACTATGATCCAAAACCTATGGGATGAAGCAGAAGCAGTTCTAAGAGGGAAGTTTATAGCAATACAATCCTACCTCAAGAAACAAGAAAAATCTCAAATAAACAATCTAACCTTACACCTAAAGGAACTAGAGAAAGAAGAACAAACAAAGCCCAAAGTTAGTAGAAAAAATAGAAATCCTAAATATGAGACCAGAAATAAATGAAATAGAAACAAAGAAAACAATAGCAAAGATCAATAAAACTAAAAGCTGTTTTTTTGAGAAGATAAAGAAAATTGATGAACCTTTAGGCAGACTCCTCAAGAAAAAGTGGGAGAGGACTCAAATCAATAAAATTAGAAATGGAAAAGGAGAAGTTACAATGGACACTGCAGAAATACAAAGCATCATGAGACTACTACAAGTGACTCTATGCCAATAAAATGGACAACCTGGAAAAAATGGACCAATTCTTAGAACGTATAACCTTCCTATCTGAATCAGGAAAAAATAAAAAATATCAACAGACCAATCACATGTAATGAAACTGAAACTGATTAAAACTCTTCCAACAGGGCTTCCCTGGTGACGCAGTGGTTGAGAGTCTGCCTACCGATGCATGGGACATGGGTTCATGCCCCGGTCTGGGAAGGTCCCACATGCTGCAGAGCGATTAGGCCCGTGAGCCATGGCCACTGAGCCTGCACGTCTGGAGCCTGTGCTCTGCAACGGGAGAGGCCACAACAGTGATAGGCCCGCGTACCATAAAAAAACCCAAAAAACAAAAAACAAAACAAAACAAAAAGAACAAAAAAAACTTCCAACAAACAAAAGTCCGGGACCAGATGTCTTCATGCGTGAATTTTATCAAACATTTAGAGAGGAGCCAACAACCATCATTCTCAAACTCTTCCAAAAAACTGCAGAGGAAGGAATACTCCCAAACTCATTCTATTAGGCCACAATCACCCTGATACCAAAACCAGACAAAGATACTACAGAAATAGGAAATTGCACACCGATATCACTGATGAATATAGAGGCAAAAATCCTCAACAAAATACTAGCAAACAATCCAACAACACATTAAAATTATCACACACCATGATCAAGTGGGATTTATCCCAGGGATCCAAGGATTCTTCAATATATGCAAACCAATCAATGTAATACACCATATTAACAAGTTGAACAATAAAAACCTTATGATCATCACAACAGATGCAGAAAAAGCTTTTGAAAATATTCAACACCCATTTATGATAAAAAACTCTCCAGAAAGTAGGCATAGAGGGACCCACCTCAACATAATAAAGGCCATATATGGCAAACCCACAGCAAACATCATTCTCAATGGTGAAAAACTGAAAGCATTTCCTCTAAGATCAGGAACAAGACAAAGATGTCCACTCTCATCACTATTATTCAACATAGATTTGGAAGTCCTTGCCACTGCAATCAGAGAAGAAAAAGAAATAAAAGGAATACAATTTGGAAAAGAAGAAGTAAAAACTGTCACTGTTTGCGGATGACATGATACTATACATAAAGAATCCTAAAGATTCCACCAGAAAACTACTAGAGCTAATCAATGAATTTGGTAAAGTTGCAGGATACAAAATTAATGCACAGAAATCTCTAGCATTCCTATACACTAACAATAGAGGATCAGAAAGAGAAATTAAGGAAACAATCCCATTCACCATTGCAACAAAAAGAAGAAGATACCTAGGAATAAACCTACCTAAGGATGTAAAAGACCTGTACTCAGAAAACTATAAGACACTGATGAAAGAAATAAAAAATGACACAAACAGATGGAGAGATATACCATGTTCTTGGAGTGCAAGAATCAATATTGTGAAAGTGACTATACTACCCAAAGCAATCTACAGATTCAATGCAATCCCTATCAAATTACCAATGGCATTTCTTACAGATCTAGAAGAAAAAAATATTAAAATTTGTATGGAGACACTAAAGGCCCTGAACAGCCAAAGCAATCTTGAGGGAATAAAATGGAGCTGAAGGAATCAGACTCCCTGGCTTCAGACTATACTACAAAGCTGCAGTAATCAAGACAATATGGCACTGGCACAAAAACAGAAATATAGATCAATGGATCAGGACAGAAAGCTCAGAGATAAACCCATGAACCTATGGTCAACTAATCTATGACAAAGGAAGCAAGGATATACAATGGAGAAAAAACAGTCTCTTCAATAAGTGGTGCTGGGAAAACTGGACAGCTACATGTAAAAGAATGAAATTAAAAAACTCTCTGACACCATACACAAAAATAAAATCAAAATGGATTAAAGACTAAATATAAGACCGGACACTATAAAACTCTAAGAGGAAAACCTAGGAAAAACATTCTTTGACATAAATTACAGCAAGATCTTTTTTGACCCACCTCCTAGAGTAATGGAAATACAAACAAAAATAAACAAATGGAACCTAATGAAACTTAAATGCTTTTGCACAGTGAAGGAAACTATAAAAAAGATGAAAAGGCAACCCTCAGAATGGAAGAAAATATTTGCAAACAAATCAATGGACAAGGGATTAATCTCCAAAATATATGAACAGCTCATGCAGCTCGATATTAAAAAAAAACAAACAACCCAATCAAAAAGTGGGCAGAAGACCTAAGTAGACATCTCTCCAAAGAAGACATAGAGATGGCCAAGAGGCACATGAAAAACTGTTCAACATTACTAATTATTAGAGAAACGCAAATCAAAACTACAATGAGGTATCACCTCACACTTGTTGGAAGGGGCATCTTCAGAAAATCTACAAACAGCAAATGCTGGAGAGGGTGTGGAGAAAAGGCAACTCTCTTACACTGTTGGTGGGAATGCAAATTGATACAGCCACTCTGGAGAACAGTATTGAGATTCCTTAGAAAACTAAAAATGGGGCTTCCCTGGTGGCACAGTTGTTGAGAGTCTGCCTGCTGATGCAAGGGACACAGGTTCGTGCCCCTGTCCAGGAAGATCCCACATGCTGCGGAGTGGCTGGGCCCATGAGCCACGGCTGCTGAGCCTGCGCGTCCGGAGCCTGTGCTCCACAGCAGGAGAGGCCACAACAGTGAGAGGCCCATGTACCGCAAAAAAAAAAAATAAAATAAAATAAAAATAGAATTACTATATGACCCAGCAATCCCACTACTGGACATATACCCAGAGAAACCCATAATTCAAAAATACACATGCACCCCAACGCTCATTGCAGCACTATTTACAATAGCCAGGTCATGGAAGCAACCTAAATGACAAATGGATAAAGAAGATGTGGTACATATATACAATGGAATATTACTCAGCCATAAAAAGGAACAAAATTGGGTCATTTGTAGAGATGTCGATGGACCTAGTGACTGTCATACAGAGTAAAGTTAGTCAGAAAGAGAAAAACAAATATCATATATTAACACATATATGTGTAATCTAGAAAGATGGTACAGATGAACCGGTTTGCAAGGCAAAAATAGAGACACATGTAGGGAACAAATATGTGGACAGTAAAGAGGGAAAGTGGGGGGTGAGGGGGTTGTAGTGGTGGTGGTGGGATGAACTGGGAGATTGGGATCGACATATATACACTTATGTGTATAAAATAGATAACTAATAGGAGCCTGCTGCATAAAAATTGTAAATTAATAAAATAAAAATAAAATTAGGTGGCAAAAAATATATATAAAGAAAAGCTCAAATATAAACAATGGAGAACTCAATTTGACTCATGTGGCCACATAGTGTCTTCTACACTGTTGTATATGTTACTCTTTATATGACCCAAATATTCATTCAGTAGTAATAATACATGATTCCTGAAAAATGATCATATGGGTTTTTAGTTTCACCTCATGCTGATCTGGAGTAGAATTTATTCCTTAATTTAATTTTTTTAATTTTGTTTTTTGAATTTTTTTTTTTTTTACGCCCCTCCTAATGTCTCATTGTGGCTTCTCCTTTTTCTTTGGGTGTGGGGTATCTTTTTTGGTGAATTCCAGTGTCTTCTTGTAGATGATTATTCAACAGTTAGTTGTGATTCCAGTGCTCTCGCAAGAGGGAGTGAGTCCACATCTTTCTACTCCACTGTCCTGAACCAAATTCTGAGCTTTGCTTTTGAAGTCAAAAATCTCTTTTTTTCCCTTGATTTTAGAAGTTGCAACTAAATTAAAGAACTGAATGCAAGCTAGGAAAGCTGCTGAGAACTAGATTTGGATTGGTCTTTGTTGTAAGTGTACATCAGAAAGATTGTAGAAAAAAATGTATGAATCATAATCATTAAACCTACTTTAATAGATTTGATAGTGTTGTAAAATATTGTGACCACTTGAAAGGTCAATTTGCTGAGCAATGGTCAATCATTAAATCAGCGGCAGCCTTCATATTTTTCCACTGTAGGAGGCAGAATCTGGCCATCAAAATGTGATAGTAATTGTTTTGGAAAGGATGCCATTCCATGATGACAATAACAATGATAGTAGTGACAGACATATCTAAAACCACTGACTTCAGAGGTAAGCAAATTGATAAAGTGATTGTTGACCTAAAACAAATAGACTGCCAGTTGTTTCTCTAGCAAGGATAAGTTTATTAGGGATCAGCAGAAAATTGCACTTCAGGGTCTATGGAGAACCACATGCAAGTCCTTGCACAGCAAGGGAAGGAGAACATTTTTATAGAGAGGAAAAGGAAGCTGGGAGAGCAGAAGGAAAAAAAGTCCATGGTTTTTCATTTGCTGAATTGTTGAAAGAAGAGTCTTTCTTCCTGTTGGGCTCTGCTGCTATCTTCACAGGGTGTGAGAGCTCCCTCTTCTGATCTCCCAACTCTATTTAATTAAGGTTTCTGTTTATTAATTTTTTACATGATAAACATCATGATATCTTGTTATAGCTAAAAATACTGAGCTTTGGGCTGCAAAGTCAGGTAGCTGTGCTATTTCAGGCTGATTTGCTCTGTGTGCATAGGGATGTCTTTCTTTAGAGTAGAAAGTTAACACCAGTAAAAGAGGCATTGGTAAACAAATGGAAAGAAAAGGAGGAAGGGTGGGAAGGAGGGAGGGAGAGGGAGAGAGGAAGAGAGAAAGGGAGATAGAAGCCTGGTCTTTGGTGGTTTACCTTTTATAGAGGTCTAGAGAAATTTAAGTTCCACTTCACTCAAAGTGAGCTTCTTGGAACAGGACACTTGCTATTATACTCTTCAGGGCTTAAGAGACTTTATTGTGAGAACCTTTGGGAAGAGCAGATAAAGGAAGGGTTTTCTGCATGTCTTCCAAGAGAATCAACCCTCTTTCAGAAGGAGTATTCTGAGAGTTCCCTGGATATGGAGACTTTTAAGAAATTTAAAAAACAATCAAATCTGTAAGGGAATTTCTCCCCTAAGATATATGCTTTTTGGGTTGGGGTGCTTGAGACAGGCCAGTTTGGGAGGTAGAAACAAGTTCTCAAGTTTGTAGCAAGTTGGCAAATATTATAGCAAAGAAAATGGCACATTCAAGTATATGAGCAATAAACATTTATCACATGCAATTTACAGTGCTGGCACTGGTACTTTAAGAATTTATAATATATATCTGACCTTGTGCTATTTATCTAGGAAGAGACACACGACTTATACACAAAAAGCAAATAAAAATTCAGAATAACCTAAGCTATCTGCCACACTATCAATTCCTGAGGGCAGGCTTCTGATTTTTTGTTGCTATTTTTTTTGTGGGCATTTTATTGTTCTAGACTGTTGAATGAAAGGAATTGGCAACAGCAGCTGCAAAGCAAAGATGATTCTTAGTAGCAGAAGAGTATAGCGCACACGCGCGCGCGCGCGTGTGTGTGTGTGTACACACGCACGTGTGTGTTACATAGAGTTTGGTTTTATTACAGCACAAATTAACATACTATGAAATTTAAAGGGTCGGGCTTAGAGAGGGTGTTGCCAAACAGAATCCATTCAGTACTCTAGCAACAGGTAGTTATTGAGTCGGGGGGTGTGTTGAAGGAGAGGAACTTTGATAACAGGAAGCCTCAATATTATCTGAGAGAATAGCTAGTGACTGAAGGAAATAGTTTCCCTGTGCATGGTTTTAAAACCTCCTCTCTGTAAACAGTGCACTTTACAATGGAAGAAAACACTTACTTATAAAAACAAATCTGAATTTATGTAGGGAATATGCTAAATCCTCTGAACAACCATAGCTAGTCTATAAGATTATCAATGTATCCATTTTTGAAATTTCACACCATAAATAATCTATTAATTTCTGGGAAAAGAACTATGGCTAAATATAATCCATTATTTTTAAATATCTTATAGGTGTGTTATATATTATAACAGGAATTACAAAGACCTCACTTAGATGTATGATATGCTGGTTTATGCCTTAAAACTAAGGCACTTAGTATTTGAAAACTTATTGGATTCTGTTTGGCACCTGAATGTAACTTAGCAAAGCTGTTATTAATTCTTTCAAAGTACTGGCTAATTTATCTCAATTTTTTTAGAATCCTTTAATGTCTTGAACATGTTAGAAATGAAATGTAACTGTTATTGTTGATAGCAATATTAATAATACTGAGCATTATCTTTTTATGATTGGCTCATATCATTATCCTCTCTGGAGTGTTTCTCTCTTCCATGTCTGCCTGTCGAAATTCTATGATTTTCAAGACTAATGCAAATTTGTCAGTCTGGATGAAACTTCCTCCAATTTCTCATTCTAAGAGTTATCTCATATTATTTTGAATAATTTCAAAATGTTTCTAGGGTTTATTTGATGGCATTCATCATGTTATATCTTGTACTTTTTCAATTTATTTTATTTTCAAAGATTTAAAATGTACAGAAAATTAAAGAAATGGTATAATGACCACCTATATACCTTTTACCTAGATTTGATGTGTTAGTAGTTTGCCTTATCTATTCCTATACATACTTTTTATTATTTTTGTGCTGAATGTCTAAAAGTAATTTGATAGTGTCATGGAATTTCTACTGTAAATCTTCTGTATACATGCCTAGAATAAGAGTATTCTCCTATAAAATCACAATACAATTATCATATATACAAAATTTAGCATTGGTATAATAATTTAAACTAAAATATGGTCTTAACTTTATCTAATTGTACCAATAGTGTCTTTTCCCTCTGCCCTTCCTCCCCCCAACTTTTAATCAAGACTTAAGAATTTATTGTTATGTTTCTTTGGTGTTCTTTTTCTAGAGCAGTACCCTCCAATTTGCCTTATCTGATATGTATATATTTAAGAATCTAGGTCAGTTGTCTTCCAAGTTAGACAATGGGTAATATATGGTTGATAATGTGTCATCCCTATCTCATCATACTAGAAAACACATAATATCAGTATGCTCCATTATCAATGGTGCAAAACTGGATCATTTGGCTAATTGTTTTTTGTTTTACATTATATATATATATAATATATATATATATATATATATTATATATATATATATTTTAACATCTTTATTGGGGTATAACATTTGGCTAAATTTTATCCTCCATATCTTTCAACTATACATGAGTGAAAAAGGATCTTGCTGTGATTTATGTCATAGAGTGTTCTGCCTGTTTTCCTCTAAGAGTTTTATAGTGTCTGGCCTTACATTTAGGTCTTTAATCCATTTTGAGTTTATTTTTGTATACAGTGTTATGGAGTGTTCTAATTTCATTCTTTTACGTGTAGCTGTCCATTTCCCAGCACCACATGTTGAAGAGACTGTCTTTTCTCCATTTTATATTCTTGATTCCTGTATCAAAATAAGGTGACCATATGTGCGTGGGTTTATCTATGGGCTTTCTATCCATTCCATTGATCTATATTTCTGTTTTTGTGTCAGTTCCATACTTTCTTGATTACTGTAGCTTTGTAGTATAGTCTGAAGTCAGGCAGCCTGATTCCTCCAGCTCCATTTTTCTTTCTCAACAATCCTTTGGCTATTCAGGGCCTTTTGTGTTTGCATACAAATTGTGAAAATTTTTGTTCTAGCTCTGTGAAAAATTCCATTGGGAGCTTGATGGGGATTGCATTGAATGTGTAGATTCCTTTGGGTCATAGTGTCATTTTCACAATGTTGATTCTTCCAATCCAAGAACGTGGTATATCTCTCCATCTGTTTGTATCATCTTTAATTTCTTTCATCAGTGTCTTATAGTTTTCTGCATACAGGTCTTTTGTCTCCTTAGGTAGGTTTATTCCTAGGTATTTTATTCTTTTTGTTGTAGTGGTAAATGGGAGTTTACCTTAAGTTTTTATTCAGCTTCTTAATCATTAGTGTATAGGAATGCAAGAGATTTCTATGCATTAATTTTGTATGCTGCTACCTTACCAAATTCATTGATTAGCTCCAGTAGTTTTCTAGTAACATCTTTAGGATTCTCTATGTATACTATCATATCATCTGCAAACAGTGACAGTTTTATTTCTTCTTTTCCAATTTTGATTCATTTTATTTCATTTTCTTCTCTGATTGATGTGGTTAAATCTTCCAAAACTATGTTGAAGAACACTGGTGCAAGTGGGCAACCTTGAGTTATTCCTGATATTAGAGGAAATGGTTCCAGTTTTTCACCATTGAGAATGATGTTGGCTGTGGGTTTGTCATATATGGCCTTTATTATGTTGAGATAAATGCCCTCTATGCCCACTTTCTGCAGGGTTTTTATCATAAATGGGTGTTGAATTTTGTCAAAAGCTTTTTCTACATCTACTGAGATGATTATATGGTTTTTCTCCTTCAACTTGTTAATATGGTTTATGACATTGATTGATTTGGGGATTTTGAAGAATCCTAGCATTCCTGGGATCAACCCAACTTGATCATGGTGTATGATCGTTGTAATGTGCTGTTGGATTCTGTTTGCTAGTATTTTGTTTAGGATTTTTGAATCTACGTTCATCAGTGATATTGGCCTGTAGTTTTCCTTTTTTGTGACATCTTTGTCTGGTTCTGGTATCAGAGTGATGGTGGCATCATAGAATGAGTTTGGGAGTGTTTCTCCCTCTGGTATATTTTGGAAGAGCTTGAGAAGAATAGGTTTTAGCTCTTCTCTAAATGTTTGATAGAATTTTCCTGTGAAGCCACCTGGTCCTGGTCTTTTGTTTGCTTCTCCTCACTGAAAGAGGAGAAGCCTCTTCCCTCACACTCCCTCCCTTGTCTAAAATTTGGTAAGAGCTCACAAGTTGATGATTGCCCTCTTCAAAATTCTCCTCTACTTCTGTTCATTGCCACTAGACCAATAACTAGGGTCAATTAACAGTACAGCCTAAGGGACAATGCAATTCCATTTTTGGGAGAAAATAGTATATATACCCAAAAACTGTAAGACCTGTTCAATATGTCCCTGGCAGGATCGGAGTAAGCATACCTGGAAGTTGATCTTGGAGGTATTAGACAAGGGAATATAGAATATAAAGCTGGATGGGAGCAAAATTATTGAATCCTTTGTGACTCAGTAATTTATGTCCTGACATGGACCAAATGCTTGTCTTGATATGTTGTTGAGATATCCAGTTAAAGCCTGCATGTTAGACGTTGGCTTATGGTAAATAAAATAGAAATGCCAGAATTGCCTTAGCAGTGAGTTGCATAAGGGGTCAGAAGGCTAAAAGAGGTGTATTATTTGAATTGTATTACCAGAAAATGTTTGGAACTTCTAGAAAATGTCTAGAAGAGTGGAAAGCTAATGTACTTTAATATAGTAGAAAATTAAAATGTTTCCTCCAATTTTCAGATATGAGTCAGTTCTTAGAGTTGTAGTACATTGATTATGAGACTATGAGTCCCCCTGAAGAAAGATTGTACAATGCCACCATAAGTATATATAACAATATATTCTCAGTATTTTATAAAGCAACCTGTAGCCAGTTACAGACAAATTTTACTTTGAAGAAAGAGACATATTCAGCCATTTCTAGGGCATACACTTTACCAAAGGACCTTTAAGCTACTTTAGTTCTCCTTTTATTTTTATTTTTATTGTTTTGTTTGTTTGCTTGTGTTTTTGCGGTACGCGGGCCTCTCACTGTTGTGGCCTCTCCCGTTGCAGAGCACAGGCTCCGAACGCGCAGGCTCAGCGGTCATGGCTCACGAGCCCAGCCGCTCCGCGGCATGTGGGATCTTCCTGGACCAGGGCATGAACCCATGTCCCCTGCATCGGCAGGCGGACTCTCAACCACTGCGCCACCAGGGAAGCCCCTAGTTCTCCTTTTAGACAGGAAGAAAAAATAACCTAGATATTGAATAGAGTTCTAACTCAATTTATCATACAACCATCCCACAGTATTCACTGACCCACTGTATAACCATTTTTGCAGCTCCTAGTTCATAATTGGTATGGATATTTAAAGGAATTGAGATAACTCATCAATAAGAATCATTAAGTTAAGAAGAACTAAGAGAAACTCTTGAAACTGCTTACTTCTCCAGCCAAGAGAGCAAATCAGAAGTAATATATCATCTTGAGAATAAAGCACCACATTAAACTATAAAGATTTAGGAGTGGTGGTCTCTATCTTAACCCCATTCAGTTACTCTCTGACCCCTGCCAAAACCATGGAGCATGGTGGATGATGATGAACTACCATAGATATAATAAGCAGTACTTCTCAGTGTAACAACTGTTATGTCAGATGAGGTATATTTACAAGAACAGAACAACATCACCTCTGGCATTTGCCATGGTACTACTGATTTGGTGAATACATTCTTTTCAATCTGTATTAGTAGAGAGCATCAAAATCATTTACTCTTTTGAGGGAAGATCCGTGTAACAAACTGACCGACTTTCCCAAGGCTATATTACATCTATTTTCAGTCACAATACAGACTGCAGGGATGTTGACCTTGACATTACAGAAAATATCCAAACAGCTGTTATAATACATCTCAAACAAGCAAGGCCCTGAACATAAGCATCGAAGGAAAACTATTCTAGTTACCAAAGCTGTGGAAAGTGCATTTTGTCCCCCTCCTGTATGGAGGAAGAAATGGCCTGAAGAATGGTTGTTCATGAATATCTGGGAAGTTTTTAATAGTTTTGTTAGTCATTATTTATCATGCACTTATTAGTTTTGCTTTATTAGATTATAAATCTGCTTGACAAAAAATATCTTTTTTTCATTTTTCTATGCATTTCTGCATTAGATAATAAGAGATATAGTAGATTTTTAGGGCTGACATAACAATTTAACACAAACTTAGTGGCTTAAAACAGCAGAAATTTATTCTTTCACAATTCTGGATGATGGAAATCTAAAATCAAGGTGTTGACAGGGTCACTCTCTCCCCTTTGGGGGAGGATCCTTTCTTGCCTCTCCCAGCTTCTGGTGACTCCTGGTGTCCCTTGGTTTGTAGCAACATAACTCCAAACACTCTGTCTCAGTGTTTACATTGCCTTTTTCTCTATGTGTCTGTGTTCTTTTCTATCTCTTACAAGGGGATGTTCATTGGATTTAGACCCATCTTATTCCAGTATGATCTCATCTAGATCCTTACTTTAATTATGTCTCCAAAGATGCTATTCCTGAGTAAAATCACACTCTGAGATTATGGGTAGACATGAATTTGGGGGGATTTCAATTCACCACAAATTACTAAACCGATATTTAATGATTGATAATTTGTTTTCCTGTCTCTCTGACAGACTCAGTTTAGAGTTTCAGGAGACAAATTTTAAGAATTTTATTCCTTAAAAGACACTCCTATATTTTAGGTGATATATAATATAGAAAATATTTCATTTTATTCATACAAGTTATAAGCTGTAGCTGCACTCGGGTAGTTTCTTCAACAGTGCTATTTTAAAATACTATAAAATGAAAAAAAATACTATAAAAGCTTTAAAAAAATAATTTTAATATTGAAGACCCTTGAACTATAATCTAGTGCTTCAGTTGTAGACCATTGTTATTGGTTGATCTGTGTCCCCCCAAAAAGAGTTGTTGAAATGCTAACCCCTAATACTTCAGAATGTGACTGTATCTGGAAATAGGGTATTTTATAAAGATAATCAAATGAAAATGAGGTCATTAAGATGGACCATAATCCAATATAATCGGTGTCCTTATAAAAAAGGGGGAGGGCTTCCCTGGTGGCGCAGTGGTTAAGAGTCTGCCTGCCAATGCAGGGGACGCGGGTTCGTGCCCTGGTCCGGGAAGATCCCACATGCCGTGGGGTGGCTGGGCCCGTGAGCCATGGCCGCTGAGCCTGCGCGTCCGGAGCCTGTGCTCCGCAACGGGAGAGGCCACAACAGTGAGAGGCCCGCATACCGCAAAAAAAAAAAAAAAAAAAAAAGGCGGAATTTGAACATAGACACATACAGAAAGAAAACATTGTGAAGACACACAGGGAGAAGACAATGTGACATGAGTGATGCATCTACAAGCTAAGGAATGCTAAGAATTGCTGGCAAGCACTAAAAAGTAGAAGAGGCAAGGGAAGATTCTTCCCTAGAGCCATTAGAGAGAACATGGCCCTGCTGATACCTAGATTCAGACTTGTAGTGTCCTGAACTATGAGGCAATACATTTCTATTGTTATAAGCCACCAAGTTTGTGGTACTTTTTTTATAAAGCCCTGGAAAACTACAAACATAGTATATTATATCATGGACTAGCATGCATAGTCTTGTGATATAAAATGTTTTACATATCTTTATAGTCTTCTAAATTATTTAATGTGTAAGTTTATGGACTATTTCTGAATTGTTTAATTAATGATTAGTTGTTAACATATAGCATGACTCATTCTTGAAAAAATGGCAGATAATTATAGGGATTTTCAAACTTGTTTTCCTCCATAGTACCATTGGTAGTATTATCTGCACTTTCACTCCAAGTCTATATAATTTAGCAGTACTTGAATTAAGGAATGAATTGGTGAAATAAAAAGCAAGTCTTCCCATATAATATTTATGCAGTGAAGCAAATAATGATAGGCTGATTTACATTAAAATCAAATTATATTTCATATGATATATTTAATATGATTGAATGTTTGGCATGATTAGCACATATTTTTATAAAGTATTATTTATTCATGTGATTTTTTGTTTGTCTTTAGTCCTATATTTACCACATAGATCATTTATTTGTTGATGTTTTCAAAATCTCATTTTTAATCTCATAACACATGTACATTTAAGCTAATAAAAGTGGATTCATTGACTTATATTAGCCACAAATTTCTCACCAGTCTAGTATGTTAGGCATCAAATCTTATTGGATGCAACTATTAGAGATGGATAAGTGTCAGTTCCTTTAGAGGGATGAATTTGCTATTTTTGAGATTTTTGTGCAATTATACCAAATTTCAGTCTCATTAGGTACACTTGGCTTTTTGACTGATAAGTGATATGAAGTATTAAATAATAGTTTTCATATTGTGATCTTCAATGTCAACCTGATTTTGGATAATTAATTAAATTTGTTCTAGCCATTTTCAAAAGAAACAAACTGAATTTCTGCCAGTTTTTTCACCCAATCTATGTTGTGTTCCAACAAGACTATAGTGACTGTGGGACTTTTGATGATATTTAAAATATTCTTTTGTTAAATATTTTTCTACTCTTTTTAGATCCAATTTTTTAAATTTCATTTTTATTTTTTGATCCAAAGTTTTTAAAGTTCATTTTACATTTTTTGAGTCTATTCAAGGCTTCTAGTAGACTGTCTTAATTAAATTCCTTCCAGCCTCCCTCTACTAATTTATACAATTTTATTATAAAGTACTTCCTATCTTCCTTAACTATCAACTTCACATTGATAGTTTAGATATCAGTACACTACAGGAATCCAGGTTCTATATTGTACTCCAATTCCACTAAAACCAAGAATCAGTAAATGATTCCAATTTTAGAAAGTAAAGTTTCTAGAATTAGTTCTAATCTCAGATATGAGTGAGTACAACCCTGCATTTGCAGTGGGTAGATAGTGATCAATAACGCTATTAGTAAGCACTGAGTCAGGTAGCTGTTATATGTTTAAAACACTCTGAGATCTATTCATATAAGTTGTCCCTAGTAGCAGTCTGTGTTAGGTTGGGTTCTGGAGAGAAACAGAACCAGTAGGATATATATAAAAGGTCATTTATTATGAGGAATAAGAGTATGTCATTATAGTGGCTAAGTCCTATGATCTGCTGTCTATAAAGTGAAGACCTAGAAAAGCTGGTGGTATAATTCAGTCTGAGTCCAAAGGCCTGAGAACCAGGGAAGTTGATGGTTTAAATCCTAATCTGAGGGCTAGAGAAGATGAGATGAGATGTCACATTTCAAGCTGGCAGGCAGAAAGCAAAAAGAGGCAAATCCCTCCTTTTTCTGCCTGTGTTCTAGTCATACCCTCAGTGGATTGGATGACGCCCATTCACTCTGGAGAAGGCAATCTACTTTACTGAGTCTACCAATTCAGATGCTAATCTCATCTGGAAACATGCTCACAGACACACCCAGAAATAATGTTTCTGGGCACCCTGTGACCAGTCAAGTTGACACATAAAATCAATCATCACAAGTCTACTTCTTGTCAACTTGGCAATCATATGCATCCCCTTTAAACCATACTTACTCTTCAGATAAATACAATAGCAAAGCCATAACTCTGCCTAACATGATATAACTCTTTTCCTTACAACAAAAAACACATTATCCTCTTGCCCAGAAGAAGAGATAAATTCCTTGAGTGATGTTTACTCCTCTTCTTGATATCCCATAACTTAAATACTATGATATAAAATTAACAATATTTAAATATTATGATATAAAATCAATACATTTTATGTTATGTGATAATGGAATAAAATAGGAAAGAAAACAAAGATATACATATTGAATATATATATATTTACATGTATATATGTGTGTGTGTGTGTGTGTGTGTATAGGCACACACATAAACATACAAACATATTCATAGCAAAATAAGGAGAAAATACTCATGACATTTACAATCCTCATTTCTGTAATGAGTCACATGTAATTTGGTCATAGCAGGTATTTATAACCACCTTCTTCCACTATTCATTCTGTATTCCTGAATGCAACACTTCAACTGGCCATCGTTCTTTACTTGGCGGGGGGTGGCCCCAACTTTCATTCCTGAAAGGTCTGGAGCATTGCTATCCTGCCTGCATTGGATTACTGTATGTTTCCATTGACCTTAATAATGGGGCATGGTAATACTAAGAAACACTCTAAAGGTCCTCCTGTATTCTAGACATACTCTTCCTTACCTCCACTGTGGAGCAACAGTCCAATTTCCCCTTGGCGGTCAGGTTCAATTACTCCAGACAATGCCATTAACTCTCTTCTTTGCCTGTTGATTCAGAGAAGTGAGGAGACAAAAGCGGCTGAGTGGCAGTCTTAAACTCCAGTTAAATGGATCAATGTGTGTCTCATGGAAGCATTCCTGAGGGAGGAAGCATTCCTCCCTCAGAAAACAAATATTTGTTAGTGGGTCACTAGGAATAATAGTGAGTGATGCCATTCCCATTTCTACCCTTTGAATTCTGGACTTGTGAATCCTGGCTATCAGTGAAACAGCACCATATATTGGAAGCTAATTCAGAGCATATACAGTTTTCTAGAGAACCTTAAGCCAGCCCTGCAAGGTTTGACACCTAGCTGGCACTACAACTGAGTCTTTAAAAGACCATTACATCCTTCTTTCAAGCCAGCTGCTTCAGAATGGGAAGAACATGGTAAGACCAGTGAATTCCATGAGCATGGGCCCACTGCCACACTTCTTTTGCTGTGAAATAAGTTTCTTGATCAGAAGCCATGCTGTATAGAATACCATGATAGTGGCTAAGACAGTCTGCATTTCACAGATGGTAGTTTTGATAGAAGCATTGTATGCAGGGAAAAAATAAAAATCTGAATCCAAAGTATTTAATCCAGTGAAAACAAAACACCACCCCTTCCACAGTGGAAATGGTTCAATGTAATCAACCTGCTATCAGCTGGCTGATCATCCCAGGGAATTTTGCCATACTGGGGACTTAGTGTTAGTCTCTGTTTTGGGCAGACTCGGCACTCAGTGCTGGCCATAGCCAGGCTGGCCTTGAGTGAAAGTCTACATTGCTGAGCCCATTCATAATCTTCATTCCTGACACCATGGCCACTTTCTTCATGAGCCTACTCCCAGAGGAGGCTGGGAAAAGAAATTGACTGACATCCATAGAATAGGTCATCCTACCCACTTGATTATTAAAATCCTCCTCTGCTAAGGTGAACATTCACTTGAGCACAAATATTTTCATGTGTTTTGCCCATGCTGAAAGATCTATCCACATACCTCTTCCCCAGATTTCTTTATCACTAATTTTTCAATTATGTTCCTTCCAAGTCCCTGACCATCCAGCCAAACCACTGGCCACAGTCCATGAATCACTACATAATCACACATCTGGCCATTTCTCCTTCCCAGCAAAGTAAACAAGTAGGTGAATTGCTCAGATTTCTGCCTGCTGGGAGGATTTCCTTTTACCACTGTCCTTCAGGATGTCCCAGAGGGGTCTATAATGCTGCAGCTGTCTACTTTTGGTTGGTGTCTGCATGTCATGCAGAGCCATCTATAAACAAGACCCATGGCTTTTCTTCTTCTGTCAACTGATCATAGGGAACACTCAATGGAGCCATAGGTGCAAACTGAGAGAGTAAACGCAGTGTAGAAGGAATGGGGACCATGAGCTTTTTGATCACTTATTCATGTAACTTATTTATGCCTTCAGGGTCTGCCCAGGCCCAATTACCTGAATATCACTTCCACTTGATGATAGAACATTGCTGTGCATGCCCAACTTTATGGCTTGATAGATTAGATAACACCCAGTTCATTACAGGTAACTCAGGTTGTATGGTAACTTGGTGTCCCATGGTTAAGGGTTCAGTCTCTACTAACACCCCACAGCAGACCCAGAGCTGTTTCTCTAAAGGAAACTGCTTATCTGTAGATGACAGCAGGGCCTTGCTCCAAAATCCTAAAGGCCTATGCTGCAATTTACCTATAGGGGTCTGCCCAAGGTCCCAAACAGCATCTGTATCTGCCACTGATCCTTCAAGAATCACTGGATCTCCTGGATCATAGGCCCAAGTAGCAGAGCAGCTTGCACAGCAGC
The DNA here is from genome assembly GCF_000442215.2 of Lipotes vexillifer. Lineage (NCBI taxonomy): Eukaryota > Metazoa > Chordata > Mammalia > Artiodactyla > Lipotidae > Lipotes > Lipotes vexillifer. The sequence continues at coordinate 245,616 of NW_006779049.1, read as the reverse complement.
TGATGATTAGTTTCTGCTGTTTATAAGCCATTTGCGGTATGCGGGCCTCTCACTGCTGTGGCCTCTCCCGCCGCAGAGCACAGGCCCCGGACGCGCAGGCCCAGCGGCCATGGCCCACGGGCCCAGCCTCTCCGCGGCATGTGGAATCCTCCCAGACTGGGGCACGAACCCGCATCCCCTGCATCGGCAGGCGGACCCTCAACCACTGCGCCACCAGGGAAGCCCTATGGTATTTTTTATAGCAACCTGAGATGACTAAGACAGGGCCGCACTCAAAGTATCAGCTTTTCAGGTCACTCAGTAAATGAGCCAGAGTTACACACCCAGCTGAGGAATATGTTGTTTCCCAAATTCAGAGGCCTCCTAGGTGTTTTGCTTTTTTCCCGGTAGTGGAAGTGATCAGATGCAGCAACTTCATGCTTCACTTTAGAAGGGATATCTCAGCATGCCTCACACAACTGCACCCATAGAAAAACTAATCATCACACTCCCTTACCCCAAACATCATTCCTCATCTTTAAAAGATATACCTGTCTGGTGTATTTATTTGATTCTGGCACATTTAGGCATCTCTACTCAAATGCTCAAAATGCTTCTCCCAATTCCTGGCTTTATTTTAAGTTAATGAATTGTTTATTCTCTACTCCTCAGATCAAATGCTTTAACTTTCCTTCTTATAAATGTTTTGTTATCAAAAAGAACAATACCAATTACCTGCCACACTTCTATATAAGACAGATACATAAGATGCAACACCTCCCATTCTAACAAGGAAGTCAGCTATTAATGAGAATTTTGTCTGAACCTCTTAAATGGATTGCAACATTGGTGAGCATCATTAGGTGACTTGGGTGATGAAATAAACTTAAGAATTAAAGTGTCATTAGGTGACTTGGGTCATGAAACAAATTTAAGAATTAAAGTGTCATCCAAAAAGCAGAAGGGTCTATATTTTTCTGTTCTTAATTTTTTGAGATATTTTCTTAACACATCTTTGGAATGAGAAAGAGGATTAATTTTCTTATTATTGAGTAGAAACTCTGGAGTTGAACTTCCTGACTGAGTTCAAAAACTGATTACTTATTTACTGGTTTTACAACCCTGGCTAAGTTATAAATGTTATGCCTCAATTTCCCTATCAGGAAAAGGTTCATAACTATGTATGTTAAAGCGTTGTTGTAAGAAACTGTTAGGAATTTAGAGCGGTACTTGTCACAAACTAACAACTCAGTAAATATAAGCTATTCATTGCTATTATTATTACCATTATTATTACAAAAGAAGGTGCACATTTTTTTCTTAAGTATTTTTAAAATGTCAGTTGTCTAAATGCATATTCACAAGGTGAATCTTTGAAACATGGTAGTCTATACTTACTTATTGAGTGATTTAGAGAATCAGACTAGGCAATATAAGAAAACATTGTAAGCTACTGTGTAATATATGGTTTTATTGTATTATTATCATTATCAAACAAGAATATAGGTAGAATAGGTTATACATTTCGTAGGCAGTGCATTTTTACTTCTTTCCTTGACTGCCTTTGGCATTCAGTTGACTGATCTCTCATGAAAGTCTTCAGGAGCAAAGGAGAAATGCAGTGTAATTTGTTCTTGATCCCTTGGTCTCTCAGAAAGCTCTCCAAACAATATGAAGATAAAACTTGAAATTTTCTTAGATCTACTGCACCCTTGTTTTAATTCTACTATGAAATGCTTCTGACTTTATCTTAAATTCTAACTTATATATAAACATAGACAGTGATTGATAAGTCAACCTTTTGTTATTTTCATAGCAAATATGCATGAGGTATATGTTTTGGACAACAGAGATATGCAGCTTAAATTTTAGCCATGTTTTCTGGGGTCTTAGGTGTTCTAAGGTCTCATTCAGGACACATTGATGTTTGATAAATTATTTATCATATTGGATTACTCATGTTGAATTAATAACACTAAAATCATAATTTTAAATGGTTGCTGAAGTTGAAATATTTTAAAACACTTAATCATAAAGCTACTGTTAACAAACTGACAAACATTAGGCATATAGCAAAATTTCTCAAGATCCCTCTTTTCTTATGTAAAAAAAATGAATAATGAAATAAATGTTAATTTCTGAGCCTTACACATAATGATATTCTTTCATACAAAATCATAACAAACATCAAAAAGAGAAATATATTTTCATCACTTTTATTTTTTAAACTTAATTACATTTTCTGTTACTTTTTATAAAAGATTTTATTTATTTGATTTTGTAAATATGCAGTGATGTTTAAGATATTATTTTATCTTTTTTCTTAGCATTATGAGAATATCTCTGTCTGGTCCTCATGCCCAAACTCACATACAGTTATTTGTGAGAATCATCAGCAATGAGCCATTATGTCAAGATCAACCAGTACTGTTCTTAAAAATGTGAGAGGAACAAAAAGTACCTATAGTATTATGATGCTTTTATATTAAGACTCTGCTTTTGAAAATTAGTTACATACTTTTGCCTGCTCTATTTTATCCTTTTGTTTCAGGTGAAATTTCTGGTGCCTTTACCAAATGAAATCTCCTCTAGTATTCTATTTTTTTTTTCTAAAGAAGATGTTGGGGGTAGGAATTTATTAATTTATTTATTTATTTTTGCTGTGTTGCGTCTTCGTTTCTGTGCAAGGGCTTTCTCTAGTTGTGGCAAGTGGGGGCCACTATTCATCGCGGTGCGTGGGCTTCTCACTATCGCGGCCTCTCTCGTTGCAGAGCACAGGCTCCGGACACGTAGGCTCAGTAGTGGTGGCTCACGGGCCTAGTTGCTCCGCGGCATGTGGGATCCTCCCAGACCAGGGCTCGAACCCGTGTCCCCTGCATTAGCAGGCAGACTCTCAACCACTGTGCAACCAGGGAAGCCCTCCTCTACTATTCTAAATCTCCAGAATATGTTTGGGGGAGCAGAGATGACATATACCATGCTCATGTTATCTTATTTGGTTCTCTAGTTATTTTATTTTGCAAAAGGTCAGTGGTTATTTGGTTTCTGCTTCTCACTTCCCTGGCATCAAGTGAAAATAGTTGCAGGTTCTGGCAGCTGATGAACACAGTCTGCAGTCCCTGTTCTGCTACTTACAAGCTGTGTGCCATTTGGCAAGTCCCTTAAAATCTCTGGCCCCTAATTTACTCCTTTATTAAGTGATTATAGTGATTCCAAAATACCCAGGGTTGTTGTGAGGATTATACTGATATTATACATGAAATTATGTATACCCTAGTAGGTACTCCACAAATATTAAGACAGAAATGGAGAAAGGTACCTGTTTTTCCCAGTTCCAGATTTTTGGCAAATTCTGTTAGTCACTATAGTCCATCAAGTTGCAGGCCACTAAACTTTTGTTAAATATTTATCTATGTCAAATTAAAAAGACATAAATGCTGTAGGCCATGTACTCAGTGATGAATAATTCATAAAGTTGGTAATTCATTTCTAATTAATCTATCTGTGTAATTTAGGTATTTTAAATCTAAGCAAGCATTTGTTTAGTTGAATGCAAATCTTACCACTATGCAATTATGCCAAAAAAGGAATAAAATCTGAATGATAATTATATTGTGTTGAATAATTCTTTTTATCCAAACTAGAAATTTGAATTACCAATGAAAAAATCTTTCAGAGCAGACATTTTTCTCCTGGTCTAGTGCTTGCTGTTTCACCCTTTCATTAACATAAAAGGACTCACAGTTTTATGAAGGCTGGTTTCACCCTCCCCACACCCCCAACACACACACTGTCATAACAGTTGGTTTTTCAGCAATAGATCAGTATCAATTAGTCCATTCAGTGCAATCACCAAGAGCAGCAAGAGTAGCACTCTGGCTTGCAATGATTTAATGCCACAATGGCACTGATCATTGAGAGCTTGTTTGGTATGCCATCCATGTCATTCATCATGACTGATGATGTACATATGGCTTTATGTCTCTTTTCAACCTACTCTAGACCTCAGAAATTCTCAGAATATTACTTATTTTTAGTCTTCCAAAAATTAAATTAATATGATTGGATGTTCTCCAAGCTATTATTTAGAGTTTGCTGCCTTTCAGATATGGTTGGTGTGTTCAATGTGAAAGTGTATGTCATAGTTACATCATTTAATCCATATTAATCAGACAAATAAGGACTAAGAGATGGGACTATAGATCATCCTGTGCTGAAGAGGTAATGTAATTTTAAAATACTAAACTAGGCTGACATCTGGAGCTGTCTGTTGGATTAATCGTTTACCTCAGCACAATAGTTCAGATTTGTATATGTGGCTCAGAAATACATATCCTATGAGACATTATCACTTATCAGATTTGAAAGCTGCATAAAAACCTAAGGGGAAAATAACTGTAAAGAAAAATAGATTTGTAGAGACTTGGAACCTTCAGTGTATGACAAATCTGTCTATAGAGAATTTTCAAACAGTGTATAAGAGTATTTTCTGCAAGTAGATAGATTATAGAAATGTACTGAATATAAAAGTGAGGGTTATATTTATTTTTCAGGAATAAAATTCTAGATTTCCTAAAATATAAGAAATAAAAAGAAATAACCTATAAAATTAAGGTTTTATCATTTTAAAGTTTATTTTCAGAAACCTCAATAATTTAAAATTAATATAGAGATGGAATCACCAATAACATCCTCACCATTATAAGACCAGAAGAAAAAAATGAATTACTTCCAAGTGCAAAAGTCTGTATTATCTAATAAATTCTACTTCAGTTTTGAACACCACTGTGTTAGAAACAAAAAAACAAAAACTATTGAGTAGTTATCCAAAAATCTACCTGTATTTCAGTTTTCTCAACACTTTCTTACCTCCACTATAAGGACTGGAAAAGCTAAGTATGCATGCTGTCAATCACCATTTTCAGATAGTTGTCATATAACACAGTTAGGAGTTATGTGGTATAAGTTGAAGTGTTCTAGGGTCTTTTGGGAAAGGGGTATTCCTGATACAGCAAGTTCCTTCCTGTCTTGAAAGATGGTTATGAAACTTGAAGTCTTAAGGACCATTTTGTGACCATGAGAGACAACTAAGAAAATCATCTGAAATCTTGAGCTACTGATCTCACATCAGTAGCTACCTACTTTCACTTCTTTTATTATACAAATAAAGTAACAATCCTCTTATTTTTTTATTCTTATTATTTTTAATATTTTTATACAATATTAAATGATACTTTACATTTACAGTTATTACAATATATTGGCTATACTCCCTGTGTTGTACAATGCATCCTTGAGCCTTTCATACACTCAACAGTTTGTACCTCCCAGTCCCCCACCCTTATATTACTCCCCCCTCCCACTGGTAACCACTAGTTTGTTCTCTATATCTGTGAGTTTGTTTCTTTTTTGTTATATTCACCAGTTTGTTGTATTTTTTAGAGTACACATATAAGTGATATCATACAGTATTTTTCTTTCTCTGTCTGACTTATTTCAGTTAGTATAATGCCCTCCAAGTCCATCCATGTTGCTGCAAATGGCAAAATTTTGTTCTTTTTTATGGCTGAGTAATATTCAATTGTGTGTGTGTGTGTGTGTGTGTGTACACACACACACACACACACACACACACACAAATCTTCAACTTATACCATGTAACTCCTAACTGTGTTATATGGCAACTGTCTGAAAATGGTGATTGACAACATGCCTACTTAGCTTTTCCAGTCCTTAGTAGAGGTGAGAAAGTGTTGAGAAAATTGAAATACAGGTGGGTTTTTGGATAACTACTCAATAGTTTTTTTGTTTGTTTCTTTGTTTGTTTTTAACACAGTGGTGTTCAAAACTGAAGTAGAATTTATTAGATAATACAGACTTTTGCACTTGGAAGGAATTCATATTTTTCTTCTGGTGTATATATTCTTCTAGTATATATATTCATTTGTTGATGGACACTTATGTTGCTTCCATATCTTGGCAATTGTATATAATGTTGTTATTATTATTGGGGTACATGTATCTTTTTGAATTAGTGTTTTCATTTTGGGGGAATATATGCCCAGGAGTGGAATTACTGGGTCATATGGTAGCTCTATTTTTCCATACTGTTTTCCACAGTGGCTGCACTGATTTACATTCCCACCAACAGTGTACAAGGGTCCCTTTTCCCCACAACCTTGCCAACATTTGTTATTTGTGTTCATTTTGAGGATAGCCATTCTAACAGGTGTGAAGTTATATCTCATTGTGGTTTTGATTTGCATTTCCCTGATGATTAACGATGTTGAGCATCTTTTCATGTGTCTGTTGGCCATCTGAATTTCTATTTGGAAAAATGTCTGTGTAGTTTTTCTGCCCATTTTTTAATCAGGTCACTTTTTTGTTTGTTTGTTTGATTTTGAGTTGTATGAGCTGCTTGTATACATTAGATATTAATCCCTTATCAGTCATATCATATGCAAATATTTTCTCCCATTGAGTAAGTTGTCTTTTTGTTTTGTCAATGGTTTCCTTTGCTGTGTAAAAGCTTTAAGTTTCATTAGGTCTCATTTGTTTATTTTTGTTTTTATTTCCATTACTCTAGGAGGTGGGCCAAAGAAGATCTTTCTGTAACTTATGTCAAAGAATGTTCTTCCTGTTTTCCTCTAAGAGTTTTATAGTATCCTGTCTTACATTTAGATCTTTAATCCATTTTGAGTTCATTATTCTATATGGTATTAAAGAATGTTCTAATTTCATTCTTTCAGAGGCAGCTGTCCAGTTTTCCCAGCCCCACTTATTGAAGAGACTGTCTCTTCTCCATTGTACATTCTTGCCTCCTTTGTCATAGATTAATTGGCCATAAGTGCATGGGTTGATTTCTGGGCTCTCTATCCTGTTCCATTGATTTATGTTCTGCTTTTGTGCCAGTACCATACTGTTTTGATTACTGTAGCTTTGTAGTGTAGCATGAAGTCAGGGAGCTTGCTTCCTCCAGCTCTGTTCTTCTTAAGATTTTTTTTGGCTATTCAGGGTCTTTTGTGTTTTCATATAAATTTTAAAATTATTTGTTCTAATTCTGTGAAAAATGTCATTGGTATTTTGATAGGGATTGCATTGAATTCATAGATTGCCTTGAGTAGCATAACCATTTTAACAATATTATTCTTCCAATCCAAGAACATGGTATATCTTACCATATGTTTGTGTCATCTTCAGTTTATTTTATCGCATCTTGTAGTTTTTGGAGTACAGTTCTTTTGCCTCTATAGGTAGGTTTATTCCTAGATATTTTATTCTTTTTGATGCTATGGTAAATGGGACATTTTCCTTTAATTTTTCTTTCTGATACTTCATTGTTAGTGTATAGAAATGCAACAGATTTTGGTATATTAATTTTGTATCCTGCAACATTACCAAATTCATTGATGAGCTCCAGTGGTAGTTTTCTGGTAGTATATTTAGGATTTCCTATGTATACTATCAAGTCATCTGCAAACAGTGACAGTTTTACTTCTTCCTTTACAATTTGGATTCCTTTTACAGGGAATGCAGGGTTTTAAAAATGCATTTGAAATTAAGAGATCAGCAGCCTAAAACCATCATGTGTATATATAGACTACTATACAAAAAAACCTTATGGTAACTACAAACTAAAAATCTATAATACATAAAAACAAAAAGATAAAAAAGAATCCAAACATAACACTAAAGACAGTCATCAAATAACAAGAGAAGAGAACAAAAGAAGACAGGAAAAAATAATCTACATAAAAATTTAAAAACAATTAACAAAATAACAATAAGAGCATACATACCAATAATTACCTTAAAATTAAATGAACTAAATGCTTCAACTAAGAGACATACTGTGGCTGAATGGATACAAAAACAAGACCTGTATATATGTTGCCTACAAGAGACTCACTTCAGATCTAGGGACACATACAGACTGAAAGTGAGGGGATGGGAAAAGTATTCCATGCAAGTGGAAATCAAAATAAAGCCTGAGTAGCAACACTTATATCAGAAAATATAGACTTAAAAATAAAGACTGTTACAAGAGACAAAGAAGGACATTACATAATGATAAAGGGATCAATCCAAGAAGATATAACAATTGTAAATATATATGCATCCAACATAGGAGCATCTCAATATATGACAAATATTAACAGATATAAAAAGAGATATCAGTAGTAGCACAATAATAGTAGGGGACCTTAACACCCCACTTACATCAATGGACAGATCATCCAGACAGAAAATCAGTAAGGAAACACAGACCTTAAAAAACACATTAATAAATAACAAATGAACTTAATTGATATATATGTATAGAACATTCCATATATTTTTGTATTTTATGTATCTTTATATTCAACTGATACTGGTATCCTTCAACTTTATTAAATAGATATCAAAAACATAAAAGTTAGAAATAAATGATGAATATATATGAAAATAATAATGTCATTTATTTGAACACTAAAAATATCCAGGTGCCCCTTACACATTATATGAACCTTAGAAGGATGTGAAATTCAAAAAATCCTTTTCATATAATCAGTTTTAAAATCCTTCTTTAAATTACTTCATGTCAATTTCAAACTAAAATTAAGTTGAGAACTATAGGAAGATACAAAATTACCATAGTAACTCAAAATTTTAAAATATCTTTAGCAAACAAGACTTTTATTTTTCCAGAAGAAAATATTTCCCCAAGGTCAAATAATTCTTATGCCATTACCTTTAACTCTTACAGTAGGATGTAACTGAAAATAGTACCTAATCTTTGCTTATGTCATGCCAGGATCTCAAATGATGGCAAGTGGTTGAGTGCCCTGTCCTGCCAAATAAATCACCATGGGATAATGACAAGAGGAATAGTTTTAGCTTCAAGATAATTCTCATAATTTAGAGCTCACTAAATATGGAAAAGTACTAAACTTGACCTTTAAAAGGAAAAAAATTGCATTAAGATGCAACCCATCCAAAATCTCTCAATGCGTTTTTAGTTTCTTCTTCATGTGTCTGTGCCATTTCCTGATAATGCCTTCTCCCCCTACACCTCCTTCTCTTCCTCTTCTTCCTCCTACCCTTCCTTCTCCCCCTCTCTTAACGGTCTGTGACAAATGAAGTCTCTAAGCAAACTAGTTTCCTATAACTGTAGTTTATCTGCTGCTCCTTGTGCGCCCTTCCAGTCATAACAATCACAGTAGTCAGACTTGGCATTGTTATGAAATGACATATTCTTAAAGTGTTTCCTTCTGGCTTTTTTTTTTTTTTTTTTATTCTGGCATCTTTTTCTATCAAGGATAAATCATTTTCTAGTCAACAAAGTTAACCAAGTGTTAGAATCTCTACTAGTAGTGACCAAGAACTGCCATTTAGTTGGCACTTTAAGGTGTCTTCATATGTCTTTCAGATCAAACTCTGTATTTTTGAAAGTTATATTCTGGCACCACTCATGATTCTTGAATATATATATATATATTCCATTTATTATAAATATGAAAATAATAATTAGTATGCATAAAGTCCTTGTTTTGTTTTGGCACCTGAAAAATTTTTTCTATCAATTATCTCACTAACCCCTCAAAACAACATTTTGTTTAAAGAGAAAATGAAAATAATAATTAGTATGCATAAAGTCCTTGTTTTGTTTTGGCACCTGAAAAATTTTTTCTATCAATTATCTCACTAACCCCTCAAAACAACATTTTGTTTAAAGAGAAAGTGTCTTTTGGTCTTGTTTATGGTTTCCTTTGCTGTGCAAAAGCTTTGAAGTTTCATTAGGTCCCATTTGTTTATTTTTGTTTTTATCTCCATTACTCTAGGAGATGGGTCAAGAAGGATCTTGCTGTGATTTATGTCATAGAGTGTTCTGCCTATGTTTTCCTCTAAGAGTTTGATAGTTTCTGGCCTTACATTTAGGTCTTTAATCCATTTTGAGCTTATTTTTGTGTATGGTGTTAGGGAGTGATCTAATCTCATACTTTTACATGTACCTATCCAATTTTCCCAGCACCACTTATTGAAGAGGCTGTCCTTTCTCCACTGTATATTCCTGCCACCTTTATCAAAGATAAGGTGACCATATGTGCATGGGTTTATCTCTGGGCTTTCTATCCTATTCCATTGATCTATCTTTCTGTTTTTGTGCCAGTACCATACTGTCTTGATTACTGTAGCTTTGTAGTATAGTCTGAAGTCAGGCAGCCTGATTCCTCCAGCTCCATTTTTTGTTCTCAAGATTGCTTTGGCTATTCGGGGTCTTTTGTGTTTCCATACAAATTGTGAAATTTTTTGTTCTAGTTCTGTGAAAAATGCCAGTGGTAGTTTGATAGGGATTGCATTGAATCTATAGATTGCTTTGGGAAGTAGAGTCATTTTCACAATGTTGATTCTTCCAATCCAAGAACATGGTATATCTCTCCATCTGTTTGTATCATCTTTAATTTCTTTCATCAGTGTCTTATAATTTTCTGCATACAGGTCTTTTGTCTCCTTAGGTAGGTTTATTCCTAGATATTTTATTCTTTTTGTTGCATACTGTTGGGAACCAAATCACCTTACTGTGGTTAGAAGGAAAAGCAGATTTCCTTTTGCAAGTTGTTTGCCCTTCTGCGTTTGGGGGGAATGTCACAAAACTGCAGATAGTGGACTTTGAGAGAGAACAACATTTTTTTTTTTTTTTTTTTCCCAAAAGAAAGTCAGTTCTATGGATTTTGGAGAATTTTTTATCTTGAAAAAGTCTGCTTAGTGGGCACTTTAGTATTAGGTGATTTGATTAGCTCCCGAGGAGGAGAAAGATCATTTTAATTTCTTAGGCTTAAGGAAGTAACATTAATGTGCCATACTGATTTTTTACCCTCAGTTGGCCTGTCCTGCTCACCTTTTAGGGTTATGGAAGTTAAGTATTCATAACAGAAGCTCCAAGTAAGAATAAAAATTATGGTTTTGAATTAGATCATTCAGAACCCAAGTGTAGGAAAATTAGAAAGTACAGTGTATAGGAGACACAGGAACTGAAAATATGCTGCTATCACAGTGTCATTGCCTCTTCCTGTTTCATTTAGCATCAGTAATGAGTGTTGGGGACTACTGAAGAGAGAGAGAGCAGAGGCAGAGCCCAGGAAATTGTTCTAAGACATTAAAATGAAACGAAGTTAAACCAGAAAGTAATGAGAACATTTTACTAACATAATTCACCAAAATTGAAGGGGCTTTTTTTCCCATTCAAAATGAGCATCAGAAGATGCTCATTTTGGAGGATGGGAGGGAGGGAGACAAAGAGGGAAGAGATATGGGAACATATATATATGTATAACTGACTCACTCTGTTATAAAGCAGAAACTAACACACCATTGTAAAGCAATTATACCCCAATAAAGATGTTAAAAAAAATAAAAAAATAAAAATAAAATAAAAATAAAATAAAGAGAAAGTGTCTTTAAGAAATTTGTTCTAAAATCACTAGAATTGTTTTAGTGAAACAAATCTGTATAACTCCACAATCTCTCTTTCACCAGTTGCCTTACAGGGAGCATAGTGCACTGATAGGCCCTGGGCTTGGAATCTTCATGAGCAGCAGGGGGTCATTACATCTTCTGAGTACCATTGTGACTGGAAGATTTCTATAAAAGTTCATATTCTTTTCATGATATCTTTAAAAAAGGCACATTCCTTTTTGCGTTTTTTAAAAGGGATGTCAGTACATAAATATCCAGGGTAGATTTATAGAATATAACATAGTGGATAGTTAGTTAGATAGCTGGATAGATATTGATATATATAAATTGAAACGTCAATTTCTAAATTGAGAAATTTACAAACATGTGGAAATTAAAATAAAAAGCACAAGAAATCATAAAGAAAACTAGAAATACTTTGGGATGAATGAAAATTAAAATAACACATACAAACTTTTATGGGATATTGCTAAAGCAGTGCTTAGAGGGAAATTTATACCGTAAACACTTATTAAAAAAGAAGAAATATTGTAAATTATCATCAATCTTCCACCTTAAGGCACTGGAAAATGAAGTGAAAATTAAAAATAATGCAAACAGAAGGGAAGGAATAATAAAAATCAAAGGTAAAATTGAAAAACAATAGAAAAATCAACCAAACCAAATTTTGCTGTTTTAGAAAATCAACAATTTGACAAAAATCTAGCTTGATTGCCAAGAAAAATAAAGTATAAGACTAGATTACTAATATCATGAATGAAAGAGGGGAAATGCTACAGATATTATGGAAATAAAAATGGATTATGAGGGAATAGTATGAACAACTATATGACAAAACATTAGATAACTTAGATGAAACAGATATACTCCTTTAAAGCTACAAAATACTAAAACTGGCTCAAGAAGAAATAGAAAATCTGAATAGACCTTATATAACAAATAAAAAGACTGAATTATTTATTTAAATACTCCCCCAAAAGAACAAACCAGCCTGGATGGCATCAGTGGTGAATTCCACCAAATATTTAAGAAGAATGAATGATAATTCTCCACAAACACAAGTCTTCCAACAATGTAAGAGAGTTCCCTTTTCTCCACACCCTTCCCAGAATTTATTATTTGTAGACTTTTTAATGATTGCCATTCTGACTAGTGTGAGGTGGTACCTCATTGTTGTTTTGATTTATATTTCTCTAATAATTAGCAATGATGAGTATCTTTTCATGTGCCCATTGGCCCTCTGTATGTCTTCTTTGGAGAAATGTCTATTTAAGTCTTGTGCCCATTTTTTAATCAGGTTGTTTGTTTTTTTTGTTATTGAATTGTAGGAGCTGTTTGTATTTTAGAAATTAAGCTCTTGTCTGTCAAATCACTTGCAAATATTTTCTTTTAGTCCATATGCTGTCTTTTAATTTTGTTTATGGTTTCGTTTGTTGTGCAAAAACTTTTAAGTTTGACTAGGTCTCATTTGTTTATATTTGTCTTTATTTCTGTTGCCTTGGGAGACTTACACTGTTGGTGGGAATGCAAACTTGTACAGCCACTATGGAAAAGAGTGTGAAGGTTCCTCAAAAAACTAAAAAATAGAGTTACCATATGATCCAACAATCCCACTCCTGGGCATATACCCAGACAAAACTTCAATTTGAAAAGAAATAGTGGCACTATTTACAATAGCCAAGACATGGAAACAACCTAAATGTCCATCGACAGATGAATGGATAAAGAAGATGGAATATTACTCAGCTACTAAAAAGAATGAAATAATGCCATTTGCAGCAACATGGATGGACCTGGAGATTATCATACTAAGTGAAGTAAGTCAGACAGAGAAAGACAGTTGCTATATGATATCACTAATATGTGTAATCTAAAATATGACACAAATGGACATATCTACAAAACAAAAACAGACTCACAAATATAGAGAACAGGCTTGTGGTTACTGAGGGGGAGAGGGGGTGGGGGAGGGAAGGATTGGGGTCTGGGGTTAGCAGATACAAACTGTTGTATATAGGATGGACAAACAACAAGGTCCTACTGTATAGCACAGGGACCTATATTCAATATCCTGTGATAAAAACCACAATGGAAAAGAATATGAAAAATAATACTGCATATATAATATATAAATATGCACATATGTATAGCTGAGTCACATTGCTGTACAGCATAAATTAAGCACAACATTGTAAATCAACTATACTTCAATAAAATCTAAAAAAAAAAAATAATAAAGTCTTCCAAAAATTAGAAGCGGAAGGAACTTTTCCCACCTCAGTCTATAATACCAGTACTTGACAAACTTCAACAATGCTTCATAATTAAAATACTCATCATAATAAAAATAAAAGGGAATTTCCTAAATCTTATATAGGGAAGCTATGGAAATCCTACAGTTAATATCATATGTAATGGTGAATAATTGAATGTTTTCTCCTTAACATGAGGAACCAAAAGAGGATGTGCATTCTTAACACTTCTCATAGCATTGTACTAGAATATTTAGCCTGGGAAATTGCTCAAGAAAAAGTAATAAAATTATCTAAGTGGGAAAAGAATAAATCAAATAATCTTTCTTTGCAGATATTGTACTCTTGTGTATAGAAAATCCCAATGAACCCACTAACATTTTTTAGAATAAGTGAGTTCAACAAGTTTGCAGGATAAAAGATCAATATAAAAAATTAGTTGTATTTCTTTATACTAGCAAGGGACAATCTAGAAATGAAACTAAAATAAATTCCATTTACATAGCATCAAAAGAATAAAATGCTTAGGAATAAATATAATAAAATAAGTGTAAAGCCTATATGTTGAAAACTACAGAATATTGACGAAAGAATTTAGAGGAGACATACTAAAAGAAAAGCATCACACATTTATGGATCAGAACATTTAATGTTGCTAAAAGGACAATATTCCCCCAATTGATCTACAGAGTCAATGCATTCCCTATTAAAATTCCAACTAGATTCTTTTCAGAAATTGGCAACCTGATCCTAAAATTTGCATGACAATATTGGGGACCCAAAACAGCAAAATAATCTTGAAAAAATAAGAACAAATTTAGAAGTCTCACACCTCCCAATTTCAAGATTTACTACAATGTTGCAGGAATCAAGAACTGTGGTACTCATATAAGGATAAAAATAAATTAAGAATAGAAATATAGTTAAAGGGAATGAGTTTGAGATTCTAGATATAAACCTGTACATTTATGGACAATTGGTTTTTGACAAGCATGTCAAGATAATGCAATGGGAAAAGAATAGTCTCTTCAACAAATAGTTCTGGGACAAGTGGATATCCGTATGCATAAGACTGATATTGGACCCCCACCTCACAAAAATTATCTCAAAATGGATCATAATCCAAATTTAAAGCTAAAAATATACAATGTTTAGAGGAAAATGTTGGAGCAAATTTTCATGAGTTTGAGTAGGCAAAGCATTAGCTATCACACCAAAAGCACAAGTGACAAAAGAGCATAAAGAAATTAGACATCATCAGAATTCAATACTTTTGGGTTTCAAAGACTAACATCAAGAATATAAAAAGACAACCTACAGAAAGGGAGAAAATGTTTGGAAATCATACATCTGTTAAGGTGCTTATATCTATAATATATAAAGAACCCTTACAACTCACTAATAGAAAGATAAAATAATTGAATTTAAAATTTGACAATGCATCTGAAGACATTTTTTCCAGAAAAGATATAAAAGTGGCCAACAAGAATATAAATAAACACTCGAGATTATTAACCATCAGGGAAATGAAAATCAAACTCACAATGAGATAACCACTTCAATTACACTTAATGGCTGTAATCAAAAAGACAGAGTATCATGTTTTGCTGAGGATGTAGTGAAATGGCAACACCATAAATTGCTGGTTAGAATGTAAAGTGCAAAATGGTGCAGTTATTTTGGAAAATACTCTGGCAGTTTCTCATTACATTAAACATAGAGTAATTAGGAATTGCACTTCTAAATATACACTTAAAAGAGATGAAAATGTACAGCCACACACACACAAATATATATATATATATATATATATATATATATATATATATATATATATATATATATATATATATATACATGCAGTAGACTATTATTCAGCAATAAAAAGGAATGAAGTACTGATACATGTTACAACATGGATAAACCTCGAAAAGGTGCTAAGAGAAAGAAGCCAGTCACAAAAGACTACATATTCTATGACTCTGCTTTTTTGAAATGTTCAGAACATCAAATCTATAGAGACAGAAAGTAGATTAGTGCTTGCCTAAGGCTGGAGGATTGAGGGGAAATTTAGAATAACTCAACGGGCATGCAGGTTTGTTTTTGGGTGATGAAAATGTTCGAAAAGTATTTGTGGCAGCGGTCACACAAGTTTGAAAAACATCTCAATAAAGAAGCTGTATAAAATTTTAAGAATTTATAATGTTGTACTCCAGGTGTCAGTTACATTAATCTGTCTCTCATCTCTATTTCTATTTTTCTCTCTGGATACCTTGTGCAGCCTGAGAACTAATTTCTGGAACTGTAATGTACATCTTTGATATCTATCTTTGTTGTTTAGCAGTTTTCTTCCTCAAATTTACCTTTCCTTAATCTATTGATTTTACATTTTTATATTCATTTTTTAAAATTAAAATTATCCTCTTGTTTTATTGAAATTGTATCTCCTTAATGCTCTCTGGGATTTTAAAAATCAAATCCCTCATTTTCTTTGTTCTTCAAGTTATCTTTTTTTCCTTGTTTATTGTTTGTATGTTTGGTGTGTGTGTGTGTGTGTGTGTGTGTGTGTGTGTGTGTGCGTGTTTTAGTTGGGATATCCTGGGCTTTGTCTTCTATGCTACAATTTTCTTCAAATATCAGGCAAGCAAGAGGAAGTCTTTTCCCTTGACAGTCTTATCATTGGTGGGTTATTTTTAGGATGATCCTGTGTGTATCTGTCTTTTATGCTGGGGCATTTGTGCTAAAGGGAATAAGATTTTATTCTGGAATCCAATTCCCACATTATCTCCTCCAGTCTCTGCAAAGAGATTATTGCTCAATTTCTTCAGATGGCATTTTTTTTTTTTTTTTTTGGTGGAGTCACTGGTGGAAAATTTCATGGTACTTTGAGTACAGCCATGGGATAAGGATAGCAGAAGACTGCTACATATGCTAATTTTCAAATATACCTCAGTTTAAGTTTCATTTAATATTCCAACCACAGTTGGCCCAATCTGCTCTGAGAACAGTCTCTCTCTAAAGCTATGCAGGGTAGATTTTATTCCTCCTTCCTTAAATCCCATCCACACATGCTCTGAAAAGCATATGATCTGTTTCATTTAACAGCATTTTTGCATCACCTTTAAGTCTTCAAAAATGTCTTTCAATCTTTCCTCCATTGATATCTCTCATTGTATCTTTTGTTTCTGTGAATTTAAACATTACTGGATTTTCAAAAAGGAATTTGGGATTTCAGAAAATCATCGACACAGTATGTGTGTCCTCTTCATAATGTTAATTCACAGGTTTCTTGATTTTTTTTTTTCATTTTAAAAGAGGTGAATTGTTATGATGGTCTAATAAAATTCATTTTAAAATGCTCTCTTTATGAGACTGAGAATTTTTATATTATTCTGGCCCAAATTAGGAATTGTCTTAATGTAAAGCTCAGAGTTATACATGTCACAAGAAAGAAATTAAGTTAGGGTAGAGAATTGTATATATAAATGTTGCTCTGTAGATAGTAATCAAACAATATGACAGACATAGACATTTAGAAACATTTATTGAGAAAAATTTGCTATGACTTGGCCTTAATCAGTACTTTAAAAGTGATATCAAAACAAGAAAATTATTACACTCAGGTTAACATTTTTATAATTAAAACTGCCTTTAAGAAAGCATTTCAATGGAGATAAGCCAAACCTTTTTTCAAACATTTCTTTTCCCTATGGAATTCCTACAGAAAACAAGAACCTTTAAAACAACAATTAAGGCAATATCAATTGTGAACTAGAAGAGAACCGGATGCCTGTTACGTGTATGCTGTCATTATAATTGTGCTCAATAAATATTAAATACCAAAGATTTTCACTGAATAACTGAATCAGCAAATAGACCAAATTTTCTCCTGAAAAATATTCAGAAACAGTCTGTCCAATATAAGCATCCAGGTCATATGGGACTTTTTTGCCAGTGTATATAGGATCTTTTGAAAAATCCTTAGTACCACAGTGAAATAAAAAATAAACACAAAAGATAGCCTATCATTTATTTTGAAATGATTGCACAGTAGTTTCACATAAAATAAGGCATTCATACTGTTGTATAAATTTTCTATCTTAAAAAACTACATTACTAATTATGGAAATAATTAATTTGGCCTCTCAGTCTGTAATATAAATATCATAACATTAAAAAATTCCTAAGTGTGTAGAGAGGAGAATTAAATTTTTGGTAGCAATATGAAAAATTATGATATAATTTATAGTCTATAGTTCACTATCATATAGTACATTAGAACTGTTTTTTTTTATATAAGAAAATCTAGAGGTATAGTAAGATAATGTCACACTCAAAGCTTTTTGTTTGTTTTTGTAGTTGTCTTAAAACTGAACATGCATTTAACTTTATTGAAAAGAGATTTTTCAAAGTTATTTGGTTATGGAAACCCTTATAGAAAGAAACCACTAAGATATAATACGGAAATGGAATCTCACGTGTTATACCATGAGCAACAATAGTTTAAAGGAACAAGTGTCCCCTTCCAATGTAATGTATTTTTTTATTGTGGTAAAATGCATATAAAATTTTCCATTAGTAACATTTAGTACATTCATAATATTGGTCAACCATCACCATATCTAGTTCCAGACCACTTTCATTAAGCAGTCAGTCATTCCCCATTCCCTCCTCCACCAAGCCTAGGAAACGGCTAATCTGTGTTCTGTCTATGGATTTGCCTATTCTGGATATTTAATATTGCATTATCTCAAGTCCTCTGAAAGGCAGAAAACAAATGAGATTAGATTGCAATAGATATGTCAAAGGAAATTCCTCTGAGGGTGGGGAGGTGGGACAGGAGACAAGGAGATCCACTGGACTGAGATGCAGTTCTGAACCTTGTGAAGGAGAGAGGAAACAAAGAAGGGTTACATAGGCAGAGGCCAGACTACAGTGAAGTTAATGGAAAATTTTGACTAGGTTGCTGAGGAGTCCTTAAACCAAAGTTACCTATCAGAAGAGAGTTGCCTCTGGCATGATTGGGCTACATTACTACGTCTTTTTGTAATTTCAGTGGAAAAGAAACACCAAGGCTTATAGTTAATATTTTATGGAAGCTGAAAAAGAAATTCTGGTTAAATTACTTCCCTAATATTATCCAAAATATTTAAATAAGACTGATCTACAACCAGTTCTCCTGACCACAGAAAAGCAGGACATTATAGAAAATTCTTCTTTAAAGCTAGCCTTCAACAGCCAGGAATAACATGTGTCCTTTATTCATATTAATGGAAGCAAACAGGCTAAACAATGCATCTTTCACATCAGATGATACTATTCTTAACATATGAGAAATTGTAAAAGTAGGAATACGTTGAGCATTTAAATCAAGCATAATAAATATCTATATAAATAAAAGGGTAAGGTATATTTAATGTAATAGTATTTGCTGAGGGTTAACACGTTTCCTGAAGAAACAAGAAAGCTGAAGAAATGAGAAAGAAGAAATGAGAAGAAATGAGAAAGCTGTTGAAGAAATGAGAAAGCTGTTGGTATGATGATTAAAGTCTGTTTTTCAACATTTTATTGTCTAAAATATTCAGGAGATACAGTTTTATTGTGTCTAAAACTCTTACAGTATTTTAAGAACATAAACAGTTGTTTGGACAATCTTGATTTCTGAGGGGAGAGTTTTCATTCCATGATGAAAAGTACACCTACATCCCTTGCATGCATGCTACCAAATGGCTTTCTATATATTTTTTTTTAACGGGAAGGGGATATTTGACTACATTAAGTAAATTAAATTCTTTTGTTGTTGATATTGTTATTTGTTTTTCCAAAATATGCACTCTTGTATTAATGCCCTTCCTATTGTATTTAATCACTTCTAAAATGCACATTTATTCACATTTTAATATATGTGAAATCAGAAAGTATTTTTATTGAATGATATCTTAGATGTGATAAAATAGAATAGTATCCTTGTGAAGAAAAACACTAAAGAGGTTTGCTTAGATCAAGATACTTTTCTCATCACATGTGGATTATAATTTTTAGGATCTTGGTGAAGAATTAATCACAGAGATGCTTTCTCAAATTTAGCAATGTGTCTAAAGGTATCATATAAATGCTATTTTACTTTAGATTTCACCACATTTTCCTAGTGGGGTGGATAAGGGCTAAGTTTCTAAAGATAACAATCTATCCTAAAAGTTCTTTGAATCCTTTACCTCCTTTACCTGAAAAATATTTGAGGATTTAAACACCTGATGGAGTATATATTTCCAAAAAGACAAAATGAATTGTATCCTATTTTTTTCTTTTAACAAAAAGTAACAATGTAAACTTTGTCATTTTTAGTAACACTATTCCTGTATGATTATAAAAATAAAATTATTTTAAAATTTTATTTTTATAAAATTCTACATTATACATAATAAAACCATTTTGAATTGGGATTAATTTGTCAAAAGTCATTTTGACTGATATATCTCAATTTGACTATTTGATCTATCAAGTAAGTGGCATAAATCAGTGTGAAAATGAGTGGGCTTGACATATATATCAAATCTTTGTAATGGAAAGTGGAAAAGAGTGCTGTCTGCTTTAAGAGAAGCTTCTTCATCAAATGTGTCCTTACTTAACTCACATCTTCTAACTTCAACTGTGTTCCAGAAAAAAATTTTAAAGAAATCACTAAAGTTTTGAAAATTTTGTAAGCTCATGTTTTTATAGCATGTTCTTTTATGTTACTAATGATAAACTCTGAAGGTGAAATAGTAAATCAGTGATAGAGGAAATAAAGATCTATTAAATCAAGGATTCCTCCCCAAATTGCAACACTAAAATTCATATGCTTACTGTTGGTTTTTTGGAGATGAACTTTCTTGGCTTATTTACCAACAAGGAAAAATATGTTAACTTTGACGTAAACTAAGTTTTCCCATGGAATAGAGGTCAAAATTTTTTCATTTTTAAAATTTTATTTTTGTTTCTCGGGAGTTAGTTTTCATTTAGAAAGGTCTCCAATGTCTGGCTCCTTAATGGGTTAAAATATTAAATACTGTCATTCAAAAAAAAAATAATAAAAAGTATTCTTCATTCTATTTCTCTGAGACACCAAGATGGCACCTAGAGAGAATGATGTAAAAATTTAAAATAAAAAAAATAGTATTATTTTCTAGATTATCACATTTTTAGGGGATTGTAAGTGGATAATACAGGCTATCTTAAGAGCATACTACATACATTTTTCCTATTTTTTTATTGAGGTATAGTTGACATACAATATTATATTAGTTTCAGGTATGTGATATAACAATTTGCTATTTGTAAATATTGCAAAATGATCACTGCAATAAGTCTAGTTAATATCCATTAACAGACATAGTTACAGATTTTTTTCTCCTTGTGATGAGAAGTTTTAAGATCTACTCTTCTGGCAACTTTCAAATATGCAATACAGTTTTATTAACTATAGTCACCATGCTGTGTCTTACATTCCCCTGACTTACTTAAAATAACTGGAAGTTTTCACTTTTTGACTTTCTTCTCCCATTCCTCTTACCCACAGCCTTCAACCGCCTGCATGTGGCAATCACCAATCAGTTGTCTGTATCTATGAGCTTATATATATATATATATATATATTTAGACTCCACATATAAGCAAAACATATGATATTTTGTTTTGTCTTATTTAATTCACTCAGCATAACCCCCCCAGTTCCTTCCATGTTGTTCACATGGCAAGATTTTGTTCTTTTTTTAAGGCTGAATAATATT
>NW_006779049.1:170629-224117 GCF_000442215.2 Lipotes vexillifer | reverse complement strand
AATATATTTTTATATATATATATATATATATATATATATATATATATATATATATATATATATATCTTCTTCATCCTTATATATATGTATGTCACATCTTCTTTGTCCATTCATCTATTGATGGATACTTAGGTTGTTTCCTTATCTTGGCTATTGTAAGTAGTTCTGTAATGAACACTGGGGTGTATACATCTTTTCAAATTAGTGTTTTCATTTCCTTTGGATAAATACCCAGAAGAGGAATTAATGGATCATATCATAGTTCTATTTTTAATTTTTTTAAAAAACTCCATAATGTTTTTCATAGCGACTATACCAATGTATATTCCAATTAACAGTGCTCAAGAACTCCCTTTTCTCCACATTCTAGGCCAGGGGTCCCTGGTACCAGTGCACAGCCTGTTAGGAACCAGGGCATACAGCAGGAGGTGAGTGGCAGGTGAGCAAGGGAAGCTTCATCTGCCACTCCCCATCAATCTCCATGGCTTGCATTACTGCCTGAACCATCCCCCCTGCACCCTGTCCATGGAAAAATTGTCTTCCACAAAACCAGTCCCTGGTGCCAAAAAGGTTGGGGACCACTGTCCTAGGCAACACTTATTTTTTCTTGTCTTTTTGATAATAGCCATTCTAACAGGTGTGAAGTGATATCTCATTGTGGCTTTGATTTTCATTTCCCTGATGATTAGGAATGTTAAGCATCTTTTCATGTACCTGTTGTCCATCTGTCTTCTTTGGGAAAATGTCTAATCATATCCTCTGCCTATTTTCAAATCACATTTTTTGGTTTTCTGGCGTTGAGTCATATGAATGATTTATATATTTTGGATACTAACCCCTTATCAGATGTATGATTTGCAAATATTTTCTCTCATTCAGAAGGTTGTCTTTTCATTTTGTTGATGGTGTCCTTTGCTGGGCAAAAACTTTTAGTTTACAGTAGTCCCACTTTTTGAATTTTGCTTTTGTTCCCTTTACTTTTGGTGTCAAATGCAAAAAATCATCACCATCACCACCTATGTTTTCTTTTAGGAGTTTTATGGTTTCAGGCCTTACAATCAAGTCCTTAATCTATTTTGAGTCAATGTTTGTGTATGTTGTATGATAGTGGTCCAGTTTTATTCTTTTGTATGTGACTGTGTAGTTTTCCCAGAACCATTTATTGAAGAGAGTGTCCTTTTCCCATGTATATTCTTGGCTCCTATGTAGTAAACTGATTAACCATATATGCATGGGTTTATCTCTGGGCTCTTTATTCTGTTCCATTTATCTATGTATCTGTTATTATGCCATTATCATACTATTTAGGTTACTATAACTTTGTAATGTAGTAAGAAATCAGAGAGTATGATGCCTCCAGCTTTGTTTTTTCTCAAGATTGTTTGTCTGTTTGGGGTATTTTGTGGTTCCATACACATTTTAGGATTTTTTTCCAGTTCCATGAAAAATGCCATTGGAATTTTTGTAGTGATGGCATTGAATCTGTAGATTGCTTTTGGTAGTATGGACATTTTAACAATATTCATTCTTTCAGTCCATGAGTACAAAATATCTTTTCATTTATTTGTGTCTTTTTCAATTTCTTTCATGATCATCTTATAGTTTTCAGGGCACAGGTCTTTTACCTCCTTGATTAAATTTATTCATAAGAATTTTATTCTCTTTATGCAGTTATAAATAGATTTTTCAGGATCTCTCTTTCAGATAATTTTTTATTAGTGTATAGAAATGCAATAAATTTCTATATATTTATTTATATCCTTCAACTTTACTGAACTTATTAGTTCTAACACTTTTTGGGTGGACTCTAGGGTTTTCTATATATAGTATGATCTCTTCTGCAAATAGAGTTTTACTTCTTTCTTTCCAATTTGAATGCCTTTTATTTCTTTGTCTTACCTAACTACTCTGGCTAAGACTTCCAATACTATGCTGAATAAAAGTGGTGAGAGTGGGCATCCTGGCCTTCCTACTGATCTTAGAGGAAAAGCTTTAAGATTTTCACCACTAAGTATTATGTTAGCTGTGGGCTTGTCATACATGGTCTTTATTATGCTGAGGTACATTTCCTTCTTACTTACTTTGTTGAATAATTTTATAATAAATGGATGTTGAATTCTGTCAAATGTTTTTTTTTTCTTTTTTTTGCATCTATTGAGATGATCATATGATTTTTATCCTTCATTTAGTTAATGAACTGTGGATGTTGAACTATTCTTGCATCCCAGGATAAATCCTAAGTGACCATGGTATATGATCTTTTAATGCATTATTGAGTTCGGTTCGCTAATAATTTGTTTTTCTTTCTTTCTTTCTTTCTTTCTTTCTTTCTTTCTTTCTTTCTTTCTCTTTCTTTCTTTCTTTCTTTCTTTCTTTCTTTCTTTCTTTCTTTCTTTCTTTCATTCTTTCCTTCCTTCTTTCTTTTTTTATTTTGTGGTGTCTGGTTTTGGTATCAGAGTAATTCTGGCCTTGTAAAATGAGTTTGGAGGTTTCCTTCCTTTTCCCCATTTTTGGAAGAATTTGAGAAGAATTTGTATTAATTCCTTTTTATTTTTTTTTAAAATTAATTAATTTATTTTTGGCTGTGTCAGGTCTGAGTTGCAGCACACAGAATCTTTTGCTGCAGCTCACACGCTATTCATTGTGGCACACAGGTTTCTCTCTAGTTGTGGTACATTGGCTCCAGAGCACACAGGCTCAGTAGTTGTGGCACATGGGCTCTCTAGCTGTGGTGTGTGGGTTCAGTATTTAGTGGTGCCCAGCTTAGTTGCCCTGCAGCATGTGGGATCTTAGTTCCTTGACCAGGTATCAAACCCACATCCCCTGCATTAGAAGGTGGATTCTTAACCACTGGAATACCAGGGAAGTTGCCATATTAATTCTTTGAATGTTTGGTAGAATTTACCAGTGAAGTTGCCCAGTCCTGAATATTTGTCTTGGGGGCAGTTTTTACCTACTGATTCAGTCTCCTTACTAGTAATTAGACTGTTCAGATTTTCTATTTCTTCGTGATTCACTCTTAGAAGGTTGTACGTTTCTAGGAATTTATCCATTTCTTATATGTTGTCCAATTATCCTTTTGTTATATGTTGTCCAATTTGTTGGCATATACTTGATTATAGGATTCACGTATGATCCTTTGTATTTCTATGGTATCAGTTGTAACATCTCTTTCATATCTGATATTATTTATTTGAACCCTCTGTTTTCCTTGTTAGTATAGCTAAATGTTTATCAATTTTGTTTGTCTTTTCTAAGAACCAGCTCTTGGTTTCATTGGTGTTTCCTATTGTCTCTATTTCACTTATTTCTGCTCTGATCTTTGTTAATTCTTTTCTTCTACTAATTTTGGTCTTTGTTGGTTCTTTTTTATTTTCTTGAGTTGTAAAGATAGGTTTTTTATTTGAGATTGTTTTTGTTTCTTGAGGTAGACATTTATTTTTATGTACTTCTCTTAGAACTGCTTTTGTGGTACACATTTTGGTATGTTGTATTTCCATTTTCATTTGTCTCAGTGTATTTTTTATTTCACTTTTGAGTTCTTTGTTGACCCATTGGTTGTTTAGTAGCATGCTCTTTAGTTTCCACATACTTGTGAATTTTCCAGTTTCTTCTTGTAACTGATTTCTAGTTTTATGCCATTGTAGTTAAAAAAATACTTTGTATGATTTCAATGTTCTTAAATTTGTAAAGACTTGTTTTTTGACCTAACATATGATGTATCCTGTAGAATGTTTCATATGCACTTGAAAAGATTGTATAGTCTAGTCTAATGTGTCATTTAATGTTTTCTTAATGATTTTCTCTCTGGATGATCTAGACATTGATGTAAGTGGGGTATTAAAGTCCCCTACTATTATTGTGCTGCCATCAATTTCTCTATTTAGATCTATTAATATTTGTGCTATGTATTTGGCTGCCCCTATGCTGGGTGCATAAATATTTACAGATGTTATATCCTCTTGTTGGATTGATCATTTTCATTATGTAAAACGCTTCTTTATCTTTTGTTATAGTCTTTATTTTAAAGTCTATTTTGTCTAAGTGAGCCTAGGTAGCTATACCTCAGCCTTCTTTTGGTTTCCATTTGCATGGAATATATTTTTCCATCTCTTTACTTTCAGTCTGTGTGTGCTTACATCTGGAGTGAGCCTCTTAGTACACAATATACAGGTGTGTCTCTCTTTTTTAATTCATTCAGCCATTCTATGTATTTTGATTTGAGAATTTATTCCATTTATATTTAAAGTAATTATTGAAAGATATGTACTTATTACTATTCTGTTACTTGTTTTCTGGCTGTTTTATAGTTCTTCTGTTCCCTTTTTCTTCTCTTACTTTCTTCCTTTGTGGTTTGATGACTTTCCTTATTGGTATGCTTAGATTCCTTTCTGATTATCTTTTATGTATCTACTATAAAATTTTGCTTTGTGATTACCATAGGCTTACCTATAACAACTTATATTTATAACAGTCTGCTTTAAGTTGGTAGCAACTTAAGTTTGAACACATTCTAAAATTTTACATTTTTACTATCTCCCCACATACATTTTGTGTTTTTGATGTCACATTTTACATCTTTTTATTTTTTGTATTCCTAACATTATTGTAGCTACAGTTATTTTTACTATTTTGCCTTTTTTTACCTTTATACTAGATTTATAAGTAATTATTCTTGTCTTTATATATATATATATTTCCTTTTACCAGTGATATTTATATTTTCATATGTTTTCTTATACTAATTAGTGCCCTTTCTTTTCAGTTTAAAAACTCTTTTAACATTCTTGTAAGGCCAATTTAATGGTGATGAACTCCTTTAGTTTTTGATTGTATGGAAAAATCTGTCTCTTCCTCAATTCTGAATGATATCATTGTTAAGTACTGTATTATTTTGTTTCATTCAGCACTTTGAATATATTGTGCCACTCCCTTCAGGCCTGGAAGTTTTTTTGCTGAATAATCCGCTAATAGTTTTATGGGTGTTCCCTTGTACATAATAAGTTGTGTTTCTCTTGTCATTCTTTAGATTCTCTCCTTGTCTTCAACATTTTTCTTTTTAATTATAATGTGTCTTGGTATGGATCTTTTTGGATTCCTCTTTGTTTTAACTCTCTGAACTTATTGGGTCTGGATGTCTGTTTCCTTACCCAGGTAAGGGAAATTTTCAGTCATTATTTCTTCAAATAAGTTTTCTACCTCTTTCCCGCTCTCTTCTCAATCTGGGACTCATAATGCATGTGTTAGTCTGCTTGATATTGTCCCATAAGTCCCCTAAGTATCTTCACTTTTTAAAATTCATTTTTCTTTTTACTCCTCTTATTGTATAAGTTCCTCTGCCCTGTTTTTGAGTTCACTGATCCTTTCTTGGCTTCATCTAGTCTCTTGTTGAATCTCTCTAGTGTATTTATTAGTTTTGTTACTGTATTCTTCAGCTCCATGGCTTTTGTTTGAAACTTTCTTGTATTTTTAAATTCTTTTTTCAAGTTCTCATTGTGTTTATTCACTCTTCTACTGAGTTCAGTGAGCATCTTTATGACTACTACTTTAAACTATTTATTAGTTGAATCACTTATCTATGTTTTGTTAAGGTTTTTTTTTTTTTTTTTAGGTCTTAACTTGTTCTTTCATTTGATACATATTCCTCTGTTTCTTCACTTCCCTTGACTCTCCGTGTTGGTTTCAATGCATTAGACGAAACAGCCACCTCTCCCAATCTTAAAGGCTTGGTCTTGTTTAGGAGATGAAACATGTATTTGAACCCTGCCCTGGGTATTAACTGTCTCTCAAACATTTACAATTTTCCATATAGCCTATTTTATTTTTAATAGCTCCCAGGACCTCAGGGTGTGTCAAGACCATTCAGTGTCCAAAGGGGAGGCTCTTGGTCAGAATCTAGATTCAGGCTGATTGGGAGCCACACCCTCAGGCAGCAGCTTTTAAAGAATATAAATAAGTACAGTCCTGTGGGGCCACAAGTGTAAACCTTTCTGTACCCCAGAACCAGGTGATCGGGTGGTGTTCCCTAGGCAGCAGTCACAAAACTTTAGGGCTCCAGATGAGTGTTTAAGGTTGGTCCTTTCTGGGAGACACAGGTGAGCTGTAGTACGGTATAGAGTGAGTACAAAGATAGCATCCCCCAGCCTACATTCTCTGAGAGCACCTTTGTAGGCTCTAGATATTTACCATACAAGAAGCCTACCACTAAAACTGAAACTCCAGAAGCCCTCTTTCACAAAAGGTTGGAGATGTGTTTCAGTTTGCTGTCTGTGCTGTG
This sequence comes from Lipotes vexillifer, assembly GCF_000442215.2. NCBI lineage: Eukaryota > Metazoa > Chordata > Mammalia > Artiodactyla > Lipotidae > Lipotes > Lipotes vexillifer. The sequence goes on along the minus strand of NW_006779049.1, from coordinate 217,840 downwards.
GCCTGTGAGCAGTAGGCTGCCAAGGACTTTCTCTCTAGTTAGTCATGTGGAACCCAGCAATGCAAGTCCCTCTGGCCACCAGACCAGACGATCAAGTGTTATCCCCTGTGTGGCAACCACAAAAACCAGGGTACATAAAAAATGGGGCACCAAATATGTATAAGTTCGCACTTCTGAGAGATGTTGGCTCTCTGGAACATAATAGAGGAAGAGTGTGAAGAGAGTGCCTATCCTCCCAGGTCTCAGGAAAGGTTTATAGTTAGCCCTTAGATTCTGTTTAATTAGAAGCCAGCCCCTTAGGCTGCACCTATAATTAGAATCTAAAAGAACTCTTTAACAGAAAGATGAACTTTTAGTTCCATTGTCTCTTGCTTTGCCTTGGGGTAGTAGCTGTTTAAGAACTTTTTATCCTTTGGTTACAATCCTGTGGGACCCACAAGCATAAGCTCCACTGAATACCAGAGCCAGTCAATGTAGATATTTCCCCTAGCAGCAGATGCAAAAATCAGAGCACCAGACAAAGGTATAAGATCCTTTCTGGAAGATATCAGCAAGGTGGAATGAGGCAAGTGAGAGCACGAAGACTGTATCCACCAGCCTCCATTCTCTGAGAGCACCTCTGCAGGTCCCTATAAAAGTGCCAAACCAAAAGCCTGCTCCTCAAGCCAAAGCTTCTGGACAAGCAAATGTACCTCTTTCTCAGAAGAATGGGGGTGTTTTCAGTATGCTTTATGTGCAGTGTCTTGGGAGCGGTAGTCTCCCAACAACTGACTCTCTTATTGTTACCATCCCATGAGACTCAGGAATGCAAGCCCCCCTGGTGTCCAGTTCCAGTTGATCAAAGGGTGTCTCCTGGGTGGCAGCAGAAACTGAGTCACCAAGTGTAAAATCTGGGGCAGCAAACATGTATAGAAGCCTCTCTCTGGAATAAACTTGAGCTCTGAAGTGTGGCAGGGAGTAAACATAAAGATGGCACCTACCAGCTGAAGCAAAGTAGAGATGGAGTCCAAAGATGGCACCTCCTGAAAAAAGAAAAAAATAGAAAAGAAAAAGTAAAAGAAGAAAAGAGTGGGACTTCCCTGGTGGGGCAGTGGTTAAGAATCCACCTGCCAATGCAGGGGACACAGGTTCAAGCCCTGGTCCAGGAAGATCCCGCATGCCATGGAGCAACTGAGTCTGTGCACCACAACTACTAAGTCCACACTCTAGAGCCTGCAAGCCACAACTACTGAACCCACATGCCACAACTACTGAAGCCCGCACTTCCTAGAGCCCATGCTCTGAAACAAGAGAAGCCACCACAATGAGAAGCCCATGCACCACAATGAAGAGTAGCCCCCACTCACCGCAACTAGAGAAACCCCACATGCAGCAATGAAGACCCAATGCAGCCAAAAATAAATAAAATAAAACAAATAAATTTATTAAAAAATATAAAGAAGAAAGAAGAAAAAAAGAAAATGGAGAAAAAAAGATGACATTCACCAGCTTTAGCAAGGCAGCGGGAGAACATAGAAGATGGTGCCTGCTGGCTGAAGCAGAAAGATGGCCTCCACTGAAAAGAAAAAAAGCTGGTGCACACTAGTTTTAGCAAGGTAGAGGGAGAGCAGAAAGATGGCACTCACCAACATCCATTCCCAGAGAGTATCCCAGGAGGCCCCTGCCCCTCAGACCACACTTTAAAATTAAGAAATGAACCTCTTTCACATAAAGTCTGGGTGCTTTCCAAAAGGCTGCTTCTGTACTGGCATTTGGGCAGGTGAGTCTGCACAGGAGCCCTTTAAAAATGGTTCTTCAGTTCATCACAGCCCCATGGGTCTCCTGGGCACAAGACAGAGCTCCAAAGACAGATGTTTGGGGGGCTTGTCTCTGAGGTGCCAATCTTAAGAGTTGAGGTGCCTGATGTGGGTACAATTTTTTCCTCAGAGAGAAGCTCCAGGTTTTGAGTTCCCTGCTGATTGTGGGCTGCCCACCATGCCAGGTGTGGGTTTTACGGCAGAATTCTGTCTCAGCCTTGCATGGCTGCTTTTATGTGGTTTCCTTCTCATTTGCCTAGTATGAAGGAATTGCTCTGCCAGTTCTTGGGTTGTTGTTGTTTTTTTTTTTAGTTCTTAGGTTTTTTGTTTTTTCCAGGGGAAATCATTCCATAAATAGCTGTAAATTCAGTGAGTCTATGGGAGGAGCTGAGTTCAGGATCTTTCTACTTCACCATTTTGAACTGGAACTCTATATACATTTCCGTAATAAATAATGATAAATGCTGATAATTTTCCTTGAGCCTCAGAGTAAGCAGAGAGAGATTCTAATCCCTTTGACAACCTGAAACATTGAGCTAAGAAAAGTGCTTACAGTAAAATGAAGCTTTATTATAAGTAGAATAAAAGTTTTTAAAATTGCAATAATAGTATTACAGATTTATCTTCTACTTCTTAAAAGTTAGTTCCAAATGGGCCATTTTCAATGGAAATTTATATTCATTCATTATTTTATTACCAAGGCTTTAAATATTTTGTTTAGGAAAAAATATTTAAATTTGATTAAATAACAATATTCATTTAATGCTTAATTTTTTTTCCATCCTTCCCCTTAAAAAGTTGAGAGAAATATTTCATATCAGTAACATACTCAGAAATTATTTAGAATAATAAAATATGCCATAGAATAACTTCTGTCCACTATTTGTCATTTTTGCATTTGTACAATGATAACAGAAGTCATCTGTATGTTATTGGGGACATTGAGAACATTTTTTGTAAAACAAAATTTATTCTAAAACACACATTCAGATACTTCTGTTAGTAAGTGAAGGCCTTTATTATAATGCATGCATACATTTATTTATCAAAAGCAGAAAAGGATAATCCAGATCCAAAATGCATTCATTGAAATATATAAATTAAAAGTTTATTTGTCTGTTAAGTTTCCTATTCTCTGGAATTTCCAATAAAATTATTCAATAAAGATGAAATAAATAAAATATAAATAGTAGGTATGTTTCCCAACTATTCCAATAAAGTATGCAGGCACATATATACAAGGGACACATGATTTTTAATCAGAAGTGATAGGTAAAAGTTGGCATTGCCAGAAGCAAAATGCATTTGAAAGCTATGATTTTGCTGTGTAAAAGAAAAGAAAGCCAATTTTAAACATGAAGCTGTTAGCAAAACCTTACCTTCCACTAGGGCTTCAACTCTATTATTTTTAACCAAATTTCTATTGCAAAAATAAATAAATAAATAAGTAATTTATAATATGCTCCTAATAGTGGTTTGGGATAAAATATAAATTCAAGGGCTCAAAAGTCAACAAACCTCTAAAAATATTACCCATATATAGGACTAAATCTACTTAGTCTGAATATTTATAAAGAAAAGAGACAAGATTAGACAGAGTGGGGGCTGAAGAGGGAGAAAAGTACATAGAGATAGGTAGATAGAAAGTGAGAGTAGAAAGAGAGGGAGGGAGTGGGAGAGAGGGAGAGAAAGACAGAGAAAGGGAGAGTATTTGATGAATACTATTTCTGAACATTGGGCAATTTTATAAATACAAGTTTATAAATAGTTTAATATTTAACTAGTTTAGAATTAAGACACTCACTTTGAAATGTAAGATGGAAAATAACCAAACAAAAACCAATAAAATGCAATAACAAAATTGATAAAAAATAGACTTATTTTGGGATTTAAAAATCATTTCTGGTGGCGCAGTGGTTGAGAGTCTGCCTGCCGATGCAAGGGACACGGGTTCGTGCCCCGGTCCGGGAGGATCCCACAAGCCGCAGAGCGGCTGGGCCCGTGAGCTGTGGCCGCTGGGCCTGCGCGTCTGGAGCCTGTGCTCTGCAACGGGAGAGGTTTCAGCAGTGAGAGGCCCACGTACTGCAAAAAAAAAAAAAAAAAAAAAAAAAAAAAAATCATTTTCAATGAGACAAGATTATTAAAAAATCAACTGCTCATCAAATGTAAATGTGCTGTAGAAAAATGACTTCTAACCTAAAATTATACTTACAGTTATAAATTCCATAGCTTCAGAGTCATTCACAAATCTATACCTTATAGTCATTCAATATGTACCTGTTGGGGAGGAAGACATTTTCCTCTACCCTTCTAGGTTCTTCTGGCTGGTCTAAGAATTTAATTGACATGAGACAGATTAACAGAAGAAAATAAAACAAAAGTTTAATAACATGTATACATGAGAGGGACCATGGAGAACTGAGTAACTGTCTAAAATGGCTGAAATCCTCACCTTAAATACCATCTTCAGCTAAAGACAAAAGAGGATAGTGGTTTGAGACTTCAACGGAGAGGAAGGCAATTGCCATGGAGATAGAAATGCAAAAGTTTGGTAAACAAATGTTTGTTGGACCATGAAGAGATAATAGGACAAAGAGAGGAATTTTTTTTTTTTTTTTTTTTTGCTGTACACGGGCCTCTCACTGTTGTGGCCTCTCCCGTTGTGGAGCACAGGCTCTGGACGCGCAGGCTCAGCGGCCATGGCTCACGGGCCCAGCCACCCCACAGCATGTGGGATCTTCCCTGACCAGGGCACGAACCCGTGTCCCCTGTATAGGCAGGCGAACTCTCAACCACTGCACCACCAGGGAAGCCCAAAAGAGAGGAATTTTAACAACAGACTTTGTTCCCTCTCTGTCCATGGTATAGTTATCAATGGTGGTAGCTCCCTTCCTGGAACAAGTCCTCTAACTGCATTCTTTAAGCAATGAGGAGGAAGGTCAAAGTTTCTTGTGAGTCTTTTGGAGCCTGATTGTTTTCAGTTCAAAATAATCTGCATGCCAAAGAGACATTTTGGGGTGACAAGTTTTCCTCCTCTACATATGCAGTATAAGCTGTTTGTTTTTATTGCTATCACCATGAAAGTTTATGGTATAGATTGGTAGATCTCAGAGGCCAGCATTAAAACCTTTAAAATTTTTCATGTACTGTTACCTAACATAGTATTACAAATAATTATGTCTATCAATGCCTTAACATTATAATAAATTATTACATTACAGATAAACTGTTATGAATCAAAATTAACTTTTGAAGATGTATATTTCTTTACAAAAAAGAATTAATAAGTTGAATTTTAAAATGCAAGTGAAACTGCACAACTCAGATTGGGACTTGAACCCACCAGCCAGCACTTGAACCCAGCCAAACCCCATAATGGGACTTGAACCCACTGTCCTTTAATTGAGATCACATACCTGGTGTCAGTACTTAATGAAGCTTAGATTCTTTATGTCTCATCACAGAAAGAATTCAGTGAGAGGCAAAGTGATCAATAAGAAGTAGATTTATTTAGAGAGATACACATTCCATAGACAGAATGCGGTCCGTCTCAAAAGGTGAGAATGGCCCTGGGAGAAACACTCCACATACAGAGTGTGGGCCATCTCAGAAGGTGAGAGACCCCAAAATATGGGGTGGTTAGTTTTTATGGGCTGGGTAATTTCATAGGCTAATGAGTGGGAGGATTATTCCAACTATTTTGGAGAAGGGGCAGAGATTTCTAGGAATTGGGCCACTGCCCACTTTTTGGCCTTTTATGGTCAGCTTCGGAACAGTCATGGCACTAGTGGGTATGTCATTTAGCATGCTAATGCATTACAATGAGCATATAATGAGGCTCAAGGTCTGCTGGAAGTTGATTCTTCTATCTTGGTTCTAACCAGTTTATGTCATATCCTTAAGTGCTATGTCATTCTTTTAGAGATTGTGCCTTGCTCCCTTCCCTCCTGTTTCAGAAGGAGCACAGGAGAACGAAGTACATAGTGTTAACCGATTCCCACCTTCTGTAGAGAGAATCAGTAGATAATGTCTATAGCTAATACATTAAAAATAGTGGGTGATATAAACACAATTCAGAAGTTTGGCTCAGTAGGAATAGGTGAAAATACTTTACAGAGTGAATCTGAAGTTGAGGAAGAGGACGTGAGGTCTGCCACATTTCACTAAAGGCATTTTAATATTTAGTTTTAGCAATTGCACACATTTCTTTGTTGAAAAATATAATTTTATAAAATAAACAAGCAAACTGGCAAATGAACTAAAACATAGAAGGTACTGCAATACAGTTCTGGGAGATATAGGAATAAGCATACCTTATGTTGCTGTGAACTAAAATCTAGTGAGATTTTAGGTAGAAACCTTGAAATTATCTAATTAAAAATATACCTAAAGAATATATGAGTAAATTATCTATTTTGAATATAGTACATCTGTGATATGAAGATGAAGTTTACTAGAGAAGACAGAATATAGGTGTAGAGAAGAGCACATTTAAAAGCTATTATAAGTTATGAGATATTAGAACTTATGAAAGAACTTTGGGTATTAATTTGATTGGAGTAAGAATTTAGTTAATAAATGAGGGAAGAGAAAGTTGGGAAGCAAACTTAAGATGAGGCCTGATTATTAAGACTATATTATGTCAGAATGAGAAATTAAACTATTTTTTCTGGTGATGTATAATCATCAAGTGTATTTAAGATGGAGGAGTATGTGATCAAATTTGAATTATAGAAAGATCACTGTCAATGCTTATGTCAATGGACTGAATGCAATCAAGCCAATTAACAAGCAATTGAAATAGATGAGGTGAGATGTGGACTTGTAGACAGTGGCAGTGGAGATGGATCAGGAAGGAAGGATGCATATAAGGTAAGGAGGTAGCAATTATGGACTTAATATCTGAATAGCTGTGGTAAATAAGAAAAAGAAAGATGCGATCAATAAGTTAAGAGTTTCTAGTGTGATAGTTGTGCAAAGGCTAACATCAATTGCTTTATTTGGGAAAAAAAAAAGAAGAAGAAACTAAAGACAATTTTCAAGTTCCAAATATAAGATCAAATTTTACATAAAATCGAAAAAGTAAACCTAATATAGAAGATTTTTCAAATGGAATTGTTTACACAGATATGGACCTGTCAGTTTATAAGAGAATATATCACTCACATTTAAAAATTGGGTCACATGGATTATCGCTTGAACAATTCTTATCCAAGAGCTGTCCACATAGATGATGCCTTTGGTAACTGATTGCAGGACTGTAAGAAACATATATGAATACATTCAATCAGTATAAAAGAAGCTTTGATTCCTCCTAATACAGACTGATTCACTTTTGTCAAGCAAATTCTCATGAATGAGATACACCATAGCATAAAAGAATGCATATTTATTATATAAGAAAATGTAACAGAGAGAAAATATTATATATTCAAATGACAAAGTTAGATTAAATTTTGCCATATGGTTATACATTATTTTATTATTTAAAGTTTTGTGATGGATAATTTAAAAAGTTAGTGTTGTGGCTTACAGCATAAAACATTTCTTAAATTCCAAGAGATATAATTATAAGATTCATCTATTACTGACATGATACCATTTTTATAACTTTGGTTGTATTCTCATATTTCACTTTTATTTTTGATGAAAAACTTGTGATTGAATTAAGAGTATCTTAACTTATTTATTTATTTAAGTATAGGTTTGCATGTGTACTGTCAGGTTTGGATTTCTTAATAAATGAAAAATTAAAATCTCATAAGAAACAAAACATAGCTTCCATATTATAGGCCAGATTACCAGGCTCTTGAAGGGAAACTGAAGTGATATTGGCTCATCTTCTCCCAGAGCCAATAGACACATTTTTTAGAGATGATCGTTGTAGGAGAAGGGATACTTGAGTTAGGCATTTTGGAGATTAAGCAGTTATAAAACCGCAACCTGTAAACCTAATGACTAGTTCTAGACATGAACTGGGGATGTTTATTAGCAATGAAGAGGGCAAGAAAGATTGGAAATCAAGAAGTCATGTGTTGGTTGGAAATTAACATAGACTTTGGAATCACCCAATTTAGGAAGGCAGCGATTGGAAAGAAAGACAACTATTTGCAAAAAAATAGATGAGGAGAAATAGCTGAAAGTTTAAAAAAGTAGATGACAAATAGATGATTCTATCAGATCTTCACTAATGAGTAAATAATTATAATTTACATTTTGCTGTCTTGGGATACAAAAATAAATGCCTCTTAATATATTCTATTATGTATTTTCAATAATGCTCATACAATCAACTTGCACAACAAAACTTATTTTCTGAGATTATAAAAGGTAAACTTTATTTGTCCCTTGCTTAAGGTAGTATAAAACAAACTTTTATAAGGCCTGCCTGAAATCAAGAAAAACCCTGAGAAAAACATTTAAGGCTTAAGATAAAGGCTACAATTTCAAACTTTCAAAACTTTGACAGAGACCAGAGAGGGAGATGACAGAGAGCTATTTTAAGAATGTGAAATGTTGTAGCCCCAAACTGTTGTAGTGTATGCTTGATACGGTATTTGACAACTATGTCCTAACTTCAGCAAGCTAGTGTACTTCAAATGTGATGCTAGAGAATTTTAGATATACATATTTTAAAAAATAAATACAAATTAAAAAATGTTAGGGGACCTTGGAAGGTATACATGATGATGGTAAAGCAGATAATAATAATTTGGGACTCCCTCAATGAAGACATTACCCAAATCATTAAGGATTTCTTACCAAACAAGTATAACCACGTATAAATGTGTTCTTTTAAAATGAACAATGTTGAAATAGTGGAGATTAGAAATTTTAAAAAATATTATTTTAACACAAACTTTTTAATTTAAATTTTATTATTGAAATCTATTTTAACTCAGCTATGTGCCAGGGAGAGTTTTGTGCTAGTTTCATTCCATTTCATTTTCTCTTTATAAAGATACTATAAGTATCAGTATTTTTATTTTATAGGTAGGAAAAGTTTAAATGAGACAAAGAGGATTAACATATTGCCTAAGATTACACATCTAGTAAATGGTGGAATCGTCTTCCTTAATAGTACAGCTTACTTTCTGCTAAGATCATGGTGACCCAGAATGAGGTTGACGAATCTAGTGAAGTCATCTTTTTATTTAAGATTTATAAATTACATAAAAAATACCTTCCTGAAGCAAATATGTTTCAGGTATCTCAATAATTTTGTATTTCATCTTATAACATTCCATTATTATTTTAGCCTAGAGGTGAAAAATAATATATGGAAGAAGCCATGTGTGGACATTTTATGCAAGAAATTAAAAATGTTATCTTTGATAATTTGCATTTTTATGATAATTTTATTGGTAAATGTTATTGGCAAAAGTATTCTATAGTGACCTCCCTTTTGTTGTTGATTTTTACTCATTGATAAGAAAGTAAGTAAATATTTTATGATTATTGTAATTTGTTGGGGCTTTATATTTGTTTTTGTGTAGTATCTTCTAAAACAGAATATGTCAAAGTATATTTTAGCTTCTCTCTAGAAAAGAATTATCTTTATCTTTAAGCCAATTCTATGTAGAATTCCTTTATCACGTTTTGAGACCATATAGGATTTTAATTTACTATTATAACATAGTTAATATATCTTTGTTAAAAATTAATTTAGATACTATTATTCAAATACTTAGGTTTTCTTATAGCCAATTAATTATATCAATGTAAAAACCAGCACTTATATTAAATTGTCATCTTCACTGTATTTATTTATCTAAAATTATCAAGTGGTTGTTATGTGACAGGAGCTATGATAACTGCTGGGAATATAAAGATAAATAATTTATGTCTTTATCCCTATGAGGAGCTCACCATCTACTTGTTGGCAGAAATATACAATACCATTTAACAGAGATTTGAATCAAGTGTTCTGGGAGGACCGAGATGTAAGGCAAACCACAAAGTGGGTGATATAAACCTGGGCTTGGAAAAAGAGTGGTTATTGCCTTGGTATTCCAGGCAATGATGGCATCGTCACAGATAATGTGATTTGAAAGACTAATGTGATTTTGGCGACAACTGAAGCTTCGTGTGACTCTAATACTAAGTGGTATAGTTAGGTTTGAGATACATATTAGGTCCTGTAATTGCTTGTTAGCATGGATAAGTGAATAAAAAAGAAGAGGAGGAGAAGGAAAAGAGAGGAAGGAAAATATGGTGGTGATGATTTTTAAAATTGTGTGAACATATTCTAAACTTTATTTTATTCAAATACAAATATTCTTTCCTATTATTTGATTGAAGTGAATGGATGTGCTCTAAATATCTAGAAAAATATTTTCAGTTACTTTTATGAGTTAAATGTATCAATTTAACTGTAAATTTTATTATCCTTAAGATTTCAAAAGAGGTTTCCATATAAACGAAAGAGAAAACAATGTGAAATAGCCTTTCTTCACCTTTATTTTTAAAAATTTCTGGAAGTTTTGTACTAATATCAGCATTTAATTATTATTATTGCACAAAATGATGCCCTTTTTATGGATATCTAAAAGTGTTCAGATAGGTGATTATTTCACTAGTGTATATTTAAGTATTTTTTTTCTTATAAGTGGGTTTGACTTATCGATGCAGAGAAAAGGTATTTTTATTCTTAAAGACTGTTTACTGTAGATAATAATGAAAAACATTATTAAGACATTATTAATAATTATTAACATTATTAACATTAAAATAGAATGTTAGAATATGAATTTCACAGCTCATTATAAGTCTATACATTTTTTAAAAATTTATGCATAATTAGAATGATTAAAATCTATGTGGAGGCTCTAATTACATAAAAGTATGTAATTTAAAAATTGCTTAAATCCAAACAAGATAAATAAGAAAAGTAATTGGAATATTATAATGACTTTTATCTAATGTGCACGTTTTAGAAAAAGTAATGATCCACATTAAATTCCAGCCAGTTATAAATATAACAAATGACAGTTAAAGCATACAAGTTTTATTGTGTATTTATTATATTATGTGTTCTATAAATAAAAGCACAAAATGGGACTTTTAAGACCTATAAGTTATAGATTAACCACATACTTCAAGGTACATGAAATACCCTATAAAATACAACAAATATTAAGAAAATATAAAAATAAATTTATCTTTATACAGTATGTATCTTAGTACAGGATAATTGATTTCAAACAATTACAAGTATAAAGATTGGCAAAATTCTTTGAGCTAACTGCTATTATCTGTTAATATTGACAGAAATGTTTGTATATTATTTTGGGGGGGGTTTCTTTTTATTCAAACAGAAAGTCACAAAAAATATAATCATCCTCATCAGTTCACTCAGTCCCATGTAATTAATTTTTTTAATCTTGATCATTTGTTAGCACTTTTATGAATTCATCAGTTTTCCATTAGAGTTCTGAACGTGCTTATTCTTTCAGTTCAGCAGTATAGTCAGTTATCAGAAACCTGTACTTGTCAGAGTCTTTTCCATGAATTCCTTGAAGATGTAACCCCTTTATAGGAACATTTTTGCCGAAGTGTCAGAGTACACCCAGAACTGTCTGTAAATGACAAAAGACTTAAAAATGACCACGGTTAAAGATTTCATGAAAATTCAAAATAATGCAGTTGACAAGGAAATTTAGTTATTTCTGAGATATACATTTTAAAGTAATAACTAGAATTATGACTTATAACATTATACCAGAACATATAAGATTTTTAGAAATTTCATGTAATGTTTGAAACATTTATATTAACATATTTCCATACAAATAACCCAAAGAAAGTTTAGTATTAGTTGTTTTGTTTGTTTTTGTTTGTACTGCAGGTTATCAGTCATCAATTTTATACACATCAGTGTATACATGTACATTTTGTATATAGTAGAAAAATTGCATACACACGTAAGTTGCTTGATATTATATGTGAAAATAATTATTTCAATTTTAGTTTATATTTTCAAATTTGCATCTAATACTTAACTTTAAAATATTTATTGCTTTAACAAACATATAGTCTTACTGTATGCCATACATTGTTCTAAGAGGTTTGTAAACATGATTCATTTAATTCTCATGTCTTAGTTCTGCTATAACAAAATGCTACAGACCGAGTGGCCTATAAACAACAGAAATGTATTTCTCATAGTTCTGGAGCCTGGGAATTCCAGGATTAAGTCACCGGCAGTCTTGGTGAAAGCCTGTTTCCTTGTTAATAGATGACCTCTTTCAGCTCTGTCTTCACATGCAGATGAGGAAAGGGAGTTCTCTGGGCGTCTCTTTTAGAAGAGCACTAATCTCACTCAGGGGGGCTCTACTTTCATGACTTAATCGTTTTGCTAAGGCCCCACCTCCAATACCATCGTAACGGGGATTAGATTTCAACATATGAATTTTGGGGGTACAAGCATTCTGTCTCATTAAAACAGTATGAGGTGTTTTTCATGATTATCCTCATTTAATGATGAAGAGAACAGATGAGACAAATAGCTAGTTCAAGCTAGTATGTTACAGAGTCTGGATTTGAAACCAGATAGTCTGAATCCAGACCAAGGAGTATCTTCAACCCAGTTTATATATATTTTAAAATATACATTAAATGATTGAGTATTCACATGTAACAGTAGATTAATAATACATATCATCGTCTACAGGTAAGGTAAATATTTGCAATTTAGATTTCTTCCTCATCCTCCTTTCTTTCCGTCCTTTTCATCCAGTCATGGTCCCCAACATTAACAAAAATATAGTTTTAATTTTATAGACAAACAAACAAATGTTCAAGTTTAAATGCAATAGACTCAACATAGCTGCTCTGAAAATATGTGATTTCTTTATTAGGGCAAATGAATAGGAAACATGGAATGAGAGGGCAGTGTATCAATACACAGTGTATAAGAGAGTATACTAATACAGTACAATGGTATTGGCATAAAAACAGAAATATAGATCAATGGAACAGGATAAAAAGCCCAGAGATAAACCCACACACCTATGGTCACCTTATCTTTGATAAAGGAGGCAAGAATGTACAGTGGAGAACAGACAGCCTCCTCAATAAGTGGTGCTGGGAAAACTGGACAGCTACATGTAAAAGAATGAAATTAGAACACTCCCTAACACCATACACAAAAATAAGCTCAAAATGTAAGGCCAGAAACTATCAAACTCTTAGAGCAAAACATAGGCAGAACACTCTATGACATAAATTCCAGAAAGATCTTTTTTGACCCACCTCCTAGTGAAATGGAAATAAAAAAATAAACAAATGGGACCTAATGAAACTTAAAAGCTTTTGCACAACAAAGGAAACCATAAACAAGACGCAAAGACAACCCTCAGAATGGGAGATAATATTTGCAAATGAAACAACTGACAAAGGATTAACCTCCAAAATTTATAAGCAGCACATGCAGCTCAATATTAAAAAAAACAAACAACCCAATCCAAAAATGGGCAGAAAACCTAAATAGACATTTCTCCAAAGAAGATATACAGATTGCCAACAAACACATAAAAGAATGTTCAGCATCTTAATCATTAGGGAAATGAAAATCAAAACTACAATGAGATATCGTCTCACACTGGTCAGAATGGCCACCATCAAAATATCTACAAACAATAAATGCTGGAGAGGGTGTGGAGAAAATGGAACCCTCCTGCACTGTTGATGGGAATGTAAATTGATACAGCCACTATGGAGAACAGTATGGAGGTTGCTTAAAAAACTAAAAATAGAACTACAATATGACACAGCAATACCACTACTGGGCATATACCCTGAGAAAACTATAATTCAAAAGAGTCATGTACCACAATGTTCACTGCAGCTCTATTTACAATACCCAGGACATGGAAGCAACCTAAGTGTCCATCAACAGATGAATGGGTAAAGAAGATGGGGCACATATATACAATGGAATATTACTCAGCCATAAAAAGAAACGAAATTGAGTTATTTGTAATGAGGTGGATGGACCTAGAGTCTGTCATACAGAGTGAAGTAAGTCAGAAAGAGAAAAACAAATACCATAAGCTAACACATATATATGGAATCTTAAAAAAAAAAAAACGTCATGAAGAACCAAGGGGAAAGACAGGAATAAAGACACAGACCTACTAGAGAATGGACTTGAGGATACGGGGAGGGGGAAGGGTAAGCTGAGACAAAGTGAGAGAGTGGCATGGACGTATATACACTACCAAACTTAAAATAGATAGCTAGTGGGAAGCAGCCACATAGCACAGGGAGATCAGCTCGGTGCCTTGTGACCACCTAGAGGGGTGGGATAGGGAGGGTGGGAGGGAGATGCAAGAAGGAAGAGATATGGGGACATATGTCTATGTATAACTGACTCACTTTGTTATAAAGCGGAAACTAACACACCATTGTAAGGCAATTATACTCCAATAAAGATGTAAAAAAAAAAAAGAGAAAGAAAGAGAGTATACTAATACAGTACAGAATGTTAAATAAGCTTTAATTATCATTATTTTTAGTTACAGAAACTAATATCTTAATCTCTGCATAGGCTCTTCACAATATTTTCTATTATTTTAAAACTTTAAATATGATTTGGGCTGGCCCTAGACTCTTGCTTACAGAAATCTTTTCAAATAAAATTCTATGGAAAGCTGGAAGACTTACTTCTGATTTGTCATTTGCTCTGTTTCTCTGTGCAGTACTGGGACTTTGTTATTAATACCAACAACATTTTTCTCTTTCCTCACCTGTAATTTTCTAACTTATCTTTAATTTTTATGTTTCTTCTCTTTCACTTTCAAGATTCAGGTCTTTCTCTTAATACCTTTCTTATTCTTCCCTGCATGAGTCATGGAACTAAATTTAACTTTCTCCATAAATGTCAATATCAGCATAGCAATTCTGCTTCTGCAAAGGATTCTCCCATATTCTGCTGAGCAGGAAAATGCTAGCATACTTGAGTTCTGGAAACCACAGAGGACAGGGAAGGAAGTGCCACAGTCCAGAATGCAGACTTTAATCTACAGCTCTAGTGGTCATGATGCACAACCCTCCTGCATTCACTTGAGCCCTGTGCCACCAAACTAGATGATTCTCTCCAATTGTTTGTTTGGTTGTATGGATTCTAGTTACTCCTTTTATGATTGTTCTATCTAGCTGACTACCCTTACATAACAAAATTCGTTTATATAGTCTGTTTATTTTTTTTTTTAATATAAAGAATGCACATTTTATCCTGTGGTATCTTAATGCTGATATAAACTCCTTTCTCTCAAATATCCTCTTTTTTTTTGTTTGTTTTGTTTTATGATAACTGAAATCTTACAAAGGTGATTTTGAGTCTTCAGGCTACTTTTCAGTAGTAATTGTAGATACCTTGCTTTGTTTTTGTTTTTGCTAAGAATCACTATCCCCAATCCTCCTTTTCTCCCTAAGTCAGAGCTCATACTTAACTTGTGATACAGCAACCTCTCTTTAACGCTTTCTCACTGAGAGAAAGCAGAGTAGACCAAGGCTCTTCTTTGATAAATCTTAGCAAATGGCTTAAGTGTTGGCAAATTTATTTTCAAATCTCCATAACTTCTTGTAAGAGAAAGCCAGTGCAGGCAATATTTGTCTTTTTATTTTGTTCAGTGAGAGAACAAGAGTTTTAAGCTCATAATATCAGAAAGTACATACAGGATAATTGCCTAGCCTGTCATAATTCAATCCCTTTACGATAAAAATGTTTCTGTCTGTAGTCCCTACTGATGGGTAGCCCTAGAAGCCAAATTTGCATGTGAATTTCCCACTCCTGTAGCCCATTTGGAAATAACTGGACCAATACTGGATACCTGAGATAAAGATACCATTCAGTAGGCTTGCCAGATCACTAGAGGGCACAGTGTGAAACGTCTATTCCCAACTTGGCTTAAGTCTCACTTTTCAGAACATTGTATTAGGAAATAATGAGAGAAACATGTAATTACTAAATAGAGAATAGACAGATTGAGAAAATGTATTAGATCATAGGCTATGAGTAAACCAAACTTTAAAGTGACAAAACCAATTATTTAGAAAATGCTATGGCGTAGATAAGATATGTGGAATAGAAGCAAGGGGAAAAGATTTCAAGGAGGGAAAAAGTAAAGAGAGCAAGGACCAAAAAATGGTTAAATCTTATTAATGAAGAAATACTATTATAATAACTCCAAAACACCTGCTCCTGAGATTTCTCAAATATGCAGTTTTCTGCTTTTGTCCCTGAGCTGGGCCACAACATGATTTCAAGTTTAGCTCGTTGTTGTGACTTACTGAATTGCTTTTGGACTAACCCAGCTCAAACATATGCATTTAACTAAACTATCCTGAATAAGTGCCTGGCCCTTTGCATTCATTAGGAATGCTGAAACAAAATTCATGAATTATGGACCTCAGTAGGACCAGCCAGAAAATACATTCACACACAAACTCACACACATACACACAAACCCCTGAGATGAATATATATGTAGGTACACATGCATTCTTTCTCTTACTATCGCATTTTGAAATGCTCTGTCTGATGAGAAATTCAAAGCAGAAGATAAATTAATTTGATGCCACAGGTCTATGAAATCCTGATAAGTTTCACACATAGTATTTTTCTCTCTGGTTTATAAACACTTTAAGATCTTTAATGACAAAATCATTAAAAATGGTGGGGATGGTTATACATTTTTTTAATCTACAAATTAATTCCTTCCATAAGATATAGTATATTATCTCAAATATCTTTCAAATGTTTCCTCTTTGGTCATATTGAATTCATGCCTAAAGTACCAAAATTTAGAATTCAGGATAATGCCATGTAGAAGGCACTTGGCTTCCCCATGAGGCAGACTAATTTGAACAACAGATTTAGAAAGACAGCCACTGCATTTCCTTTTGACCCCTGAGTCAGACACTGAATCCTGCCTGTGGCTATATTAGAGCACTTATGGAGAATTGAATAAGAGAGGGCAATACTGCATATTTCAGAATTTAGTTTGTTTTTATTAGACAAATTTCCTCTCCTCCCCAACTACCAGCTGGACTTATTCCCTAAAACTGCAAATCCTCTCTGAGGAAATCACTTTTATTTACATGTTAAATTCTTATGAAATGTGTATGTATGCATATCAGCTATGCCTCAAATGATCTGCTATTCTATAAGGTTGGAAAATCACCTGCTTAAAATTAGAGAAGTGTAGGAGGAATGGGATATGCATTTTTAAAGCAGATTGAGTTACACTGATATCATAATTTGACAGCAAAAGCTTAATTACTAAAGAAAACTACTTTCTCTTTGGAAAACTTCATAGGCCAATGCTGATTATCTATTTTCCTTGTTAAATGATTGTAGGGGATCTATAAATAGGTATATCTTCTCCCACTAGTGCTAAATATGCTTTATTTTTATGACACATTGAGATATTTTCCTCATGTCAGCTTTTATTTGATTTTTGCCTTTCCCCAGAACATTTTGTAAAAGTGTAAGTTAAACTAAAAAGATAAACCTAAAGATAGAACTTGTAGCATAATTTCAAAAATTCATTTGGTATTATATATTTTATATTGCAAATATATTGCAAAACTCTGTGGTAAGAATTGACCTTGCTATCTAAATTACTTTAGAGAATAAGATAAAGTATAAATTTTAAAAATTAATAAAATTTCAAGTTTCACTAGAAAATTTTCAAGTAATCTAGTGCGTGAAATTAACAAAATGCCTAATTTAAAGTGATTTCGAGTGTGACATTTAAAATATGTAAAACGTTTCTAAGTTTCTGACTTCATTGGCTGAAATAAAATAAAATGAAATACAGATGTTAATAACTACTTTTTTAGTTTAAAAATCTCTGCAATTAAGGTAAAATATTTTAAAATTTGAAATTCTCTTGACTATTTCATATGTATCAAATATATTGTGTTAGCTTTAATAGCTTGCAATATCTTCCATATTTCATTTATATAATGTAGTCCCCGATGTTTAAATTAAAAAATGCCAAAATGGGGCTTCCCTGGTGGCGCAGTGGTTGAGAGTCCGCCGATGCAGGGGACCCTGGTTCGTGCTCCGGTCCGGGAAGATCCCACGTGCCGCAGAGTGGCTAGGCCCGTGAGCCGTGGCCATTGAGCCTGCGTGTCCGGAGCCTGTGCTCCGCAGTGGGAGAGGCCACAACAGTGAGAGGCCCGCGTACAGCAAGAAAAACAAACAAACAAAAAACAAACCAAAACAACAACAACAAAAAAAAATGGCACTTCTATATATCAATCTTTGTTAACA
Organism: Lipotes vexillifer; assembly: GCF_000442215.2. Lineage (NCBI taxonomy): Eukaryota > Metazoa > Chordata > Mammalia > Artiodactyla > Lipotidae > Lipotes > Lipotes vexillifer. The sequence continues at coordinate 199,759 of NW_006779049.1, read as the reverse complement.
ATGTATGTATACAGCATCATGTAATTGAGGTTACCAATATCAAGGTCAGTTGACAAGATGTAAGAAATAATTAGATTGGCAATGAACTGATCCATTTTAGTTGCTACAAATCAATGTTTTAATTATAGAATGAATGCCTTGATTCCACACAATACATGTATACCACAAAGTTAAAGCCATTATATTAGAAAAATTTAGGATCAAAATACAGCCTTACAAAGGTCATTAAATCTAAAAAATGGTTTGTTTATTTAAAAAGTAAAGAATAAAAATCTTTGTTATGCTTATGATAGTTATCAAATAAATACCACCATACTTTATATCTTGTATTTATCTTGAAATATATAATGTTAGAAGAAACCCAGGATGCTTTGGAATAAAAAAATAATACAAAATCCAGTCCTAGGCTTTAATAAGAAACAGCAAGAAAAGGAGAGTTATGGATGAATTTTATTAACTTTCTTTTAAAAAGTAAATAAATCATAATGCCTTTATTGTACCAGCTATCCTTTCAAGTAATAGGAAATAATGCTCCCCAATCTTTAATGTAAATATACATAAGTTACAGTTATGCTATTTTTGGTATGGGAAAAAGTTTGAAGAAAATTTATCATTTATTGTGCTCAGAAATAATCTTTTCTACAGTACTGCTAATAAATGCTTTAGAATTTTCCTAAAGGTTAATATGATAGAGGGTACAATATGTCATAAAAAGGCTAAAATTTTAAAGGGTAGTAGAATATTCCACCCCCATATAATATACTACTGTGGCATAAGGATTATTTTGAGCTAAAAGCAATTGAGAAGAAACAGATACAGGAAAAACTCTCTGCCTTTACCAATTGCCTAAAATTAGGACATAAATATGAAATAGTGTCTATCCTCCCCTCCTCAAGCTGGAAGGACAGAAGTTAATCACTGGAGACAACTCTGGACTCTTATCAGCTCAAGGACCACACCAGAGGAATCTACATAACAAAGCTTATTAAAATTAATCTTTATCTACCATTAGTATTTGCTTATTAAGTATCCCCCATATATTTGCTTTATATTTACCTTCTAACAATTGGCTGACAACTAGATGCTCAAAGTCCTCTTTCACTTTTTGTTTCTTTAAAAATGTATTGTTCTATTAAGAGGCTATATAAGCCCAAATTCTAACCACCCCTTTGAATCTATGAGTGCTCCCATGTATATGTATGTTGCACATGTTAATAAACTTGTTTGGTTTTTCTCTTGTTAATGTGTCTTTTGTGAGTCTAATTTACGAGACTCCAGCTAGAGAACCCAAATGAGTAGAGAAAAATATTTTTTTCCTCCTTCACACTTTCATAGAGATTTGTATCTCTCATGCACCATAGACAATGATATATGAGTATTATCAAACATATCTCTGCCTTAAAACTACTCCCAACCCAAACATGGAGAAAGGTTCTTGTTTGCTTGATCAGCTCTTGGGCTGTCCTGTTTGTCGGAGAATAACTAAGAGAAAAGTAAATAAATCCGTCTATTTAATGAAGAGCTGAAACAAGCTGGAAAAACAGCTAGCACTGTCTAGCAAGTTGTTGGCAGAGTAAGAGTGGGAATCTCCAGGGCACTTGGTAGCTAAAAACAACAGAAATAACAGGAAAGAGAATGTAAACTGTTACTCAGAATTATGAATTTAATCACTTTTAATGTTTTTCAAGTAATACGATGAATAATTAATTTAAATTTTATTTGATACTGGCATTTTAAAACAAATTCAGTCCTACACCAAGACTGGAAACAGTGGCAAATTCTTTTTTTAAATTCAACTTAACTGTCCCCTTTAAAATCTAAATCTATAGGAAAAGTGAATGTCTATTTTCTTGTAATAGATTTTCAAATATTTAAAATCAGCTTTCATGTCCTTTATATGTTCTACTTCTCCGATCTAGTTTCCCTTCTCCTATTTACCATCTTTATTTTCTGAACACCCTACACCCTGTTTCCTAAGACTTTCATACCCCTTTTCACTCCCTTCTGAAAATACTCTTATATGATTAATAACTGGAAGTATTTTCCAAATCTTATCAACCCTTCATAGGCTTATTCCTTGTCTTGACTGGGATACCCTCTACTAATATGCTCTGATTATACTGTCAGCATACTTCAGCACAGCAAATCCACTATCTTGTAAGGTGCTAGGGGTCAATTAAAATCCTCATATTTTATACAAATGACTGTCAAACAAAATATCCTCCATCCCATTTAATTACATCTTTAATTTATATGCAAAGACTATATTAATTCATGTTAAATCATTTAACTTGCCAAAATGATATTCTATTATTTAAAGCACTTGGAAAATGAGCCATCAATTCCACTTGTGTCATCTGCCATTTCTGTTATGTCAGACAAGTATTATCTCTCAAGATCGAACAAATTTTTCATTTCTTCTACATTACCTAGCTCAGTAAATGGCAGCACAATTCATATAATCTTCTAATTTGACAAAATATTGTATTATCAAAATCTGGTTCTGCAGTCTATAACCAGGATACACCCACTTCAAGTCACTTGAAGGAAGAGATGAGTAAATTGAAATGTATAAAATGTTCTAGATGAAAAGAGTTAATATAATACTTATTCTGCCTATATTAACATGAGAATTTAATGCGAATTCTATTACAACCTGGAAATTTGTTTTTTTTTAATTTGGACAACATAAAATTTAAACTTTAAATAATGGGCAAATACTAAAGAAGATAACTATAAAAACAACATTAATGGGGGCTTCCCTGGTGGCGCAGTGCTTGAGAGTCTGCCTGCCGATGCAGGAAACGCGGGTTCGTGCCCCGTTTCGGGAGGATCCCACATGCCGCGGAGCGGCTGGGCCTGTGAGCCATGGCCGCTGGGCCTGCGCGTCCGGAGCCTGTGCTCCGCAAATGGGAGAGGCCACGACAGTGAGAGGCCCGCATAACGCAAGAAAAAAAAAAAAAAAAAAAAAAAAAAAAAAAGAAAACAACATTAATGAAAGATGCCACATATCAGTGCACACTCAAATCCCATAAATATAATTTTAATGTAGCTCAGAGTCACAGAATAGAGAAGCCTGATTAGATCCTCATGTATGGAAGCTAATATATGGAAAGCAGTAGTTCAATTTAGTGGGAAAATGTATTTATTTATTTATTTTTTGGCGATATGTGGGCCTCTCACTGTCGTGGCCTCTCCCGTTGCCGGACGCGCAAGCTCAGCGGCCATGGCCCATGGGCCCAGCCGCTCCGCGGCACGCGGGATCCTCCCGGACCGGGGCACGAACCCGTATCCCCTGCATCGGCAGGCGGACTCTCAACCACTGCGCCACCAGGGAGGCCCAAAAAAATGTATTTTTAAATAAATATGCTGGCATATGATTAAAATTTTTATCATCCTACACCATTTTGCACTTTAAAGATATAATTTTCTTAAATATTTTCTTAAATACATTGAGCATCACTTCAGATGGTACTATAATATTTTTTTCAACCATCAAATATAATTTGCAATACTCATGAGAAGTGAGATAGTTTATCACATTCCCCCTATTTTTACTTATTCTGGTGCTATTCTGGTGTTCTTTTCCTGAGTTACCAATCTTCTTCTGTTATCATTTTCTTTCTTTTTAGAGAAGTTCCTTTAGCTATTCATTAAGAGTAAGTTTGCTAACACCAAATTCCCTTAGTTTTCTTTCATCTGAGAATGTCTATATTTGACTTTAATTCATGAAGAGTATGTATATAGATGAGTATATATACAGAATTCATGGTTGGCAATTCTTTTCTTTCAGCTCCTGAAAAATGTCATGCTGATTTTTGGTATCTATGGTTTGAGATGAGAAATTCACTGTCTTTCAAATTGGTATTTCCCTGTAAGTAATATTTAATTACTCTGTAACTTCTTTTAAATTCTTTATTTATTTTTAGTTATCAGAAGTTTAATTACAATGTGTCTTGGAGTAGAATTCTTTGGTTCTATCACATTTGGAATTTGCTAGGCTTCCTAAACCTGTAGGTTTAGATCACTCAGTAAACTTGAATATTTAGCTGTTCTTTTCTTTGGATACTCTTTCAGCTCCACTCTCTTTTCAATGATTATAATGTTTCAAATGTTATAATGATTATAATGATTCAACTGTTAGCTCTTTTATTATTGTCCCAGTTCCTGAGATTTATTCTGTTTGCTTATTATCTCTTAGTTTTTCAGTTTGGGTAAATTCTATTCACCTATCCTCAAGTTCAAAGATTTAATATTCTGTCATTTCCACTCTAATATTGAGTCTAGCCAATGAGGTTTACTACATATTTTAGGTTACATCATATCCATTAGTAAAATGTTAAAAGTTTCAATTTGCCAAAAAGATGTAACTCTTTCAAATATGTTTGCACCAGATGGAAGTAAATAAAATCAAAATATTAAAATATAAAATATTATAATATTTTATGTGAAATATAAAATATATTAAAATGCAGTTATTTATATTCATTAGCTCTTTTTATAACTTCTATTATTTTCCTAAGATTTTCCTTTTTATCTTTCATAATCATTCAGATTGTCATTTAAACTTTTCATTATGGTTTCTCCTTAAACCATGAAATATGTATTAGTATGTGTCTTTGAGCATATGTGTACCTTCATTTCAAGGAAGTAGGGGTTTTTAACTAGTTTTTGTTATTAATTTCTAACTTTATTTTATTATTCTCAGGCATATATATAGTACCTATTTAGAAATTTTCTGAAGCTTCTTTTTGGCATAATTTATGAATGTTTTATATTATTTCTATGTGCTTAAGAAAAATGTATACTATCGAAATTATGGATGAGAATTCCCTTTATATCTAAAGGGCAAACTTGTTAATTGTGTTGTTTATTTCAACTACATTGTTGCTAATATTTAATCTATTCACCTATCAGTAATCAAGAGATGCATGCAGAAGATTCTTACCTTATGGATATATTATTGTTTTCTGTATTTATACTAATATTCTTTTCTTTTTATATATTTTATACATACTCTTTCACCTTAAAATATTGATATTTAATATGCAAAGATGCCATATTTTAAGATAGCATGCCCAGAATCCTGTTATTTCCCATAATAAGAGAAGAACAAAAGTTCACTTTTGCATTCCTTGGTTTCCCTCCTCTTCAAATTTTACCGTATTGATAATATCTTGCCTTCAAATTTTGGATTATAATGAACATCCTCTCTCCCTCTCTCTTTCTACTTATATCTAAATATCTATCTTTGTGTCGTTTGTTCTAGTTATTTTATAAAGGGTAAGATGTATTCACATACACGATGCGAATTTTTTTCTTTCTTATATTGTGACTTTTGTACTCTGAAGGACCTTTCAACATGCAATGGTTCCTTTTTTTTTTTTTGATATATGTATAATAGGAGTCAGAGAAAAAGAAATAAAAACGAAAAGGAATATATAAAGACTAATAGAGATGGCTTCCCATAAATTTAAAGAAAAAAGAAAAAAAGACTCACTACCATATTGGACCATAGTTGCTGTGTTTACTGGCACATATCTTTGCAAAAGAATACCAAGCCCAGTCATAGTTGAGTGGTATTTCTCAAATCCTTAGCCCCATTAATTAAACATCTCTGACTGTAAACTTAGGTTGAATAATAAATCCATTTCAGCCTTCATTCATTTGTGGCTAGACATTTCTGAATATTTATTCATGTAGTTGACATTGCTTTGGAACTTGGTTCTGCTTAGTGGTAAGATCCCAACCCCTCACATACACACCTACACTTTTAGTTCCATTTCAATTCTACCTCATTCCTTAGAGATTCAGTTTTACTAATTATCATGCGTTCTCTTTTACTTTATTTTATTTCTTTTACACAGAGTCTTCCAGTCCTGGTTTTCTAATGTTATCTACATACATTTTTTTCTATCCTTTTTAAGTATTTATGATAGAAGATATAGGTTTCACCATGAACTCAGTTCACCATCTTGATATGTAAATCTTCTCTATATTTATAGCTGATAAATTATTTTTGGACAGAAGAAAATGAGGGAATAAAAAACAAACCTTTATGGAAAGAAAAAATGGGGCTTTGTCAATTGAGGTTAAAATTCTTAAGGGTTAAATTTAATGTGACTTATTCTTGGTTAGGCATTATAATCATTTTTGGAGTGTTAAAAGCAGCATTTCTAAAGCTCAGAGTCAAGAAACTAACACACAGAAACTTGGGGTGGTGGTGCTGTGGAGGAGACATTTCTTCAGGACATGTTACATCATATACAATATAGAATTTGAATGAATAGCAAATCAACAATGATTTTGGAAAATGTACTTGTTGCTACTCCTTTCAGAGTGAAGAATCAAAGATCTTGTTCATGCAAATTTTACACTCTTGGTTAAGACTTTTTGACAATTTTATTATGAACTTCTTTCTTTCAGGAAATGAAAATGAAGGTAAAACTAAGTATTTGAGATTTCTACCAGGAAGGTTATTAATAATAGAAATTATTTGATGTTTAAAATTACATTCTATAAATATTTGGTCAAAGGGGCTTATAAATTTTCTGACATAACTCATATTTGTATATCACTATTGTAACTAAATTAACTCATCTATAAAAACTTCCTACCATGGCAAAGCTGTTGTGTTTTTTTTTTTGGTTACACATGTATTATGCATTTTCTATCCCCTGTTTTTTCTTGGTATTAATGAATGTCATGCAAGATTAATACCAGTATGCAATAATGGTATTGGGTCATGGAAAAAAAAGAAAATATGAAATTAAGCATTTTCTTGTCTTCTAATTTATTTTTATTTATTTATTTTTTTAATTGGGGTATCATTGTTTTACAATGTCGTACTAGTTTCTACTGTACAATGAAGTGAAGTAGAGTTCCCTGTGCTATACAGCAGGTTGTCTTCTAATTTAGTACAAGTGTTAAGGTCTCTTAGTAAATAATTATAATTGGAGATAATGCTGTCTTGTGATTGTGTGCAGAAAATATTCTAGATTTTTAGAATGGATTATTCACTTGTGATTTGAAACAGAAAGGCTTTATATCAGGATATTTTTGAGACAAGTCTTAGTGAATATGCCATAAAAAGTTGACAGGAGTTATTTGAATTAGAGAAAAGATGTGAACACAAACTGAAGAAGAGTTGTGGTACAATAAAAAGTTCAATTTTATTGTATCTCATGGTGAGCTAAGTTAACTAACAGTGAAGTAAATTTAGATTATGGAGGACCTTAACTCTCAGGATAAAATATTTTTATTTTTTCTGAGGGTGGAGAGGCATTAATATTTCATCAAAATATGATCTAGTCCAACCTGATTCTGTGAGATAATAATTTGGTACTAGTTTACAAAATTCATTAGAAGAAAAAAAAGAAGATTAGAATTGGAGATACTAAGTGCCATACAGTACCATAGTCCAGGCCACAGATGCTTGGGGTTTTCACTAAAACAGCAGAGTTGAGAATGGAATGCACCAAATAATTCTTCCCTTGTAATTTCTAATAAACAAACAAACAAAAAATCAGAGGTGAGTTTTATTGTCTCATTTTTCATAAACAAGCACACAGAGGCACTGAGAATCCTAGTAACATGCTGTAGTAAATATAGTCAGTCAGTGCAAGAGCTGGTAAGTAAAAACTTGCCTGGATTACCTTAAAAGTCACACTTTTTTTTTTTTTTACTATATTAAGATACTAAAATAAAGAAACTGTTTAGATAATATATTTATAATTTTCCAAATTGTATATTTTCTTCAAATGTACATGCATTTTATTTCATTTCAGTGACATAAAAATTGTGACATTATAGTCCATTGACAGAGGAATGGATAAAGAAGATGTGGTACATCTGTACAATGGAATATTACTCAGCCAAAAAAGGAACAAAATTTTGTCATTTGCAGAGATGTGGATGCACCTAGAGACTCTCATACAGAGTGAAGTAAGTCAGAAAGAGAAAAACAAATACTGTATATTAATGCATATGTGTGGAATCTAGAAAAATGGTGTAGATGATCTTATTTGCAAATCAGAAGTAAAGACACAGACTTAGGGAACAAACGTATAGATTCCAAGTGCTAAAGGGGGGTGATGGGATGAATTGGGAGATTGGGATTGACATATATACATGACTATGTATGAAATGGATAACTAATAAGAAACTACTATGTAGCATAGGGAACTATACTCGGTGCTCTATGGTGACCTAAATGGGAAGGAAATCCCCAAAAGAGGGGATATATGTATACGTATGGCTGATTCACTTTGCTATACAGCGGAAACTGACAGAGCAGTGTAAAGCAACTATACTCCAATAATAAATAAATAAAGTGTACAACTGGAAAAAAAATAAAATTATTAAAGCAAAAATATTGTGACATCATAGAAATATATTAAAATATTTGAATTTTATTAAACTATTTTATTAATAAAAGCTTGTCTGCTCATTAAAGAAATTATGAGAATTTTAAAATAATAGTTTGCTTTATATGCTGAAAGTGTTAATGATTACAAATTGATTTTTGCAAATTGAATGGCTTTTCAGTTGATAACTTTTATATCAATTATATTTCTCTTTGAAGTTATATTAATATGCCATTGTAAGTGATTGCTAAAAACATTTGAAGGCAAGAATCTTCAATAATCATTTTGTTAACAGTTAAACATCACTAAATCAACAGTTTATATAACTGCCTTCTGATAACTGCCTTATCAGAAGGAAATGTAGAAAAAGTCCTTTTGGGAAAGTGTAATTGTAGACTAAAGCAATAATGGAAATTGCTAAAGGGTCTTAGTAGTAATTTGCCATACTTTATTAAAATAAAGTAATAATGGGCTTCCCTGGTGGCGCAGTGGTTGAGAGTCCGCCTGCTGATGCAGGGAACATGAGTCCGGGAAGATCCCACATGCTGCAGAGCGGCTGGGCCCGTGAGCCATGGCCACTGTGCCTGCACGTCCGGAGCCTGTGCTCTGCAATGGGAGAGGCCACAACAGTGAGAGGCCCATGCACCGCATAAAATAATAATAAATAAATAAAGTAATAAAGTAATAATAACAGAAACTAAGAAACAATGTCTTTTCTAAAGTCACAAGTACCAGGTCTAGAATCTCAGGTTTTGATTTCTGATTCAGTGTTTTTTTGAACTACATTTCATTGCCTTCCTCTGTGATATAAATAAAACTACAGTATGCAATGCATAATGAACCCAAGTGACATAAAATATAGTATTGAAAGTTTGAATTTTTGAATAGTAGATTTTCATACAATAAAGCAAGCATGATGAAATCAATCTTCACTACTTACTATAAATACCTTTTATATATTTCACATATGAGATCAATTTTTGTTTGCTTATATACCAAGTAAAATAACGAAATACCATATTTGTGAATCTGTCATAATTTAAAGGCAGATGCTTTCCTGAGAAATATTCTTTTTATTCAGCACTTTTCCTTATGTGTTAAAAGTAGTACCCGAACATAAACTTAAGACACCATTTTAAATATTTTTAAATTCTTGGCAAAAAATATTGACATATATACTGATTGAGTGTTAAAGATCAAATTTTAATTTTCACCTAAATTATTAAAACATTGAGTTCACAAAAGTCATTTTTCATGTATTTTTTAAAATTTCTTATTCTTTAAATTTTTTTTTTTATTGGAGTAGAGTAGATTTACAATGTTGTGTTAGTTTCAGGTATACAGCAAAGTGAATCTGTTATCCATATACCTATATTCACTCTTTTTTAGATTATTTTCCCATATAGGCCATTACAGAGTATTGAGTAGAGTTCCCTGTGCTATACAGTAGGTCCTTATTAGTTATCTATCTTATATATAGTAGTGTGTCTATGTCAATCCCAATCTTCCAATTTATCCTTCCCCACCCTCTTATCCCCTGGTAACCATAAGTTTGTTTTCTAATTCTGTAACTCTATTTCTGTTTTGTAGATAAGTTTATTTTTACTCTTTTCTTAGATTCCACATAAAAGCAATATCATATTATATTTGCATTTCTCTGTCTGACTTACTTCACTCAGTATGACAATCTCTAGGTCCATCCATGTTGCTGAAAATGACATTATTTTGTTCTTTTTTGTGGCTGAGTAATATTCCATTGTATGTATGTACCACATCTTCTTTATCCATTCCTCTGTTGATGGACATTTAGGTTGCTTCCATGTCCTGACTATTGTAGATAGTGCTGCAATGAACATTGGGGTGCATGTATATTTTCAAATTATGGTTTTCTCCAAATATACACCCAGGAGTGGGATTGCTGGATCATATGGTAGCTCTATTTTTAGTTTTTTAAAGGACCTCCATAGTGGCTGTGCCAGGTTACATCCCCAACAACTGTGTAGGAGGGTTCCCTTTTCTCCACATCCTCTCCAACATTTATTGTTTGTAGATGCTTCTGATGATGGCCATTCTGACTGGTGTGAGGTGGTACCTCATTGTAGTTTTGATTTGTATTTCTCTAATAATTAATGATGTTGAGCATCTTTTCATCTCATTCTTTTTTATATATTAGTTAAATCTCCATCATGGGACCCAACAAATAATTTTATTGACAATTTCCCTCTGATTTGACCACAATGCTAAATGGTTTATACGATCTTTGCTTAGATGTTTACTTCATCATGATTATTTAGGAATTTAATAAATATATTCTTTATCTATCTGAATCTACCCAACTAATTACTGTAACAAATATATCAGTAAATAAAATATAAATAAATTAATATTGTGCACTAAAACAAACATTCTTTTTTGTGAGTTTTCTATAGATTCACCATTTTTCATGTTCTATGCAGCTAGTTTATATTTATAATAAATACCATTCAAACTGTCTTCTCACATATTATAAATTATAATACTTGGTTTATTTATAAGTCTAAAATTATTTTAAACATTTATTTTTGTCAACAAAATAATCTATTTGATTCTTTACAGATTCATTTAAAAATATGTAACATAGCTTTAATTTCAAATATATCATTTAGTATGTTACTTAACAAAATCAATTACCTTTTTTTTTTTTACTTTATAAAGTATTAGAACAATCAGTGCTTTTCCCTTCACTTTTTAATAATTTCATTACTAAACTTTGAGACCAAATTCTTAGAGAAATACAACTGTTTACAAAGAAATTTCCACACAAACACATTAGATGATTATCAGGCTTATATAATTGTTAATATATTAATACATATTTTGTCGACTTTTCTTTTTATAACTTAAATTAATATAAACCTTCTCACATTAATATTGCTGACTTGGCTTTCTAAAAATTCCTGTTTAAAATACCCAGTGGTCTTACTCTAACTCTGGTCATAATACATTCAAATTAAGTGTTTTCTTGTGATAATTTAACCTTTTTTTTTTTTTTTTTTTTTTGCGGTACGTGGCCCTCTCACCGTTGTGGCCTCTCCCACTGCGGAGCACAGGCTCCGGACGCACAGGCTCAGTGGCCATGGCTCACGGACCCAGCCGCTCCGCGGCATGTGGGATCCTCCCAGACCAGGGCACGAACCTGTGTCCCCTGCATTGGCAGGCGGACTCTCAACCACTGCGCCATCAGGGAAGTCCGATAATTTATCCTTATGTTTTAAATTCCCAATTTAAAAAAAAATAATAAAAATATATACACTGATTTCATTTAGGGATCAAGTTTTATGTAAATTTGTGCATTGTTATTTAAAGGAAACTTGAAGTGCTTTATCTTAATATTTTATTCTTATTCTATAAAACAAAGATAAACTAGTACTAAGCATTTTCATTGTCTAAAAAGAAAATAAAATCAGATAAATGTGAATGTGAATATTGATATTTCCCAATATTAACACTTCTTCTTTAAAAATTACATTAAATTGCTTATGCTGATTTTGTCGAATTTATCTTCCAGAATAATAATTCATTATGTCGTGTATTTATTTTTGTTCATGATCATGGTGATCTAGGTGAAAACCTTAAGGAGTAAATGATTAAGGCTGTCATTTTAAATCAGTCAATGACCAGGTGTACATCTAGGTTAGGCAAATATCTTCTCTTTTACAAACTAAAAAATAAAAACCTGCTTTTGTACCTTGCTGTATGATAATAAAAGGGAATAATAAGGAAACAGCCCTTCAAAATTCAAAGAATTTCTGGATGCAGGATTTGAGAAAGCATGATGTATTTCGCAGAAGTATATGCAGATGACTCAGGCTTTAGATTTTAAGAACTGGTGAGAAAAGAAACCAGAAAATCAGGCAGATGTCAGAATCTTGTAGTAGATACTAAGAAATTTGAACTTTGCTCTGTGAGTGATGGGACCGATTAAAGGCTTTTAAACAGGGGAATAAGTTGGTCAGATTTGTATTTATGAAAGAGCATTCTGGCAGCAGTGTGGAGAATGGATCGGTTGTGGGCATGACTGGAGGCAGGAAAATTCGTTAAGAAACATTTGCAAAGAGACCGTTGACATGACACTGGGAATACAAGACCCCCATTCTAGCTCAGCCACTAATTGTCAGTATTGTTACCTCCAGCAAGACACTGACCCTCTCTCAAGCCCACAGATGCCTGAGAAAAATGAGAAGATTGGTCCATTTGGTATCTAAAGTCCTCCTGTTCTGATGGTGTAATGCTATAGACGCTTCCACAGTGTATTCCATACATAAGGAAAAAAGACCTGCTTACTCAGTGGGCATTTGTGCCTTTTTCAAGATGATTGCAATTATTAGAATTTGTACCATAAACAAACACAAGTTTTTCATATATAAACTCAAAAGGTCAATAATATGTTAGCAATATATATCTATTGTAGAACTAATTTTTAGCAATCCTCTTCTGAGTCCCTATTCTGCCTTTATATTAAAATCTGGAGAACAAAGATCTTTCTCTAAGGTGATAAAGTACAGTTAGTATGTCCTAGTTTTTAAGGCAAGGCAGGGATTGTCTCTTATCATTCACTCTCGTAATTCTTAAAACATTATGTACTTGTAGAGCATACTGGTAGAGTAGTTATAATGCTATTTATAAAAATGCCAGGAAGTGTGTTTTAAATATAGTTGATAATATAAAGTTTTCAAACACATCTCTGATTTTGAGTGATTTTTTTTTTTAGCAGTTCACTTTTTGATCATATAGACATATTCATTTTAACTTATTTCTCCTGTATAAAATTTAAACTGAGTGATAAAACCCTGGACACTTTAGAATAGCTTTAGTAACAGTTGTCATTATCCTCATTATTAAAATCACAGAAACCAAGATTGTACCTTCCTTGCTCATCTGTAAAGATTTGCTCATTAATGCTTTGCTCGAGTTAAATGACTGTAGGTATAACATCTCTTTTGAAAAATATCTACATTCTATGACTGCTATATAAATTTGCATGGTGCTGATAAACTCCTTATCTTTATTTTAACTACAGTGTTAAAAATGGCAGGATTTGAGGCTATTTTTGTTTTACATTATTTTTGACCTGGAAAATTCTGAAAGAAAACTGTCACTATTTTAAAATTATGACCTTGTATTTTCTTGAGAAATGTACATATTCCTCTTTATAATGCAACATTTGTTTTCAAAAGCACACTTTTAAAAGAATCATAGCTCTGCTAACCTTATAACAGCACCTTCTCTGGGTATTAGGATATTTCTGGTTCTTCAGATTTTTTTTGTTCTGGTTTTCATTCACTGCCGTTGTTTCCTAATGCGAACTGCTTATAGGGCTCGTTTGGCTTATCATGGATTCTTTTAGCTCATGTTATTTCTCCTTGTAATATTCAACCAAGATTAATGTACTCTACAATAAATTATATACGGCATGTTAACATATTAGAAAATGAGTAAATATGGTATATATTTTACATATGTAATACATGTAGCATATTAAATACTTTATGCCTGCAAAAATAGTTCTATCAGACTTTGGTGCTATTTAGAGAAAAATATAACTGTAAATTGAATAGAGCTCTGGGAACCAGAATTTAGCCACCACTCTGACATTAATTATCTGAAGAACCTTGGGTGAATCTATTCACTTCTCTGACAATTCTGTGTGCTTTTCTTTAAAATGCATAAGGTGAACTAAAGTTTTATTTTTCCTTCTATCTTTAAATATTTGACTCTGAGTACCTATATTTTAAGGCATAACATTCTCTCAGCAAATTACTTTGGTAACTATACAGTTATATATATATATATATATATATTACAATTCAAATAAAGCATCTATAAATCTCTTACATTTATAATAAATTTAAAGTTTAGTTTACTGTAATATCAATATCTAAGTAAACAGTGTGATATAGCTCTGAAAAGATCTGATGAGATCCTCAGCTGTAGTGATAGTCGAAAGCTATGGCATATATGTATTGCTTCAAGTAGTGTCTTCTTCTCCAACTCCCCTGACATTGCTTTAGTTCACATCTACATTTCTCCAATGGCCCCTTAGCTTTACTTACGAGTCCAGTTTTTCTTAGCTTCAATCCTCTATGCTGGTAATTATCCTTCTAAAAATAACTGCTCTTTTGACACTAAAAATAATAAAACAACTTCCACTAACCCTAAAGATTAAAGTCCAAGTTTATTAGTATGTTATGTAAGGTCCTGTTTAATTGTGTGGTCAGAGTTTCACCTATGCCCACATGCCTAATTTCTTGTGTAATTCTATAGATACTTAACTACTCACCTTCTAAAACTCATCTTTTAAGTTTCACCACTTCCAAGAAAAAATTATGAATCTTTTCTCCATCTAAAACACATGTATATTTAGTTATGTGCTTTTAAGGTACACATATATACTTCAATCTGTATCTCCCTTAAACTGAGGCAGAAGAGGCCTCTGATCTTGGTCAGTACATTAGAAGACCCACAGTTCATAAACACATAGAAAATTAATAAAGTACACTTGGGTACCTCTGTCACTTTGGATCCAATGCTCAGGGTTGGCACAGGGTGATCACAACCCTAAATGTCTGTTCTGTGAGCAATGTCTTTCTGGATCTGGAATAATTCTTCACTGCATCACTTGCATACGTCCTTGAAATAATGGATGTCTGAATATTGAGAAAATTTGTGGATTGTACTGCTGCCTACACTACAAAATGCACTGTGACAGAGTGTGGAGATGATTTGAGCAGAAGAAGCATTTAGGTAAGAGAAAAGACAAATTAATTAACTTGTCAAATCCTTCCTCTCAGCATGAATGCAATAGATGCCTGTATAACCAAGTGTCATTTTCCAGTAGCACCGAGCAACCTTTTATTCTTTCTTCACTTTTGTTTCAATTTGTGGTTCCAGAGATATTCCAGAATTACACACTATTCAGAACAGTTGCACATGGTGATTGAGGAACACATTGAAACATTAAACAATCTCTCTTATTGTAAATGTATATATATGTAGGCCTAGATGAAATATGTGTATAGCATGATATCAGTTCTTTACATCAGTAACAAGATGAAAATTAATCATTAGCATTTTGAACAGTTTTTATTTCATATAAATGTAATGATTTATTTCATTTTTCAAAAATTTAAATTACTAACTTAATGTTTAATATCCTTTTGAATTTAAAGTGTTGATTTTCTTTTAATTTTAGTGAATATTTGTTTTAAAAGAACAACAAAAAAAGAATGTTTGAATTTTACATTTACTTTATTTTTAATTTTGGAAAAAATATATACAAATTTACTTTTGAGTACAATTATTTTTGATTCTTAGAATATTATTGCTATCAATAGGACACAAATTTTGTGAAAATCATTATTATACCAAAAAAAAAAAAAGATTTTGCTACTGTGAAAACCAGAACAAATAAATTTTTAAAAATAATTATATAATAATATATTAATTATGTCTAAATTAATATTCATCCAAGTATTGCTTCCCTAACAATTAAACAGTCAAACATGGGGCATATATAGTCAATTAAATGGTCTCTGAACTCTCTATATGAGATGATGGATGTTCACTAAATTTTATGATAATGGATGTTCACTAAACTTTCAATGAAGTTAAATCATTATGCTCTACACCTTAAACTTTTATGGTGCTATATGTCAATTACTTCTCAGTGAAACTGGAAGAAAAAAAATTGTCTCTGGTATTTTGCTGATTTTCAGTCATATATGTCATAGCTTTTCATAATTTTCTAATTTATTAGTGTGAAGTAATTATGACAGTAGGAGAGAAGAGCATTTTAAACAATTTCTTGTATGTATTTCTAACTCCTAAACATAATCTGTCCTCTTGATTTTGGCCCCATAAGTATAATAGATTAACATTTTCCTATTATGTTGAAATAATGTGTTCCCTTCTTTTCTGTGGCCATTTCAATAGGGATTCAAGCATAATCCCTGTCTCTGGTC
Source organism: Lipotes vexillifer (assembly GCF_000442215.2). Classification (NCBI taxonomy): domain Eukaryota; kingdom Metazoa; phylum Chordata; class Mammalia; order Artiodactyla; family Lipotidae; genus Lipotes; species Lipotes vexillifer. The sequence continues at coordinate 183,393 of NW_006779049.1, read as the reverse complement.
AGTATAAGAAATGCAACATTCAAACAAAATAAAATTTTCTAGGCAACTGACCAGCCCAAGTGCAAAGCATGTTTACATGGAAACCTTTAATCTCACATAAGTGATTATCATCTAGAATCTTAGAGTCCAAGCCCAGGTTTAATAACAATTTATACAGAAATACCTCAAGGTTTCCTTTTGCCTCACTGAACCTCAAAACCTTTCAGCTTTGAGGTTGCTGTTTTATAAGGCACTTTCTTCTTTAATTCTGAACTTGAGACACCTTACTGGACAAAGGCTATTCCTTGGCACGCTTGAGAGTGCAGGGATTGTCTGAAGAGTTTCTCTATAGATAATGGACTGTTTAAGGGAAGCAGCTGGTTCTAATTTATTTTTTATCCATAACACCTAGGTTAGTGATTGGCATGCAGTGAGTACTCAGTACAGACTTGCTGAATGAATACAGAACTGGACAAATGAATGAATTAGTGGTGAGGCTATCAATCTATTCTCCATTCAGGATACATTCCCTATAGGTTTTTCTTTTCAGTTTTAGAGTCCACATTTTAAGTGTGAAATATACACAAATTCATGTTGATAGATTAATAGGCAGGCTGTTTCAAACACTTAAAATGCTCTTCTATGATAAATGGCTGACAGGACTAGATATGTCCAATGTAAAAAAAAAAACCCAAAAATAGTGAAGAGTTTTGTAAAGGGCTCATTTTTTTTTTTTTTTTAATATGTGAAGAATTCCCCTACAATAAGGCTTCTGTGCTATGTATATGTTCCTTGTGTACAAATTTTCTTGGGTAATAATAATTTAAAATTATATAATTTTCCTCAGTCTCAGACACTGACTGGTCTAAACAGTTTTACAAATAACTCATTTCATTTTTATAACAACCCTTTAAGGTAGTTACTTTCATCATCCTCATTTTACAGATAAGGAAACTGAGGTACAAAGTGTGTAAGTAACAAAGTTACAGAGCTCTTCATGGTCAGTGCTCTTAACCACTATGCACTCTGCCTCCCTTCTGATTTTGTTTTTCTTTCTCTATCTCTTTCTCCTGAGAGGTATGAATATTACACTATCTATCAGTCATACAGTGAAGAGGAAGGTATTGACAATAAATAAGAATTAAGAGAAAAAGTTTTAGGAAGGTGGGGAAGAAAATATTTGCCTTTGTCAAAGACTTGCTTTCTTATATCTAGGATGAGCTGAGGTTTCCCAGTGTGGAATTTTGCTCTATAGGACCTTATATGACACCATATCATGTAGGCACATCAAGATATCAATATAGGGCTAGCAGCATCATAATGCAACCAATTTCAGTTAAAAATCTGTTTACCCTATTGTATGTATACTGGTTCTGTGATTTCTCTGATTTTATTAAAATTTTCTTTGAATATTTTAGCATTTTCCCATCAGGGATAAATTATGTCATTGAGAAGTTTATGTGTACAAAATTGGTCCATAGTACTAAGTGTGGCACAGCATAATTAGGGATATAGTTCTACAAGGAAGGTAAATCTATGCACAAGAGGAGTGATTTGATACCACTTAGAAATACTCTATAGCTTAAATCAGAAACAAACTTAATTTTGTATTTTCTAAGAAAGTTGTCTACCCTCCTTATATATTGTTATATTAAAAAGAAACTGAACTGAATAAATTTTATTTTCCTCCTGTGTTGTTAACAGGAGACAATATTGACAAACTGATTCTACTTGTTAATTGTGCGCAATGCCTACTTAATTGTATAAGACCTTTTAAAAATTTTGGAATTTATTTCAAAAGAAATGAAAAAAAATATTAAAGAATTTTAAGCAGGTAGGTGAAAAATAAGATTTGCCTAACAAACAAACTCTGCTGCATAAAGGATTATCTATATTGGCAACACTGGATGCAGGGATCCCAACTCAAAAGATTTTGCAGTAGGTAGGTGATGAGTGATGGTGTCTTAGATTAGAGTAGTATAATAGGCATGTTGAGGAGTGGATGCACTTAGGATACATTTAGGAAGAAAACTTAGAATTTTATGGTAAAGTTGCATGTGAGGAAGAATGTGGAGTAAGGATTTCTTTTTTGGGCAATTAGGAGTGAAAATGACAAATACGTAGTTTGAAATTTCCATTGAGCATTTATATGGAAATATTATGCCTGGAGTTGGATATAGATTTAGGGGTAGTCAGCATATAGATGGTCATTCATTTGGTAATTGGGTATTGTATGCTGAATGTGCATCAAGCCAGCTGGTTTTAGATCCATGGGATCCAAACCTAATGTTGCTTCTATCTAGTAGCTGTGTTAGTTTTAGTGAGAAAGATACATGCTATTAGATACTCTCTAGCCTTCATGGTCAAGGAGCGTTCCAGAGAAAGGAACATTAAGTTGAAACATGTCATTAAATTTAATGTGTTTGGAAGAAGAGAGGGATAGAATTCCTGGAATAAGGAAATGGCACGTGAAAATGAGCAGGAACAAAAGCAGCTTTGGAAGTAGAAATGCTGTGTAATTGTAGCTCAAAGAAGAAAGTAAGGAGCATGATATATCATTGGTGAGGTTGGTAGAAACCACATGACACAAGCCTTTCTGGACTATATTGGTAGCCACAGGGAGCTAATTCAGCTGGAAAAAATATTTTATTTTATATTTTAACACTTTAGCTGCTGTGTGAAGATTATATTAAAACCGTGAGGGGATGGGGATGCAATGTAGATATTCAAAACTCATTTCATCTCTCTAGAAGATTGATATATTGATATCATTATTTGGATTAAGGTACTTGGAGTAGACCTAAATGGATGTGGATAGAATTTAAAATGTATAATATGCAGAATTTATAGGAATTTGATATGTATTGGACCTGGAGATAGTTAGGATGACCTTTTAGGATTCTGACTTGAACTTGCATATTGTCCCTTGGGGAAAAGAAACATTTGAGAAGTTGCAAATGTTTTGGTCTGGGAGGAAACAGGTAAAGTGATCCATATTGGACATACTAAATTCATGGAACTTCAAGTCAAAAGTTCAATTATATAACTTGTTATGTGGATCTATTGTTCAGTTACAAAGTGGGGGGGGTAAAGTAAAAGGTGTTAATGATCTGGAGGTCCCACTGATGACATATAATAGTTTGAATGGGAGTTCTTTATCAATTAAAATATCACAGGATGGAAGATTATGATTAGAGATTTAGAAGTTTGAGTAATTCAGAGATGTGTTAACTTTCAAATGACTCTGTCCACGATTTATTATTGATCCTCAGTGTAAAGTGGATAAAGATAAGAAGAGAAAGAATGTAAAAGTAGAATATACTCAAGGAAGAATCCTAAGCAATTATAACTTAAAAATTGTTAGTTGAGGAAGAACCAGAGAAAAACTTGAATAGAAGTTGCAAGGTAATTTACACAATACAAACACAATTAACAAATCAAAAAGAAAAAAATAACACACATAAATAAACTGGTAGTTATATTGCCATGCAAGACAAGGGTAAAGAGATATTGGTTAAGGCAAAATATGTTATTTCAAACCTGGTCAAATGGACAGGTAGAATAATTGCTAAGTATAATTTGGATCTATGACATCAGTTTATTACTAATGAAGTGGCTAGGAGGAAGAAATGTAGATAACTTGTGTGAAAATAGTATAATTACTATTATTTCACTGGAGAATAAGAATACACCAATAAATGCTATAACTGCCATTAAAAAGCTCTAAATCTAGGGTATTACTACCTGGTATTACTACCAGGTCCAATTTATCAGTGCAGTTGAAACTTACTTGCATAAAACAGATTCTGAAGAGAATATTAGTTCTCTTAAGATTTTGCTCCAGTTATTGGAAAGGCTTAGTGTAAGATATTTAAAACAGCACTATTTCAAATATGTTTGTATTCCTACCACATAATCCTATACTTGATCATTTTTTGCAAATATATTTATTTAAATATTGATCTCTATCTAAAATATATATTCATTATTAAATATCTGTACATGACTACAAATTATATGTAATAGTATTTTGGAATATACAACTATTTATATAGTTTCTTTTAGTTTAAAAAATGATAATAAATACTTCTTGTTTTCATAATAGAATGTGTTTCCCAAGGTCATATAAGAAACAAAATATAGTCAGAGTAAATAAAGTATATATGTTCTTGTTTTCTTGAAAAACAGAGCATTTCCTTCAGTCTAGATTTTTCATCAGGATACAGTTATTGCTTTTACTCTTATCACTCTTTCTTCTTTTCTTTGTGTTGAAAGTATTTGTTGGTATAAACTGTGTGTTTTCAGAGATGGTTAAGATCAATAAAGACCAAAGAAAGAAATAAAGTCTCCCAAGAAGAAGCCAAAGACAATACTTAGTATTTTGGAACTTCCTAAGGGAATTGGGAATTAGGACCACTCCAGATAGCTCTTAAAAACATCCAAAAGTTTCATAGTATAGCACTGTGCCAAGAAGAAAATCATAAAAATTCAGTTCATGCTAGAAGCTTTTTTGTTTGCTACTTATTTATTTTTGGCTGCATTGGGTCTTTATTGCTGCGTGCGAGCTTTCTGTAGTTGCAGCGAGTGGGGGCTACTCTTCATTGAGGTTTGCGGGCTTCTCATTGTGGTGGCTTCTCTTGTTGCGGAGCACGGTCTCTAGGCACGCGGGCTTCAGTAGTTGTGGCACACGGGCTTAGTTGCTCTGCGGCACGTGGGACCTTCCCGGACCAGGGCTCAAACCCGTGTCCCCTGCATTGGCAGGCAGATTCTTAACCACTGCACCACCAGGGAAGTCCCATGTTTGCTACTCTTTTGAACATTCAGACCATTAAAGGAGACTGTCACTTTTCATTTAAACAATGTTTACTAACAACCATCTGATAAAAATTCAACATATCATACAGCCTGAGGTAAAAGTAATTTCTCATGTCGTAATCAAAAGTGAAACTGTCAAAGAAGTAAATAATCTCACCGAAGGAGACAATGTATTACCCGCTCAGAGTCTGTCCAATCTTCACAAGGTACTTAATGCAAATGCTGTCACCATTTTATGTGACACTACTATAGGGAAAAAAATTGTGAAAATAAGTTGAAATATTCTGTTTTGGCTTGTGAAAAACTGTAGTTGTCACCAATAGTTCGTTATTAGTATTCACTGCTTAATCTGCATGCTAAACATTTTTTCTTTCCTCCTGTCTTTTGGTAGTAGACAAATTCTGAGGGGGAAGGATTAGCTAAAAGAGTTTGAGGTAGAATTCATTAAGGATAGGAAATACAAAGAGAAAAATATGACAAGGTAGATAAATATTTTCAAGATATATTTTTTATTAAATAATGCAAAGTCTTGACTGATAATTGTAGTGACTAAGTTGTCATTTCAAATTCTATTACATTTTCTGACATTCCTGTAGCCATCGTTAACTTCTCAGTAGCCGATTTGAGCAAAACAAAGAAAGAAAACAAAACAAAATAAACATCTTTAGTTTTTAATATAATTTTTTGTTACTCTTCTTTCACTTCACTAATTATTCATCTCATATCATCATCAAAAAAGTTTTTTGACTTGACTGTTTTTGTCTCTGGATTTTGGATGAGTTGGCTCATGGTTCTTATGTTTCTTCCTCTTTGCACACATACTCAATTCTCTCCTCTTATATACACATTATTACAGCATATTGTTAAGTCAATAGAAAATTTTCAACAAAGTAATATGATGTATTAACCATTTGTCACATATTTAATAGTTGCTTACATGTGGTATGGACATAATAATGAAGATAGGCATCTGCAGTCTTTGTGATAATTTTATATAGGAAAATCGTAGACCTGTACATAATGGCAATAAATTATTATTAAGGACAATAATAAGGGAAGCATTGTTGTCATAGAACACTCACCAAGTGCATGTTATATTTCTAAATTAAATCTCCTTAATCACTTTTTAAGATATAAACCTATTAAAGGAATTTATTCTTAAGAAAATACAAGTATAAGATTCCAAATTAACAATACAGAATAATTACTCCATAAAGGTTTTTCTTTTATCGAATGATTCTATTAGTGTCATCACAAAAACACCTTTCAATTTATAAATCATCAATATATATTTTTTTTCCAGGAGAGTATATGCTAACAAAGCAAGATTTATCTTCAATAAAAATATTTACAAACTATATGTTTATATCTTTTTACAACTATAAAGATGAAAAATAAACCACCAAGAAAATTAATAGCTAAAACATATCAAACACTTGTTATATCAAACAATATGTTAGTGCTTTACATGCATTAGTTTATATAGTGGTTCTCAATGTGTTGTTTCTTGATCAGCAGCATCTGAAAACTTGTTAGAAATGAAAAATCTCACTGGAAACTCAGAGTAATTCTGACACAAGCTTAAGCTTTAGAACAACTAAGCTAATATAAGTTGCATAACGCTTATTTAATGCATGGTCTGTTGTTGTCACCATTTTACAGAGGAGAGTTTTAGCTTGATTATTTATCTTGCCCGGAATGACAAAGAAAATAAGTGAAGACTGTGTGTCCAAACCCAGACACTTGTTTGATTCCACCCCTGCACCTTACATCACATGCCTTACATGTAAATAGTAAGAAAGGTCTTAGGTACTTTTAATCAGGGAGTTACCCATAGCATAAGAATTACATTATGGACCTTAGAATCAGGTCTCCAAAGAGTGAGATTTGGTTGGTTTGCTCTCTCTCTCTCTATCTATCTCTCTCACTTTCTCTCTCTCCCCTCACCCCACTTCTTTTCCTCTAGGTAGATATAGTATTTTCCTGTGAGTTTTAAAGAACATATCTAAAACACTTGATATGTTTTAAATATGACTTCTATTTTCTATGGCTTTTAAATATGACTTCTATTTTCTCTATGAAAATTTGTCACATAGAAGTTTTGCAGGGAAGCTTTGGGAAGTCATTAGTCCATGCGAAACATTCTTATTGATTCCCCTTGACTTTTTGCTTTCTGTGTTGGATCTATTTAGGTAAAATTCACCAGGTCCATAAAACCTGCACCAGTCTTAACATCAAATTAAAATAGAGCAAATAGGACCAAAGAGGGTACACTCATAATATTTTTAGGTATGTCAAAGAATATGTATTTTTAGATATACCCACAAGCAGAAAACTTAGTATATCTCTGACATTATATTTGGGGAATATAGAGCTGATTATATTGTATGAAGAGCAATGGAAATCTTATGTTACTTAAAAATAGTTTTTCTTGCTCTCTCAGACTGCCATAAATTCCACTACACTTTTAGTGTTTCCTTAATGGTGTTTATGTCATAAACTACTGTGTCAATCTGTCCACGCTATTGCAAAGTTAAATAGAATCATCTTATCAAATACCTTTTCACATTGACAAGAAAATGAGAATCAGAAACACCTGGGGATAATCTAGTTGCAGTTTCATTTTGATTTAGTGAAAGAGAGACAGCTATGTCCATGTCCCAGTGTACTTCAAAAATAGAACTGGCCTATGGATTCTATTGATACCATGCCTTTATCCCTAGTCAGCTAAGTGCAACTTAAAGATCATGGGTGGTAAAGTGACAGATTAAGTTGGAAGAGGAGCAAAGAAAAACTATTTGGGAGAGCTATTTTGTTACTTCAGGAAACATACATAGAATTTTTTGAAATTTGTTTTTGTTTTGTTTTAATCTCAAACTGTCCTTGGAGGTGTCAAGAAATAACACTACATCTATCTACCCAAGTTCAATGTTATTTGAAAGGTAGCTGAAAGGCTCACATAAATGGAGATTAGAATGTCATCTTTGTTATCAATACAAACGATTACAGCTTGGATATGCAGCCACAAGGACTTAGTATATTAATACTGAATTAATACTCTACCTATATTTGTAGAAGTCCATTATGGAGCATAGTCTGTCCTGCTAAGGTGACAAAGAGATCACACCAGTGTTTGTTTTCTCTGAGGCAGGCACAGAGAAGGATGAGAGGAAGAATTGAGGTGAACATGTCTGGTTTTCTCTCCCAAACTCAACATTAAGATAAATAACTATCCCTTGTTTGGGAAGTAGTGGGAAGAGGGAGACTAAAGAGAGATCAGAGACTTTATACCATTTCAAGGTTTTTTTGTTTGTTTGATTTTTTCCTTCACATGGAAACACGAAAAGCAGTAAATAGATTTTGTACCCTCTATTATTTGGAGTAAACCAAGTGACTCAACAATAATTCAGTGACTTAAGGAGTATAGATATTTACTTTCCATTCATGAAGATTACATGGTAATGTTCTAGGTTGGTTGTGGCTAGGCTATGGGATTGGACTGAAATGGCTGATACAGCTTCAGCTACTGGCTTGCAAGGAAAATCCCTGCCCAGTGGAACTAGAAAAGCATGGAGGAGCACACAAGGAAGGCTCTAAAGGCCAGGCCTGACTTGGAAAGTTCACATATCCCCTATGCTCATTTCCTGATGGATAAACTTATGTTAACAGCCTCAATGTGTTCTCCTTTGATCACCGAATATCTGTGAATAGCCTTTGTCTCATAAAAAGAACACATACTATGTTTCCTTAACGTTGTTGCTTCCTGGATTGAAAGCATTGATTAGTGCTTCTGTAATGAAATTCAAAGACAATTTGTGACTGTATGGTGGTAACTTTTGTTTGAAAATGGACCAGTCACATGAACACAAGATAAAACCCCTAAAATAATTATCTCTCTTGGTTCTGACTGAAATCCAAGTCCTATGATCCATATAGAACATATACACCTAGGGGTTTAAAGCTTCAATCTGCAGACTTGATGGAGACATATAGTAAAAGCACAAAACACTGTTATAATTTCTAGATGAGACTTCACTGGAGCTAAGTGGTTCTCTTCTCCCAGGTTTAACCATTTCCTCACTCTACCATGAAATGTAATGCTCAGCTGTGTCCACAGCCTGCACTGTAAATTTCCCATGGCTGGCTTTGCTAGGTCTCTGTAACCGAAGCTTACCAAGGCCTGAGCTGAAAACCATATAGCCTAGCCACAACAAAAGTCTCAATAGTTTTGGTTACTTCATTCTACTTTTAATTCTATTTGTCAAAATGTCAAGCCAGCTCACCAAGTGCTGAGGAGCATAGTCAATAAATAGCATTCTTCTCTTGCCCACCTTAAAAGAGAGAAAGAGAAAGAGAGAGAGAGAAAGAGAGAGAGAGAGAGAGAGAGAGAGAGAGAGAGAGAGAAATTTGAGATAGAAGAGAGCTGACAGATAAAAACACAAGTTTCTACTTAGAGGGCATGATATAAGGGGTTTGGATATAATTCCAGCACCAAGTAGAAACCTTGTGAAGAGGAGTTTATTTGATATAATGTGAGCCTTGAGAAAATCATGTTGACCACTCCATACAGAATTAATTGAATGGGTCAAGTGTTTAAATACTGACAACCTGTGGAAGCTGTTTCAGTAATTCAGGTAGAGATGTTTGTGGGTTGGGCTAGAAATAGTTCAGTGGAGAATGAGAAAGGTTAATGTTGGATTAAATTTAGGAAGCAGTACAGACAGGACTCAAAGGTGGATTAAATATAAGAGTTAAGGAGAATAAAATATTAAGGAATACTCCACATTTTCTAGAAAAAATCATGTACTCTAAGTGGAATGACTGGGGTGGGACCATATTTTGCACAGGGCACATAAAGTGAATGAAGCATATTAAGTTTGAGAAGTTTATTAGATGTACAAACTGAGATATCCAGGCAATTAGATATGTAAGGCTGAAGATCAGGGCATTGTCCAAGACTGAAGATATATGTTTGGGGATAATCAGCACATAGATGCTTTTTAATATCATGAGACTTGGTGAGGACATTCAGTTAAAGTGTAGAGGAAGAAGGCCCAGTTATGGTTATGATAGATGCTAATGTCTGAGAGTGAGCAGTGGAACGAGCCAACAAAGACCATAGAGAAAAAGCTGGCAGTGAGATAATATCAAAGAGCATAGTTATGGAACTCCAGAGAATAACTTCAGTCAAGTGACAAAATGTCTCAAATGCTGCTTAATGTAAGGTGAGGATAGGGAATAACTATAGTTTGTCAAGATAAAACTCAATAGGGATTTTGATTAAAATCAATTCAAAGGAGTTGTGTGGACCAACAACCAATTGGAATAGGCTAGAGTGAGAATGAGAGGTGAGAAAAATAAAATAACAAGTACAAACAAAACTTCTGTGAACATTTTATGGCTGATCAGAAAAATGATCATGAGATCAATGGAGTTTTCTTTTGTTTTTTATATTTCTTTGATGGTTAATACTTCTTATGCCCTGTTTAAGAAATCTTACTTATTCAAAGGGCAAAAATATATTCTCATATGTTACCTTGCAGAAACTTTATTGTTTTATCTTTGATATTGAAATATACAATTCATCTGTAATTAAATTTTGCATGTAGGAGGTAAATTTGTGTTTAGACACCATTTCTTTTTTTTTATATGTATATACATAATTATATATATATGTATATACATGTAATATTATATATAGTATATGATCTTATACCTATATATTATATATAAATGTGTGTGTGTATATATCAGAATGGCCCAGCATTCTTTATTGAAAAGAGTCTTTTCTCCAGTGCTCTGCAACTTTGTCCTAGATCAAGTGTCCATTTATATGCTGTCATTGTTTTATTTTTTGGGGGGCGTGTATTCTCCCATTCTTGCCTCAAGATTACACTGTTCTAATTTCTGTAGCTTTAAAGGAAGTCTTCATATACAATATAGTAAATACTCCCACCTTGTTCATGTTCTTCAAGGGTGTCTTTTTTCTTGGCCTGTTGTATCTTCATATACAATTTTAATTTAATAAATAGCATTTATAGTCAATATTCTCCATACCCTCACCACACAGTGGTTTTGAGATACACACCTAATTCACTACACATATTTTGTAGTTAAAACTTTCAAAGTAACAATAGAAATATCTATCTAATTATAAATTCTTCAAATTACACAATGCAAATGGTATGTTAGTCATTCATTAAAAATATATATATATATATATATACATATATATATACACACACTTAAACTATTGGATATTGTGTAGAGCTTAGAATCTGAAGAAAGTTAATAAAATTACTCCCTGGAACAATAAATATATGTCCCAAATTATGCATGTAAAATTGGAGAATTCGAGGACTTATCCAAAATTCATCCAAGAACCTCTACTAAAAAGACCTGTTTGAAGCAACAAATATGTCCTTCAGTAGGTGAATGGATAAATAAACTGTAGTAGATACAGACAATGGAATATTGTTCAGTGCTAAAAAAGAAATGACCTTTCAAGCCATGAAAAGACATGGTGGAGTCTGAAATGTATATTACTAACTGAAAGAAGCCAATCTGAAAAAGGAATACTGGAATCATATATACTGTATGATTCCAACTATATGGCAAAGGCTAAACTATGGAGACAATAAAAAGAGCAGTGTTCTCCAAGGCTTCCAAGGTGAGGGATGAATAGATGGAGCACAGAAGATTTTTAGGGCAGTAAAAATAATCTGTATGATACCATAATGATGACTACTAGTCATCATACATTTGTATATAACCAAATAATGCACAACACCAAGAGTGAACCATAATGTAAACTATGGACTTTGGGTGATTATGATGTGTTAATATAAGTCATCAGTTGTAACAAATGTACCACTCTGCTGGGGAGATATTAATAATAGTAGAAGCTATGCGTGTGTGGGTGTAGGGGGTACAAGGGAAATCACTATACCTTCTCCTCAATTTTGCTGTGGATATTAAACTGCTCTAAAAAGTAAAGCAATTAAAAAAAAAAGATCTGTTTGATATTTATTTTTTTGTGCCTCATTTTTAAATAACTTTCCTTTGTATATTTTTATCAATTAAGTATGAAAGAGAGAATCCTTATTAAATCCTTGATTATTTTTCTAATGTAAACATCATATTTCAGATAATCTGCAACTCAAGACTTGAGACTAGGAGGGCTACCATATAGTTTTGATAAATGTACAACAAAAGAAATAACATATTGTAAGGTATTATAGAAAAACAGTTGTGTGTCAGTCTTTCCTCTGCAAGTGAAGACTCCCTGGCTGGAGGTGTAAGAAGCTTCTCATCTTTGACAGTTTATATTGAAGACTCACTGACAGTACAGTACTATCATGCTGCTGGGTATCATATTAGGTGTCAAAATTTCAGTAAAAATACAAGTCTTTGTAGTGTGATTTTGAAGCCCGAGGTACAATTAGTTTCCTTAAGCCTTTCTGTTGACCTTAAAAATCTCTCTTTTTAGTCTTCTAAATGTAGTAAAACCTAATACAGACTTTTTTACTATTAGTATTAAAATTTTACACAGGGCTATGTTTTAATTAAACTTAGGAGACAAAAACGCCAATAGTGAAGAAATTTTTTATATATGTCTATTAAGATAACTCATTAATTATTAAAATCAATGTGGATAAACATTGTAATTAGAGTTTGATCAATAATAGCAGAATATATTAATCATATATATCTGATCAATCATATCAAATACACAAACATCCAATAACAATTCTTATCAATATAAATATTTTAAAACAACCCCACTTAAAAGATTTAGGTAAGGGCTTCCCTGGTGGCGCAGTGCTTGAGAGTCCGCCTGCCGATGCAGGGGGCGCGGGTTCGTGCCCCGTTTCGGGAGAATCCCGCATGCCGCGGAGCGGCTGGGCCCGTGAGCCATGGCCGCTGGGCCTGCGCGTCCGGAGCCTGTGCTCCGCAAATGGGAGAGGCCA
>NW_006779049.1:162429-170619 GCF_000442215.2 Lipotes vexillifer | reverse complement strand
CCAAAAAAAAAAAAAAAAAAAAAAAAAAAAAAAAAAAAAAAAAGATTTAGGTAAGTTGGCAAAATGCTTGGAGGACTATAGGAGATTCCAGAGATTGTGTAAGAAATTTTACTATATGTATATATAAGGACAAATCTATGTATTTTTTTTAAAGTGTTAAGAACACTTAACATGAGATCTACCCTCTTAACAAATTTTTAATGGACAATATATTATTGTTAACTATAGGTACTCTGTTGTACAGCAGAACTTATTCAAATGGCATAACTGAAACTTTATACGTTTTGAACTCCGTATTTTCCCCTCCCCACAGCCTGTTGTTACCATTCTACTCTCTGCTTCTATGAGTTTGACTTCTTTGATACCTTTATGGAATAATAAAATTTTTGTCCTTCTGCAACTGGCATATTTCACTTAGAATAATGTCCTCTAGGTTCATTCATGCATATATTTCCTTTTATTGTAAGTCATATCATATCATTTCTATTATTTTTTACTTTTTAAATATAAAAGTGATTTATTTGCAAGGTCAAAAACAATAAACAGAAAAACAAGCAAACAAGCAGTATTTAAAGCTATTTGAAGTAAATACTTAACATATAGTGCCTAATGATCTTCTCTCACCCTCTAGCTAGGGGCAGCCACTGTGCAGAGTTAATGTGTATCCTTCTAGACATTTATACACATAAACTTCTATAATTATAATTTCATTATTTTGTAAGTTCTATTTCATTTAATAATTTTCACTATGTTGCAGCAACTATTGCATCACACTTTTAGAGCAATATTTGTGCTTATTTGTATATATGTTTATGTGCAAATACATACTTTATTTGTAGTATAATGCTTTTCTCAGGGAAGTTTTTTCAGTGTTTCACAATGACTTTTTTTCCTTAGGAAGAGTAAATGTTAGGTATCCTTGAAAGCCTCTTCAACATTAGAAAGACTAGTTTTAATCTTTCAATGTATTAATAGAATGAATTATATGAATAGAATTTTTAATATTAAAATACTATTTAATTCCTGCAATAAACTATAATTGGTCAAAATGTATTAATCCTTTAATATCTTGCTACATTTGTTAGAATGTATTGAAGATTTTTGCTTCAATATTCAAAATGAGATTTTTGTGTCATTTGCTTTTGTGTATTTTATCAGATGTTGGTATCTATGTTATTCTGTCTTTATATAAATGCTTGAGGAGTGTAACAGTTCTGCAACAGTTTAAACAGCTCTGTCAAAGACAGCCTCTTATATTTGATAGGATGCATACATGACATTTTCTGGCCTGCTGATTTTTGGGAGAGGTAACATTTTGATAGTTTTTCTTTTTGCTCTCCTAGCAATTGAATAGCATGAGTTTCCCAGCTTCCTTGGGATCAATGTTTTCACAAAGTATGCATTTCATTAAAATGTCCAAATTTACACTTATTATATATTCTTTTATCTCTTTTGTACTTAAAATTTTGTGTATTATAACTTATGTTCTCCCTTTTCTAATTCAGTTAGCTCTTAGAATGTATATATATTGTTTGTTTTTAAAGAACTAGCTTTTGATATTATTAATTCTCTTAATTTATAAATAATTTTAATATATATATTTATAATTTATCTCTGCATTATTTTGGGTTTTTTTAAATTCTTTTCAGACTTTTTAATTCAGTAACCAATTTTGCCTTTTTAAAACATTTACATTTGTTCTCTGAATTTTCCTCTCATTACCTATGCAGACATAATGTAGAGGATACACATAAAATATTTCATTGTCATTACTTCTTTTCCCCACTCATAACACAATGTTCTCTTCTTTTCTTTCCCTCCTCTTCCTCTTCCTTCTCCTCCTCCTCTGATCCTCTCCCTCCCCCAACAAATTCTCTGCCTCCTCCCCTCCTTCTCCCTCCTCTTTCCTCTTCCTGCTCCTCCTCCTCTCTTGTCTCCTTCTGCTTCTCCTCCTTTCTCCTGGCCCTCAGATGCAGAGGTGCAAGTTAATTCTACCTCACTGCTCATATTTTATTATTATCAGCAGTCTCATTAATGCCTGTTTTTTCCTTTTTTTTTGATGTATTTACTTATCCATTTATTTATTCCTTTTTTTTTTCCGATTCCTTTTTTTATTCCTCACTATGGACAAGTTCTGTTAATGCTTTTGATGAATATCTTAAATTCATAGGTATCATTGCTAAAAAAAGCAGCTATAGTTTAACTTTCTCCACTCTTTGGCACTGAAAAATTCCCTGCAACCACAACTGATACTGTGATAGCAATCTTTTTACATGTTCCTTTGCTAAAGGTAACAACACTTTGTAGTTGCAGTGCTGATTTGCTGATGAGCTGAAGTAGTATAGTTGAGCTCCTACAGAAGGATAAATAGCTGTGTATTATTTAACAATTGAATTTACAAACATTATGAAGATACAGTATTATTTACTTCACTACCAATCATGATCAAACTTTTAATATGACAATGCACATTGTGAATTTTCAAGAACTAGTATAATAGACTATTGCAAATCTATTTGAGCATATAACTCCTATCAAGGAAGTGTCATGTGAGACAGGAATTGCATGGAAAAACACTTAAATTTTTTTTTCTCAATTCTAAGTTTTCATTTTTAGTAACCTTTACTTTACTTCTTCTTTATATGGGTAAAGGCTAGATTATTTTGATTTTTCTAAACTGATTAATGAATTAACTATATGTATATGCATATATATGTGTGTGTGTGTATATATATATATATATATATATATATATATATTCTCATGACCAATATATCCCTTCCCCTTCTAACTTAAGTGTAACGACTATTGCTAGCATATTTTGATACTCTTACTAGAGACATGAATATTATATTTACACATTATATATGGCATTTTGCTAGTCTGTTTCCATTTTATTCTAATGTAATTATACCCTGTTGTTCTGCCACTTGCTTTTTCTACTCAAATTATTTCTGAGTAGTTATTCATAAAGAACACAACATGCTACATCATTATTGTAACTACTGTACCATATTACATTCTATGAATATACCACAAATGATGTA
This sequence comes from Lipotes vexillifer, assembly GCF_000442215.2. Lineage (NCBI taxonomy): Eukaryota > Metazoa > Chordata > Mammalia > Artiodactyla > Lipotidae > Lipotes > Lipotes vexillifer. The sequence continues at coordinate 167,572 of NW_006779049.1, read as the reverse complement.
GCTATTTTCCTACTTTTTGAGATTTGAATTGTTGTTTTGAATTTTCTGTTATTGCATATAATGGAGAGACAAACATTATATATGCATATATATTCATTCCCATTCCCATAAGTAGACAGATATTGATATAGATTAATCTGGGGAAATTCACATTTATAATCATGGTTTGACTATTCTTCTGTTCTGTTCCATTTTAATGTTCACTAATTTATAGTAACATTAAGAGAGTAAATATATTAATGCTAGAAAATTAAAAAAAATTATTTAAGAGAAAAGAAATGCAAGTACAGTCATATAACTTCAGAAGATAAGTTTTTTTTTTGTTTTTCTTTTGTTTTTTTGCGATACGCGGGCCTCTCACTGCTGTGGCCTCTCCCGTTGCAGAGCACAGGCTCCGGACGCGCAGGCTCAGCAGCCATGGCCCACGGGCCCAGCCACTCCGTGGCATGTGGGATCCTCCCGGACCGGGGCACGAACCCGTGTCCCCTGCATTGGCAGGCGGACCCTCAACCACTGCGCCACCAGGGAAGCCCAGAAGACAAGTTTTTTAACTGTAAACACAAAAAGTCATTATCAATCTTTGCTTTTGTAAAATATATCACCAACTGTATTCACTAATAGGAGCCTACCAGCAGTGATACTCTAGTTGAAATGGACACTCCTATATCTTGATTTTAAAAAATATCATTCTCCAATTTAAAAAATCCAAGGCTCCTAAGAAAAATATCTGATTCTAAATCTGAGACAGTGGAAGAATAAGGTCAGTTTGGAGCATCTTGTGCCAAAAAAAAAGAAGTATTCAAATATGAATGGAAGTGAAACAAATGGACATAGGCTCCCAGTCACCAAATTCAAGACATGAACATGAAAACAATAATTTTCATTGATTTTAAAGACTGAATAAATAAATATCTATGAGTCCATTGTGCTAACCAAGTAAGAGTTTACAATTTTTATGTTCCTGTTTTAGATGACTGTATAACAACGTTTTCATCTGAAAATGGGTCCAATTTTTTGGTCCAGTGGGGACTTTTCAGAATGATTATAATACCACTCAGTAATATAGAAGTAACATTCCAAATATGCACAATGTTATAAAACAACAGGCATATGTATATCCTGCTACTGAAGCTGTGTCTACAATTTGTTATCCAATGCCAACAGAAAATTCTCAATGTCTTTAGAATTACAAAAACATATAGTTTCCATACTTGCTCTTTGTGTGTTATCAGACAAGACAGTTACTTAAGAAACATAGGAAATGCAGAAATTGCTATAGTAAATATGGTGTTCTTTTTCACTATTAAAGTTGTATATTTCCTTACATTACAGAAACAATTTTTTTGTACTAGAAAATGTAAGTAATGCTTTCAAAAAAGTAAATGTACAGTTATTTGAAAAATGATAAATGAAGACAATACATGGCCTTCCATAAAAAAAAAAATTGAAGATAATTATAAGAGAAAAAGCATTAAGCATACACTCTTTCATTTTATGAAAATTTTTTATCATCCCAGTTGATTAGGAAAACCTCTATTTTGTAGAGGAATCCCAAATAATGATTGCAGAAAGGGATATAAAATTAACAGTTTTTTTGTAATATTCTATAGGGATATAAACTCACAAGAAAAAAGAATGGATGCTGAAAGTCATGTATAATATGGTGGGAAATAGGCTATTCCCATAATGTCACTTTATCATCTTATAGTTGAGTTGCAAATTGCATACAAGATCAAACTTAGCATCGATAATTGTGAGTAAACCATACTTATATGCCTTCTAATGGGATTCAATATAAAATACATAGCATCACAATATTACTGAAAAAATATTTTACTTAAATTTAAATAAGTCTTTAAACATAAATTTCAGTCTGGAAAATTTAGAAGATGGAACCTTGTACAAGAGATTATGTCTGGGGCTTCCCTGGTGGCGCAGTGCTTGAGAGTCCGCCTGCCGATGCAGGAGACGCGGGTTCGTGCCCCGTTTCGGGAAGATCCCACATGCCGCGGAGCGGCTGGGCCCGTGAGCCGTGGCCGCTGAGCCTGCGCGTCCGGAGCCTGTGCTCCGCAAATGGGAGAGGCCACAACAGTGAGAGGCCCGCATAACGCAAGAAAAAAAAAAAAAAAAAAAAAAAAAAGAGATTATGTCTGGTTTCATAAAAAAGTTAATGTCATATTAAAAAGCTGGGGAGGGAGCCATGCTTCCAGATTAAAAGGAATTACAAAGACAAGTATCTAAAGCAAAGTGGGAAGCTTGATTGGATGTTTGATTTAAAATAAATAAGATACATTTTGACAACAATTTGAGGAGTTTGAATATGGTTAAGTAGTGGACATTTACTTAGGTTTAATAAAACTATTTTATTTATGTAAAAGAAATTCCTTGGGTTTATGATATACATGATAAAGTATTTAGGAGTAAAAGGTCATTTGCCTGTAAATATTTTCTGCAAATATATCTGCATGTACACACAAACAACACACATACAAATACATGCTAAATCACATGTATGGGTCTTTGTGTGTGTATATATATATATATATGTGTGTGTGTGTGTGTATAGGTATGTATATGTGCATATTATATATGCATATATATATATATATACCACATAAACAAAATGACAAACATTAATAATTGTTGAATCTTGGTAATCTAGGTGATTAGAATCTGGATGGCCATCCTTTCTGCATTGAGTGCATGAATATTTTCAATTTAAACATTGAAAAACATTATTTAATTTCTGCTAATGTCATTTTCTGATCTTTTGCAGGGAAGCTTATCTTTGTTAGTATTATAGATATTAGGTTTCTTATATGTTAGGAATTTGGTTTTGCAGCCACTTTTTGAGAAAGTGGGAAAGATTTTTTTTGTTTCTGTCATTATGTTGTTCTCCTATATTTATTTCTTTTTCACATTTTCAGTTTTTTGTTGGCTCTGCCTGTTCCTAAGCCTCTGTCCTGAGTCAGGTGTTGTAATCACAGGTTGTTGCTCCTGCTTTGTAGTGGTATTTGGGCTAGAAACTCATCCATGGTCCCAGTGGGAGAACTGGATCAGCTTCTGCTTGCAAAATTTCTTGTCTTCCACTATTCAGAGGCTTGCATCTTACTCTAAAGCTGTCATATCAGGCCTAGGGTGAGCAGCTTTTATTTTTTAGCAGGCTTTTAAGATAGAGGAACCTCACATCAGCTGCTGGTTTTAAACTCTGGAACTGGCTCCAGGCTCTCCTCTCACATTAAGCAGTTCAGGCTGATGATCTGAGTAGTTTTTGAGTATTTTATGCCACCCTACTACTATCTTTATTAGCACCAGAGCTCAACAGACCCACAGGTTTCTACTTACAACTTTGAATGTTGTTCCTTTTTAGGTAATAAAGATGTGTACATTGTTTTAGTCTTGAAATGTCCTTTTCTTATTTATTTATATATTTATCTATCATTGCTCTGTAGGCTTTCTACTCGTTAGTCAACAAATAATTATTTGTATAACACATTTTAGGCATCTAGATATCAATTATTTTCATATTTTGGAAGACATACTTTATCACTTCATAAGACAATTTGCTTATATTTTCTTCTAGTGTTTTAATGATTTGCTTTTTAAATGTTCTTTCACTTTGGAGTTAAATAGAAAAAACAAAGAACATCACACCAACCCAAACCATGAAAAAATCCATAAAAATCTATAAATTGTAGTGCTTCTGAGCCCATTTTCATGCTGAGTTCTCAAGGCAATCAGGTGAACTAAATTTGAAAGTGTGACGTGCCCATCCAAGAAAAGACAAGACTCACAAAACGTTTCCATAATTGTCAGAGTGTAGGAGAAAGAGCTTGCTGCTGTATAAGCAGATAGGAAGACAACTACTGAAATGTTCATGGACAGATGGCAAATTTTAGTGGAGATAAGAAAACTGAAAAAGTGAAAAAAAACAAATCCTAGAAATTAAAAAATAATATTAGGAATGAATAATATTTTTGATAAACTTAACAAAGACCTGAGACAAGAATTCATGAAAGTAATGACAAATCAATAGAAATTATCCAAATTGAAGTATAGAGAGAGGGAAAAAAAGTGAAAAAAAACAAAAAAACAAAAAAACCCAGAAAAACCCAGAATATCAGAATTCTGTTAGACAATATCAAACAGTCTAACAGTGTTTGGACTTCCACATTGAAAAGAAAGAAGAGAACTGAATGGAAACCTAGAAGCATTTCCTTTTGCCCCACTGAATTGAGGTGTTACCTTATTATACACAAAATTTCCACATATATTTACATCTTTCTGTGAGCTTTTCGTTTTTTATCATTTAGCTGTCTATTTCACATTCAGTAGGATATTCCATCAATTAATAAGAATTTCTAATATATTTTAATATCTGATTTGACCACCTCTCACTTATTTCTCTTCTTCTGCATTGCTTTTCTTTAATAATGGTTTTTAAATTATTTTCCTTATAACATATAGAATTAACTTATCTAGTGTTAAGAAAATATGTTAACATTGGTGTATTCACTCAAATCACATTATTTTGTAAACTAACTTAGAGAGGCTTGACATATTTAATAGAGAAATTTGCTTTTCCACAAATGCTATATCTTCTGCTTTTTAGAGACTATTTTAGTCTATTTGTTAATATGTCAAAGTTTTTCTCATATGGGCTTTGCACATTTTTTGTTAATGGAGGATATTTTCACAAATACCTAGTGATCCTCAGCTGCATGTTCATTTTAAGATAAGGATTCTAAAGTGCTGGTCCACTGAATGGTAATTGGTGAGGACCACAAATTTGGTTGGGAATCCTCAAAAGCATGTCTTTTATTTGGACATAGACAGAAATATTTTAATATCCTTCTAGGCATGTATAAGGTAGACTGCTAACATTCTGATTGTATGTCTAATGGGTGATTTCTATATTTTTCACTTGAAGCTTTCCTTGATCTTTCATTCCATCTTTCAGTTGTTCATTCTAAGCCCAGAGATATTTGTCTTCCACTCTAGAGTAAGAAGTAATCTGGTGTCTAAGTGCTTGTTACGTGTGTTTAAACAGCCTTTCTCTATTCAGCCTTAGTCCATACCCAATCTCATGGAATGCTGATGTTGCCAATCTTTAGGAATTTGTAGGTCTGTGCAGTATGACTCC
>NW_006779049.1:101804-162419 GCF_000442215.2 Lipotes vexillifer | reverse complement strand
TCTTTCCCTTTAGATTATCTCCATGCTTATGTTTTAGTGTTCTCTGTTCTGGTAAATCACCAAGTTTCAGCTTTATCTCTTCTCCTTTACTTCACACATTGCCATTACTTTTTACTCTCTACTCATGTTTTAATAAAGTTTCAGGTGGAATTAAATTAAATGCTCTCAAATGATTCAGATTTAACTGTTTAAAATCATCATGCTAACTAGGAGCCAGAGAAATGTTTAAATTTGGTGTTTTTTAAAATGCAAGAAACGAATAGTGTTAGAATATAAAAAGATAAATGTGAATTTAAAATGCTAATAGTCCATATATTTGCCAAGGAAACACATTTAAGGGAATTTATTAAATATATTAAAGTGAATTTTGGGGGTGGGTGGGAAGGAAACATCTATCTCAATGAAGAGGAAAATATTATACCAAAAATTGATAATGTTCATGTGTCAAAAAAAGAAAGAAAATAAAAAGCAATTGATATATCTTTCTTATTTGTTTGTGCACATGGTTGGCCAGTTATTGAAACATATATATAAACATTGCATTAAGCAGTAGTTCATTTTAAATAAAATTGCAGATCTATATATGCATTGTTTTATACTTAGAATACAATATTACTCTTTAAGTTATACTCTGGATTTCTGTCTTTACCAGGGCCTTAACAGCTGTTCAAAATATCATTTTCATTTCTCTATTTCTTTTCCCTCATTCCTTAACAGTGTTGGTGATGAAATAGTGATATGCATAACTATTAAATTATATACTATAAATAAATATGTTATCTGGATGCTAAAGTGAATTTTATGAAAATATTTCTCTCAGTTCTTATTTTTACATGACAGTCCTATACTTCTCTAAATCTTAGATCAGTTAGGGTCTGTACTCTAGGGTTATAAAAACAATTTAGATAAATCTGAGATGATGCCATTAAACTGCTCAGTGAGGCCTTTTTGTATAACAGATTCTGCAGACGGTATTCTGATTCAATTATATTTTGAGATATTCATATCCAACTGTTGATTTCTTTCATATAATATTCTATAATATGACATAATCTGTTTTCCCATTATTGTTTTATATTTCTATGATAATTTCAAAATTCTTCTATTTTCCATAAAGATCTTTTTTGCTTTCCTTGTTACTCTAAGCTTTATTTAGCCACACCAAATTTGAATTAAGACCTAAAAAGTAACAGATATTTTCTCCCATTGTATTACTTTGAATCGCTAATAAGAAAAAGATGACAATTGTAGGTTCTCAGATGTTTGTTGGTTATGGGTATTTTTGACATTTTAGAAATAAGAAATTGTTAGATTTTATTCTCAAAGCATGTTCAATCTCTTAGGATCATTAGGCAGTGTAATATAGGAAAAATCCTCAGAAAAACAGTGTCATAAATAACTGGACAAAATTGGTTATTCCTCTGCAAAATAAACTATTAATTTCAGAGTTCAACTTAGAGAAACTAACAAATGGGTGTATTTGGTAGATATCTTGCAAGTTTTTTTGGAAAAATTACAACTACTTAGTGCTAGATGACATCAATTTACATGAAAAACTTGGTTAGTGATTGGGCGTCATAGGCAAGAGTTGTGCTAATTAGAAACTTGTGACATAATGATTGCAATAGTTTATCATCAATGCTCGCTTAATGGAAACTGATAATATAGATAAACTTTTGAGATGGAAAGAAATATTCCAATGGAAAGATATCATTACACAATAGATTTGAAGTTGTTTCTCCATTTAGAATAGGTCTACTCCTAAGGAACAAATATGTGATAAGATAATAATATTCTCTATACTGTTTCAGGTAGAGAACATTATTTTTCAGTTACCCATTATTTCTGATAAAGATACTAAGACTGACTATCATGTTTTAAACCTAAAGTTGTATTTAGGTACAAAAGAAAGTTAAATTTTATTTGTTAGCTCTCTATCCAGTGTACTGTTTGGAAAAGCATAAGCATAAAACTATTCTTTTAAGGATAATTTTTATTATTATAAGAGTATATTTGGCAGTAACCAAGATATTATATTTTTAAAAGAAAATTTCTTTATCTTTAAAGTGCAAAGTATGCAATTATGACTTTTCCCTACCTTCATTTTTATTCTTTTCACCTTAAGTTTTTGATAATTCAAACTGAGATTTGCTTGTTCTTAAGAGCTGTTGGTGTAAGGGTGTGATAACTTTAACTTATTAATATTTTTCAGAATAAAAAGTAATAGTTCCTGTACATTGTTGTTATGCTGTTAATTTCCCATTGCCATTCAATGACTTAATTGTTTGTTTTGATATCAATATCTGATTACCTTATAATTTATTGCCTTTCCCTTATGTAATAATTCCTCCAGGAACAGCCCAAAAGGTAGTATTAAAAAGTTACCTTAACTCATATGCTTTTCAGATGCCATTTTATAATTATTATATTTATAAAAAACTCATGTAACTGATAGTTTGTACTCTTTACCAACAGCTCCCTATTTCTCCCACCCTGACCACCACTTTTCTACTCTCTGTTTCTATGGGTTAAACTTTTTTCTTTTTTTTAATTTCACAGTATATACATATATCAAATCATCACACTATACACTTTAAATGTCTTACAATTTTGTCACTTTATGTGAACTAATACATTTACTTTTGATTTAGAGTAAACTGACTCACGATTATGATTAAATGAACTTTATTTTCTCAATTTAAGGTGAATTTAAGGTGATCCTAAAATATGTGTTATATCTAAGTCACTTATGGTAGTAAAAATCAATATCATTCGGCTTACTAAAATTTTAATTTATATTTTAGTTTAATAAAAATAGTTTTTTCCATGTACAAATAACATGAAAGCAAAGACAGATTTCCTACAGCATCTTTTTAAAAAGAAATATATACCCCACCTGGAGCTGAGCTGTCAGCACAGCCCTTTTGCAATAGGAACTCTGGTCTGAAGTCCTGGGTGAGAGGCCTGTGGACACGGCACCCTATGAGCAAGTGAAATTGGACAAGCACCAAGGAAATAAAGGATCAAAGAACTAAGTTAAGGAGTGTATGGCATTTCCTTCAGATAGGACAGCATTTACCAATGGGCTTGTGATTCACCAAAATATAACATTTTACTAGATGCTGTCATATCGCTGTCTAACAAGACTATTGAGATTAGAGTCCAAAGTCAAGCCATGTGGATGAAAGGTTCTTGGTGCTGCAGCCAGGAGTCAGTGCTGTGCCTCTGAGGTGGGAGAGCCAACTTCAGGACACTGGTCCACAAGAGACCTCCCAGCTCCACGTAATACCAAACGGCGAAAATCTCCCAGAGACCTCCATCTCAACACCAACAACCAGCTTCACTCAATGACCAGCAAGCTACAGTGCTGGACACCCTATACCAAACAACTAGCAAGACAGGAAGACAACCACACCCATTAGCAGAGAGGCTGCCTAAAATCATAATAAGTCCACAGATACCCCAAAACACACCACCAGACATGGACCTGCCCACCAGAAAGACAAGATACTGCCTCATCCACCAGAACACAGGCACTAGTCCCCTCCACCAGGAAGCCTACACAACACACTGAACCAACTTTAGCCACTGGGAACAGACACCAAAAACAACGGGAAGTATGAACCTGCAGCCTGCAAAAAGGAGACACCAAACACAGTAAGATAAGCAAAAGAAGAAAACAGAAAAACACACAACAAATGAAGAAGCAAGATAAAAACCCACAAGAACTAACAAATGAAGAGAAAACAGGCAGTCTACCTGAAAAAGAATTCAGAATAATGATAGCAAAGATGATCCAAAATCTTGGAAATAGAATAGAGAAAATGCAAGAAACATTTAACAAGGACCTAGAAGAACTAAAGATGAAACAAGCAACAATGAACAAAACAATAAATGAAATTAAAAATACTCTAGAAGGGATCAATAGCAGAATAACTGAGTCAGAAGAACGGATAAGTGACCTGGAAGATAAAATAGTGGAAATAACTACTGCAGAGCAGAATAAAGAAAAAAGAATGAAAAGAACAGAGGACAGTCTCAGAGACCTCTGGGTCAACATTAAATGCACCAACATTCGAATTATAGGGGTTCCAGAAGAAGAAGAGAAAAGAAAGGGACTGAGAAAATATCTGAAGAGATTATAGTTGAAAACTTCCCTAATATGGGAAATGAAATAGTTAATGAAGTCCAGGAAGCACAGAGAGTCCCATACAGGATAAAGCCAAGGAGAAACATGCCAAGACACATATTAATCAAACTGTCAAAAATTAAATACAAATAAAACATATTAAAAGCAGCAAGGGAAAAACAACAAAAATCACAAAAGGGAATCCCCATAAGGTTAACAGCTGATCTTTCAGCAGAAACTCTGCAAGCCAGAAGATAGTGGCAGGACATATTTAAAGTGAGGAAGGAGAAAAACCTACAACCAAGATTACTCTACCCAGCAAGGATCTCATTCAGATTTGATGGAGAACATTAAAACTTTACAAACAAGCAAAAGCTGAGACAGTTCAGCACCACCAAAGCAGCTTTACAACAAATGCTAAAGGCCCTTCTCTAGGCAAGAGACACAAGAGAAGGAAAAGACCTACAATAACAAACCCAAAACAATTTAGAAAATGGAAATAGGAACATACATATGTAAATGGATTAAATGCTCCCATGAAAAGACACAAACTGGCTGAATGGATACAAAAATAAGACCCATATATATGCTATCTACAAGAGACCCACTTCAGACCTAGGGACACATACAGACTGAAAGTGAGGGGATGGAAAAAGATATTCCATGCAAACGGAAACCAAAAGAAAGCTGGAGTAGCAATTCTCATATTAGACAAAATAGACTTTAAAATAAAGACTAATAGAAGAGACAGAGAAGGACACCACATAATGATCAAGGGATCGATCCAAAAAGAAGATATAACAATTGAAAATATTTATGCACCCAACATAGGAGAACCTCAATACATAAGGCAAATACTAACAGCCATAAAAGGGGAAATTGACAGTAACACATTCATAGTAGTGGACTTTAACACCCCACTTTCACCAATGGACAGATCATCCAAAATGAAAATAAATAAGGAAACACAAGCTTTAAATGATACATTAAACATGATAGACTTAAATGATATTTATAGGACATTACATCCAAAAACAACAGAATACACATTTTTCTCAAGTGCTCACGGAACATTCTCCAGGAGAGATCATATCTTGGGTCATAAATCAAGCCTTGGTAAATTTAAGAAAATTGAAATTGTATCAAGTATCTTTTCCAAACACAATGCTATGAGACTAGATATTAATTACAGGAAAAGATCTGTAAAAAATACAAACACATGGAGGCTAAATAATACACTATTTAATAATGAAGTGATCACTGAAGAAATCAAAAAGAAAAAAAAAAGAAACCTAGAAACAAATGACAAAAGAGACACAACTATGCTAAACCTATGGGGTGCAGCAAAAGCAGTCCTAAGAGGGAAGTTTATAGCAATACAATCCTACCTTAAGAAACAGGAAACATCTTGAATAAAAAACCTAACCTTGCACCGAAAGAAATTAGAGAAAGAAGAACAGAAAAACCCCAAAGTTAGCAGAAGGAAAGGAATCATAAAGATCAGATCAGAAGTAAATGAAAAAGAAATGAAGGATACGATAGCAAAGATCAAAAAAATTAGAAGCTGGTTCCTTGAGAAGATAAACAAAATTGATAAACCATTAGCCAGACTCATCAAGAAAAAAAGGGAGAAGACTCAAATCAAAAGAATTAGAAATGAAAAAGAAGAAGTAGCAACTGACACTGCAGAAATACAAAAGATCATGAGAGATAACTACAAGCAACTCTATGCCAATAAAATGGACAACCTGGAAGAAATGGACAAATTCTTAGAAATGCACAACCTGCCAAGACTGAATCAAGAAGAAATAGAAAATATGAACAGATGAATCACAAGCACTGAAAATTGAAACTGTGATTAAAAATCTTCCAACAAACAAAAGCCCAGGACCAGATGGCTTCACAGACGAATTCTATCAAACATTTAGAGAAGAGTTAACACCTGTCTTTCTCAAACTCTTCCAAAATATAGCAGAGAGAGGAACACTCCCAAACTCATTCTACGTGGCCACCATCACCCTGATGCCAAAACCAGACAAGGATGGCACAAAAAAAGAAAACTACAGGCCAATATCACTGATGAACATAGATGCAAAAATCCTCAACAAAATACTAGCAAACAGAATCCAACAGCACATTAAGAGGATCATACACCATGATCAAGTGAGGTTTATTCCAGGAAGGCAAGGATTCTTCAATATATGCAAATCAATCAATGTGATACACCATATTAAAAAATTGAAGAGAAAAATCCATATGATTATCTTAATTGATGCAGAGAAAGCTTTTGACAAAATTCAACACCCATTTATGATAAAAACCCTCCAGAAAGGAGGCATAGAGGGAACTTTCCTCAACATAATAAAGACCATATATGACAAAACCACAGCCAACATCGTCCTCAATGGTGAAAAACTGAAAGCATTTCCACTAAGATCAGGAACAAGACAAGGTTGCCCACTCTCACCACTCTTATTCAACATAGTTTTGGAAGTTTTAGCCACAGCCATCAGAGAAGAAAAGGAAGTAAAAGGAATCCAAATCAGAAAAGAAGAAGTAAAACTGTCACTGTTTGCAGATGACATGATATTATACACAGAGAATCCTAAAGAGGCTATCAGAAAGCTACTAGAGCTAATCAATGAATTTGGTAAAGTAGCAGGATAAAAAATTAATGTATAGAAATCTCTGGCATTCCTATACACTAATGATGAAAAATCTGAAAGTGAAATCAAGAAAACACTCTCATTTACCATTGCAACAAAAAGAATAAAATATCTAGGAATAAACCTACCTAGGGAGACAAAAGACCTGTATGCAGAAAATTATAAGACACTGATAAAAGAAATTAAAGATGATACAAATAGATGGAGAAATATACCACGTTCTTGGATTGGAAGGATCAACATTGTGAAAATGACTCTACTACCCAAAGCAATCTACAGATTCAATGCAATCCCTATCAAACTACCACCGGCATTTTCTCAGAACTAGAACAAAAAATTTCACAATTTGTATGGAAACACAAAAGACCCCAAACAGCCAAAGCAATCTTGAGAACAAAAAATGGAGGTGGAGGAATCAGGCTCCCTGACTTCAGACTAAACTACAAGGCTACAGTAATCAAGAAAGTATGGTACTGGCACAATAACAGAAATATAGATCAATGGAACAGGATAGAAAGCCCAGAGATAAACCCACTAACATATGGTCACCTTGTCTTTGATAAAAGAGGCAAGAATGCACAGTGGAAAAAGGACAGCCTCTTCAATAAGTGGTGCTGGGAAAACTGGCCAGGTACATGTAAAAGTATGAGATTAGAACACTCCTTAATACCGTACACAAAAATAAACTCAAAATGGATTAAAGACCTAAATGTAAGGCCAGAAACTATCAAACTCTTAGAGGAAAATATAGGCACAACTTGCTATGACATAAATCACAGCAAGATCTCCTAGAGAAATGGAAATAAAAACAAAAATAAATAAATGGGACCTAATGAAACTTCAAAGCTTTTGCACAGCAAAGGACACCAATACACAAGAACAAAAGACAACCCTCAGAATGGAAGAAAATATTTGCAAATGAAGCAACTGACAAAGGATTAATCTCCAAAATTTACAAGGAGCTTGTGTAGCTCAATATCAAAAAAAAACAAATAACCCAATCCAAAAATGGGCAGAAGACCTAAATAGACATTTCTCCAAAGATATACAGATTGCCAACAAACACATGAAAGAATGCTCAGCATCATTAATCATTAGAGAAATGCAAATCAAAACTACAATGAGATATCATCTCACACCAGTCAGAATGGCCATCATCAAAAAATCTAGAAACAATAAATGCTTGAGAGGGTGTGGAGAAAAGGGAATGCTCTTGTACTGTTGGTGGGAATGTGAATTGGTACAGCGACTATGGAGAACAGTATGGAGGTTCCTTAAAAAACTACAAACAACACTACCATATGACCCAGCAATACTGCTACTGGGCATATACCCTGAGAAAACCATAATTCAAAAAGAGTCATGTACCAAAATGTTCATTGCAGCTCTATTTACAATAGCCAGGAGATGGAAACAACCTAAGTGTCCATCATATGATGAATGGATAAAGAAGATGTGGCACATATATACAATGGAATATTACCCAGCCATAAAAAGATATGAAATTGAGTTATTTGTAGTGAGGTGGATGGACCTAGAGTGTGTCATACAGAGTGAAGTAAGTCAGAAAGAGAAAGACAAATACCGTATGCTAACACATACACATGGAATCTAAGGAAAAAAATATGAAGAACCTAGGGGTAAGACAGGAATAAAGACACAGACCTACTATAGAATGGACTTGAGGATATGGGGAGGGGGAAGAGTAAGCCATGTTAAAGTGAGAGAGTGGCATGGACATATATACACTAACAAACATATAATAGATAGCTAATGGGAAGCAGCCGCATAGCACAGGGAGATCAACTCGGTGCTTTGTAACCAGTTAGAGTGGTGGGGTAAGGAGGGTGGGAGGGAGGGAGACGCAAGAGGGAAGAGATATGGGAACATATGTCTATGTATAGCTGATTCACTTTGTTATAGAGCAGAAACTAGCACACCACTGTAAAGCAATTATCCTCCAGTAAAGATGTAAAAAAAAAAAAAAAGAAAAAGAACAAGCTATCTAAGCTACAGATTGTATTCTCAAACTGCTTAGGAGGTAAGACATACTTTCTAGGAAAATTCACTATATAAATTGTCTATTTTTTTTGTCCTGAACAGATAAAAACTTTCCAAAATCTTAAAATATATATATATATATATATATATATATATATATATATATTATATATGAAACTATTTTAGGGATGTTAAGCCAACATCTTACATATGGAAAGAGAAACATTCAAAGAATTTGAATTAGCAGTTTACAATTGAAATGCATTTTTTGATATGCCTATATCTAAAATATTTTAATGTTATTAATATTAAATATAATATTTAAAATGGGTTTCAAAAGGAAATTATTTGAAAAAATCTATCCTTTAAATAATTATACTGACATTTAATGTTAATACATTTTACTTATATTTTTATTAATTTTGTATACTATGTAGAGCTTGCTGATGTAATGCTAGAATTTATTCAAAAATACATTTGATGGTGTATTTCTTGTCTTTGTTTTTAAAGCATCCATGAATATTATTCTTAGACAAAGCATTTTGAATCTGTAATCAGTCTGTAAAAAAAAAATCACAGATATTCAAAAACTTGATATTTCTTTTGGGGCTTAAATTATACCTTTGAAAATCAACAAATATAACACATGAACTTTCAAATATCATTTGAAAATTAGTTTTATGATTTTCAGATGATAGAACATCAGCTATTACTATTTCAACTAGTCTCATCAACTCAAACAATACACATTTCTAACATTTTGTGATGTAAAGTAGTTTAAAAAGGACTGGCATAGGGGCTTTCAGAAGTGAATCATTTAGATCAGCAAGAGTTGGCAAACTTTTTATGTAAAGTCCCAGATAGTAAAATTTTAACATTTCTGGGTCCTTTGGATTCTGAGGGAACTACTAAAGTATGCCATTTTAGCATGATTGTAGTCATAGATTTTATACACACACACACACACACACACACACACACACACACTACACATAGACAGAGAAATATTTTATATTAATAAAACTATTTGCGTGAATAGGTGTGGAACAATTCTGACTCACAGGCCACAGTTTGTGAACTAGGAAACTAGACTAATCCAAAATAAAGCTTGCAATCTACATGTAAGTCCATATTATAAAAAACATTTTAAAGAATACTATAAAAAGTAGAAAGATTATAAGTATTTTAACTATTTATTAACCATTTCCTCTCTCCTAAACATTTAACATTTTTTAAACTTCTTAAAAAAGATTTTCCATTTGTGTCCAAAGCAAAATACCTAAGTCCCTCCATTTTCTTCTTCCTCAAAATATATCTAGAGCTTATATCTCCTATACTCACTATTATATTTAACTCATTATTTTTCTCATTTACACTCAATTATTTATTTTTCCTGAGGGATGAAAAATGCTTTAATGCTTCATTTAAAAGAATAAAGAGAATAAAATTAAATGATGGAAGTCATAGAGATGACTCTATAACATTTTATCTTTTCTTATTTCATGTCTCTTTACCTTTTTTTATATTTCTGCTTGCTTAGTGTTTCCAATAAAGCATCAAAGAAGACAGGACCTCAAACGACAGACTAAGGCACTGAAAGGATAGATTCAGAGACAACACACTTTATACTCCAAGTGGAGTTGACACAGAGATCTTTTGGTCAGACCAAGATGAAATGGTACACATATATGTGTCAAAGTGACCTGGAAAGTAAGACGAACTAACATAAAGCATTTCTGGCATTTCTGTCTTCTTACAATATATGGAAGTAATTCCTTAAAATATTGAAATCATTCATATTCTAGAAACAAAGCAATTTTCCTAATTTTTTTCTGGATTAATATTGTTCTGCAACATGGAGTGTCTAGAATAGAACTTCTTTGGTTGTGCATGATGGAAAACTGTACTTGCTCATAACTAACTTTCTATTTTCCTTGAGAAAGGTGATTTCATTTGAGAAGGTAATTTAATTTTTGTGCCATTTAATAATTTTATGTTGTTATGCTATCTTATTCAATTAGTAAGCATGAAAGTAAAGAAAAAAATCTATTTTCTACATATGTAATAATTTTTCAAGGATCTTTCATCAGAAAAATTATGGAGGCAAGAGTAATTGAAATTGGGCTTCTCTGGTGGCACAGTGGTTGAGAATCCGCCTACCGATGCAGGGGACACATGTTCGTGCCCTGGTCAGGGAAGATCCCACATGCCACGGAGGGGCTAGGCCCATGAGCCATGACCGCTGAACCTGCGCGTCCGGAGCCTGTGCTCCGCAACAGAAGAGGCCACAAAAGTGAGAGGCCCACATACCACACACACACACAAAAAAAGTAATTGAAATAGTTCCTCATGCTCTAATATGCTCAGACACACAAATGCCAACATGCTGGAACTTTGGGGTATATTAACACAGCATTACACTTTAATACTAAAGAGAGCCAAGGAAAAGTCTTTAGATAATCAGAAAATTTCTAGCTAGGTTAAAAAAGTGGATGTGTTCTAGTCTCCATTCTTTTAAACTTTTTATTAATGTCTTGATTGAATATTTGAATGAAATACCTGCATTTACCTTTGTCTCTTGTCATAGAGAAAATAGCAATATAAACATTTTCCTTTGTGCTGTTTCAAGAACTATAAGAGGACTTTATTGGTAATTTTTCAACTCCCTGTTGATTATTTAATCAAAAGACTTCACAGTGTCACAATAAAATGTCAATCTTTTCCCTTACCCAGAAGAAACTTCTTGGACATGTGATATTAAATGCTTAAAAAGTAACTTTCTACAGATAGTTCAGAGCAAAATTTTAATATGTTGTAATACAATTTAAAATATTATAATAGGCCAAATAAATACTTGGCCTGAAATACTTTTGTTCGTATTTCACAGAGTTTTCAAATTTATTTCTGAGGAAATCCATAGTGTTGTAAGGTATATAGGGAGGAGGATACTTTTTAATCAGTGATGTACACACATTAAGCTACAAAATCATTACAGGTATATGTCTTTATTTCCTTAATTCATACCATTAAATGTCTTCTTTTTAGATATGTATATTAGAGTATATGTAATCAAAATGATTATCTACCCCCTCACACACATACAGCATCACTTGGGAGGATTAGTTGAAAAATAATGTCTTTCAAATTCTCTAGATCAGAGTTTATTAACTCAAATGCCTTCAAGAGCCACACAGGAAATATAAATGGGTAAATATAAATGGGTCCAGAATGATAAATGCAAATGAATCTCTTCGTAGGAAGAGAGTTGTTAAATAGATCTTCCCACTTCAAGTTATAAAAACCTGACTCAAACAACCTAACTAGTGCAATATGTTTCACATAACTGGAAGTCCATCTAGTGGGTCATTTGTAGTGTTTGTAGTGTTATCACTGTAGTGTTACCCAGGCTCTGTCCAATTTCTTTCAGTTTTCGCCCCTCATCTCTGTGTTGTCACTGTGGCCTCCTTCATGCCCAAACTTACCTCCTTTTATATCTAAAAGAAGAGAGAGAGCCCTCTCAACAAGGCTTGGATAAATGTTTATCCCTTCTCTGGCTTGGTGCACTTTAAGCCATATGGCTATTTACTGGCCAAAATAATCCCCAGGGGGGATTTCATTTGTTGATGAGTTTAAGCTGAGTTTTCTGAACAACTCACCTGTGAAAGAAGTCTGATTATCTTAACTGGCCAAAGCTAATTAGGACGGGACAAATCGTCAGTTTCTTTTGAGTTGCATAAATTGCATAGGCAAAGGTTGACTGTCTAATTAAAAATGAAATTCAGCTGGAAGGAAACAAATAAAAGATAAATGCTGGTGAACAATGTAGAGTGCCTCTATACCATATGACCCAGCAATTGTTCTCTTTAGTGTATACCCCAGAGCATTAGAAACCAGTACTCAAATTATCCAAAGATAAGCAGATAATCAAATAGTGGTATTATCTACAAAATGGAATACTATTAAGCCATAAAAAAGAATGAAGTATATACATGCTACAACATAGATAAACTGTGAAAATGTTATGCTAAGTAAAAGAAGTCAGACACAGAAGATCACATATTGTATGATTCTATTTACATGAAATGTCCAGAGTAGAGAAATCCATAGAAATAGAAAACAGATTGGTGCTTTCCAGTAACTGGGGTGAACTGGAAATAGGTAGTCGCTGCTTAATAAGCACAGGATTTTGTTTTGAGGTGATGAAAATGTTGTGAGAATTGATAGAGATGGAGGTTGCAGAACATTGTGATGGTACAAAATGCTATTGAGTTGTGTGCTTTCAAATGGTTAATTTTAGGTTATGTGAATTTTGCCTCAATAAAAATAAATAAATAAAATCTATAAAGGACATTTTTAAAAATGCTTACAAAATGGGGGATATTTGATATTTTTTTCAGGCTTCTCAGGATCACATATCCAGTGTTGTCACATCTTTTTTATATTTTGAATAAAGTTGGAATAAAAAAATAAAACCCAAACTTTAGAAAAGAGTTTGGCCATCTCTTCTAATGTTAAAAGCACTCTATGAGACAGCCATTCCACTCTTAGGTTTACTCAAGAGAAATGAAAATATGTATTCATAAAATATCTTGTATAAAACATTTTCGGTAGCATTATTCATAAAAATCAAAAATAGAAACAACCCAAATATCCATCCACCTGATAGTAGATAGAGGAATTGTGTTATATCCATACAATAGAGTACTACTCAGCAATTATAAAAGAACAAATATAACAGAACAGATGAATTTTTCAGATGTTATTTTGATCTACCATTTGAGATGCTATTTTGAGTTTGGTACTAAAGAACACATATCATATGGTTATTTTTTCATGAAGTTCATGAATAAACAAAACTAATGTATACTTCTCAAAATCACAACTGAGGATGCCTATCATGTGTAAAAGTTTCAGAAGGGGCACAAGGAAATTTTCTGATGTGATGGAGATGTTCTAATCTTGACTTCAGTATGGGTTATATGGGTATATACATTTGTCAAAAGGCATCACAATGAAAGCTTAAGATCTATGTTTTTCATTTAATTTAAATTATAAAAAGATAAATTAAATTTTTAAAAAGAAAATAGTGTCCAGAAACATCTGGAAAAAGTGATTCTTCCATTTAGAAAGCCTATTTCAGAAAGCCTTAAAGTTCTTCACATCTCATATTTAATGTGTCATATTTAATGTGTCTAATATTTAATGTCTTCTAAATATCTCTTCCTCAAAGGGGTGCAGTAAGAGAATCTTCTTTTTAAAAAGAAATATATAGACAGATAAGTGTTGGGAGGCATGCCTCAATGATTTCCTATTAGCTCTTTCTAGTTTCATTTGATAATTTGTGCTTAATAAAGTATATCCTAGATAGTGTGAATTATATTCATGGAATCATATCAGTTGGCTCACTTTAGTTTGAAGTAATGTTATATTTCACAAACTACAATCATTTAAATTTTATTTCAGATCAGTTTTATGATCATCTTTAACACTTTCATGATTAATCATAAAATTTCAAGCTTTCCTTAACTCACTTCTTACAGCATTAAAGCATAGAAATCTTGTAAAATTTATGTAATTTACTTTATACTAAACAGGCCTATGTATTAAAAATGCCTATTATGGTGGGATATTTTTACTCTTAAAAATAAATTACTTCTGAAAGAAATATTGTGTATTTTTAACTTTTTTTATTGTTTAGGACATCACAATTTAAGTGCTTAAAATATTAAATTTTAATTCTTATGTTCTTTTACACTTATAATTTTTTCCAATTTTAATACATATATTCAAATAATCTTAGATTTTTCCTGCATGGCATTTCTTGTGTTTGAATGTCATTGTCTAATAGTTGAGTCTATTCTATTCAGGCACCCACAGATTTATACATAAAAACTCACACGAATACTTAGTTTTGAAGAAATATTTCATGACATTTCTGTTTGCAAGCAGATACAGTCATATTTGCAGTAAAGTATAACAAAAAGAAAAAAAAATAGGTATACTTGAAGAGTTGTGCTGTGTTTGTCAGCTTTCCAACAGGAAGAACACAAACTTTCAGCAAATTAATAAAGGGTGTTTTTAACTATTTGGACAAAGTCTAAGGGAGAGTGCCGTGCAACAGGATCTCAGTTGATTACTCTGGTCTGGAAAGGACAAAGAAAACATTATACTACTAGAATCAGAGAGTTTGCCTGAATGGAGAACACTGTAGACAGGACTGGTCCATGGTCAACCTGAGGCAATATGGTTGGTAGAGATCTTTGGGCATATATACCCTCCTTTCCTTGTACTTCTAACCTCTGATCTCCTGCAGTTTCCAATGACACAAACCCAACTTGAATCCAGAGGGTAAGGAGTCCTTTGATGCTGACCATAACAATTAGCCTCCAAGCCACAGAGCAAAGTGGAGAAAGATAGAGAATGCATAAGATGCGATAAATAGAAGATATCTAATCATTGGGCTTTTGTCTCAATTAAGTAAATATTAGTTCAGTTTTCATCCCATATCTTTCTTCATTTCTAATTTATTTATTTTACCTAAATTCGATATGAAAATAGAAGTATTTGAATTAATGTCTCTATTTACTTGAATTTCTACTTAATAGACAATAGAGAACCTATTTCTTCCTTTTGAAGAAGCATTTCAGTTTTAGGCAAAACAGCATATATACTACCATTCTTCATATATAACAGTAGATTTTGACATTATTCTGTACTTGGGGTCCAAAAAGTCTATAACCTGAAACAAGAGATCAAATTTATGTGACTTTAATTTAAAATATTTTTTGTTTTGTCTATACTATCACAAAAAAACTCAAAAAAATAACAGACCTTCTACAATAGATAACTAACTGTACAATATAGTTTTGGACAATGAGATCAAGAAATAGTCAACCCTAATAGCTGTCAAGATAAGTAAGAACTTTTTTCCTTCTTGTCTGAGGATGGGGAATGTATAGAAGATGCAAGATAATCATCATTTACCTTATATCCATATTTGTTATCATAGATTTTTACTGTAATTTTTATTCATTCAAAAACCTTCCTTTTAACTTTTATATATTCCATTATAACTGAAATATGGTTAAAATAATGAGAAAAGCAGATCTTAGACTTTTATCATTGTTTTGCTTTATTAATAACCTGAGATTGGCAAAATACAAATAACATAATATTGAAAAATCATGAAATACTCAAAGAAAATTAAGAATCTTGACTTTTCTTATATTATTTCCACTAGAAATTTACATATTAACATTTAATTTGTTAAGTTGTCAAATTATTTAAATATATTCCTATAAAACAAATATTTTTTTCACATGGAAAGAAAATAAGCCATTGTCCCTAATGAGTCTTATAAGATTTAGTTCAGGAGATACATACTATACTACAAATTTCACAGGCTATAAACAGAATTTAGAAATAAGTTAAATGAATAATTAGTTAACATAGAGAAACAGGGTAAAAACATATGATTATCTATAAGAATTTAGTAAAATATGTAAAAATAAAATGTACACAAGCAATTCAGGCATTTAATAAATGTTGACTGAAGTATATTCTTGATACATATTATATAAACATACCTAAGTTAAGATCTGTAAATGTTCATTAACTATATATATATATATATATATATATATATATATATATATATATATATATATATATATACATTCATACACACACATAGCAAGTACCAAAATATATTTATTGTAACACCCAATAGTATGGTTAGATGATTACTACTTCATTCTCTTGACCAATAAATGACAGTGTCACCTTGATGTAACATACTTTCCTTAGTTTGAGGGCTATTTACCCATCTGTGTCCTCACTCATTGTTTCTCTTTCTGCCTTTAATTTTTATTCTGGTAAACAGCGGCTAGAAAAGGTGAAAGTGCTTGAGGTGCTGCAAAAGTGCCCAGTGCGAGTATCACTAAAAAAAGTGAGAACTTTATGGTTGCTTGAAATGGGTGAGTACCTACAAGGTGAGCCAGAGTGAAGATATGAGAACTCTCAGAAATCAGTTAGGAAGGACTTGGTGACAGTATCGAGAAAAGTGATCTGTGGAAGCAAGCAGAAGAAACTGTGGTTGAAAGAATATCACCACTGCAGCGATTTTAAAAGGGACATAAATCGTTATTAGCAATTTACCATGTTAACAACACATGTCCATAGGAGCTATGCTGGGATTTCATGTGTAGCTGAATTTAATTAGCACTTATTTTAAGTAAGGTGACACCCTCACATAACAGAGTGGGGACTTTATTTCATAAAATTGATACATTCTATTTGAGGGAGATAAAGTTATGCTAAACAGAACTTATCACTCATCATATTGATTGAAACGTGGAAATATTTTTCAAAATATTTAATGTACATTAATCTTATATCTCACTGTTCTCTATGGTAAATGACCCTTGTAATCTTTACAAGCTAAATGTTAACTTGTATATAAATATTAATTACAGTTTGTACTTTTTTAGTTATTGTCAACCTCTTCTCCTTTTTGATAATCTTCTGCACAGTGACAGTCTTTAGAAACACTATCTGAATTGGTAAGCCAAATAAAACACACTTTCTTCCTGACATTGTCTTAAACTACTCCAATTATTACTGGTTTAGATCATTAGTGACTTAAGTTCAGAAAATGTATTCCTACATTTGTATAATAAAACCAAATGAGTTATTCTTATTATAATTTCCATTCTATGTTTACCTCTTACATTCCTTCAAGTTCCTTCTTACCTTCCTTCATGTGTTGAAAGATGTGTATCTTATTGTGGACTCATAAGTATTTATTTATCTCAACAATACTTTAAGGTGCCTTGAAAGGGCCTAATAAAGTATTTGGAATTGGAGATAATTGAGAGGATTTAAATACTGGCAAAATGAAAAACTAAAAAAGAATGGGATATGGTTTGTATACTGAAAATAAAAGCTATACGTAAGTTTTTAATCTTCAAATTCTGAAACACTGCATTCCTTTGATTCAACTTCCTGAGAGAGAAAATTTGAATTATATTAATTGAAATTTAGAGAAAAAAGCTAATACAAATGAGTTTCCCAATATGCAGTCTGGCCCGGAATAGCAATCTCTGGCAATTCAGTGAAAGTTAGAACAAGTGGCTCAAAGTAGTTGTGCCATCTGTCCTTTCTGGCCAGTCCACATTTCATGGTCCTTGTGTCTGATTGTTTTTTTGTTGTTGTTTGATTGATACTTTGGTCAGTAATTCAATTCATCCTCAGATATAGAATTTAGGAGTAGTTGTAAAAGAAATTATTGCACTTTTAGATTCCCTTATTTTTGCCAATTAGCATTCCATTAATTTTGTAATTCAAGAATTGTCCTCACTGCCACTTTCTCAACTTATTTGTGAAGGAAAAGGGAAGATATTTTCAAAAATGCCAGGCAAAAAAGTAAAAACAAACAAAAACATACAAAATTTTATACTCAAATATTTTCGTTAAACGTAGTACTTTAGCCAAAAAGAGGTCATTCAGAAATAGGAAAGCAAGATTGACATAGTATAACACTGGATAAACATTGACATAAGGGCAGATATATATTGTAAATTTGAATATAAAATCAAATAAAATGTTTAAAACTATATAGAATATGATAAAATTATAGTCTAATAACAACAGAATTAATAAACGTGGTTTATTTTTAATGAGAAATGTGAAAAATTAACATGATTAATTTTTAATTTTTAGAAAGATTATTACAAACTAGTTTTCTCCATCAAATTATCAAAGATAGTTAAAAGTAAAAGAGTTTTAAAATTCTGCTTTATTGGATAATCAGAGATTTGTAACATGATGACAAACCAATTATGATATTCATATGATGGAAGGATTTTTAAACATTAATATGATACTATAGATGATATGCAAAATCCATAATATATGAAAATGAAAAATCAAGACAAATATATGTATAAAACATGCATATATATTATTAGAATCAAATATATTTTAATACTTTTTAAACTTTTTTCCCCAAATGGTATTATTCTCTAATTAGAAAATAAAAATCCTCAAATAATAATCCAGTCCCTATGTATATGCAGAATCAAAATATATTTGGAATAAAATTATGTGCTGTGCAATTGTGTAGAATTAGTTTTTATTTCTTATTTGTATAAATGTTTAACCAAAACAGATTTTTGCTTAAAGTTAAAAATTTAAAGATATGATCTGGACTCAATAAATTTTATAAATGATGTTACAGAGCACACTTTCTATAGTCTTTTTGTACCTTTCCTAAAATCTTTAATTTTCATAACTTTTTATGTAGTATAAAATTTCAATCTCTTTATACAAAATAGGACTCCAATGTTCTGTAATTTCTTTTTTTCAGTTAAGAAGTTATATTTGACATTTAAAAAAAATCAGCATGTATATCTCTAACTCATTTCATTGTGGTTCATTTATAGATTCATCATACTTTACTAAATCAATCCCCTTTTGATGGAAATTTAGATAGTTTATTACATATACATTCATGCAAAAGAAAACCCTGTAGAATAAATTGCTAGAAGTAGTAATAATGAGTAAAATATATAAAGTAAAGTAAGAAAGAGGCTTGATTATCCAATAGATTATACTATAAGACCAGAATTTGAGAAACGTTGTCAGTCTTTGAGGTAGTGAACATTATGACTAAGGTCACATAAAAGGGACCACATTTTTTTTTTTTTTTTTTTTAGGGAAGCCCCATCATTATTTTATGTATACAATACTTGTTTCAATATTCCCACATACTGAAGATCCTCTTCTCTATGTACCGTTTCTCCTTGCTGTCTACTCTTCTAGGTTTAACAGACTTCTTCCTCCTGTACCTCCTATAACTTTTATTATGATTATCAAAGATGAGTGGTAAAGAAAAAAAAAAAAAAAAAAAAGAGTGGTAAAATCAGGTTTTCTCTCCCTTCCTCTCTCCCTCCATTCCTCCCTCTCTTTCTTTCTTCCATCCTTCCTCACTCCCTTCCTTCCTGTGTCACACACTTCTCCTTTACTCTCTCCCTCCCTCTCACATTTTTTGTTTTGTTCTGTGTATTTTTTCTTTGATATGGTGCAGTTTTTTCTTTTAATTCAGTTTTATATAATTTCAGGAAACTTTCATTTTGTTACATTTGATATAATAAATAGACGTTCATGAAATAAATATTGTATATGCAATAAATATGTAAATATATATTTCCCATAACAAATGATAAATGGTAGGTCTTCCTTAAGGGACAGATGTTATTGCATCCAAACGTTGATAAAATTCAGTTGCAAATTGAAATACTGTCAAAATAAAGTAGTAAATCGGTATTTATACAAATGATTTCATGGTTTTCAGATACTATAAAATGGAGCCAACTCATTCATTTTTAAGTAACTGCTTTAAAAATACAATTGTTGTAAAGACCAGTGGAATAATGTATAAGATTAAAAATACAGAAGAAAGTAAAATGCAAAATTATGTATATGGTAAATATAATAATTCATATGCATAATGATCACAAGTTGTCATAAATACATGGCATTTCATTGTATTCATATGATATTTCATACAATTATTTTGGTGTATAAAATTCAATTAATTGACTTTTACTGTATTGAAATTTTCTACCTATATCATTTTATACACTTTTTGTTAATTTTTGCTCTACCTTCATTCCTAATAGTATAAAATCAGAGCATTCCCAGTTTGTAATCCTGCCTATGCCATGTGTACTTAAAACTATACATTCGTTAGATTTTTGTTATATTTGGAAATTCATAGTAAATAACATTTTCTGAGAATCATTATCCCAAAAGCAATGGCAAAATTAGATCATGATCCCATATATTAGAATGGTAGTAGAGATAATTGCAGGGAAAAAAACATTTTGAAAACACAATTACCAAAGAGAATTCTATTTAGTTTTTGCATGTCATACCAGTTATTTAATAATGTATAGATACAGCAGTTACCACAAAACATTGGAATGAGTTATTTTATCCAAGAAAAGCTTAAAGTTGGTAATCTTTATGCAAAAACATATTCCAGGAACACAGAAGACTGCAAGCTTATAAAAATAAAGATACGTTTTCTAATATTAGTTGCTTGCTTCATGTGGTATTTTATATTCTGTTACTAAATATCTATAATAGAGTTGCTGATTTATACTTGTGTTAGATGACTCAACAATGAAAAATTCCAGCAAAAAATTATATAAGGAAGAGCAACTGCCCTGATAGTTAAATATTTCCTTAAAATAACCTAGATTTGGAAGCAATTATATCCAGTAGTAGTAGTACTTTCTGTACTTTCTTCTCAATCTCTAAAATATCTCCATTAAAGCATAACTCATTTAAAGATATCTTCCCATAAAAATGGAAATTAAGCAAATATAGTTTCAGTGGAGAATGAGCCAACCCAAGCAATTTTCTGCAGAGATGTGTTTGTGTTCAGTTTATTTCTTAACTTAACCTCTAGGGAGCAGTTGTAGATAAGTTGACTCTGAAACTATTCTGTAAGGGTAAGTTATCTTCTTGCCTTCTACTTGGACTGAAATCCTGTCAGGTAAAAGGCCACCTCACCTTACTGACTGCTTGTACTAACACCTTTAAATGCGGTGCTCTTTGGGATAAGTA
The DNA here is from genome assembly GCF_000442215.2 of Lipotes vexillifer. Lineage (NCBI taxonomy): Eukaryota > Metazoa > Chordata > Mammalia > Artiodactyla > Lipotidae > Lipotes > Lipotes vexillifer. The sequence goes on along the minus strand of NW_006779049.1, from coordinate 140,990 downwards.
CAAGAAAGAATTTCAGGAGACAAAGAATGATTTGCTTTTTATTTCATTTTGTATGTGAATTTGTAAAGAAAATTGGAAAATTTAACAACCAAGAAAATATTCAAAATTTTAGCTGTTTCTGCAAATCTTTTCAATGCTTTCTCATTATTACAGGGTTTAAAACCTTTGTGTTTAGTTTATCTAAGTTTTAGTAGATTCAGAGCTTTGATTTATTGTATTATAATTAATAAGAGATTGCTCAAACTCAGAGTCAATATAGTTGACTTACAAATGGAAATCTCCCTTTCCAATAGAAAAGATCACCCAGAACATTAAAATCATGAGGTCTAATTCTCATAGTCTGTATTCATACTGAAAATTAATATCAAGCAATCCATAGTACCTTCTTTCTTCTATCAGCTATGATGTGATCTAGAGTCATATTACAATTACCTGCAAATAGAAGATATTCTGTCTCTTACTCATAACAAATATAGTCTGTTATTCTGGTTTCATCAATCTCATGTCTAAATTCCCTTAATGTCTAAAAGAAGGGGCTACCTCCCTAAAATTTGTTGTATTATGCCTTGTAAGAAAAGGAATGATTTCTTTCAATTTAATAAAAAAAGTATTATAGGCAAAGCATGTGCAAGGCAATCTGTTATGTGCTGAGGATATGAAGATGAATAGAGCCAAGATCCGGTCCCCAAGAACCTTAGAGTCAAACTATAATACAGGGATATACAATACACATCAAGCATGTTGAGTGCACCACCGGTGGGAAAGTTCAGTGGGCCCTTGTTGATTATGACAGAAAAGGATGTCTAAGGTGATGTTTAACCGGGAAGGACATTTGTGCTAAACTCTTGAGAATGTGTGAGAATTCACCAAATATTGATGTAGAAAATGTATATTCTATAGAAGGGCAACAGCACCAAATGTACACAGTTCTGATAGTGCATAGCTTATATTATTCATTTATGAAATATTTATTGAGTACCTATTTGTTGTCTGAAAATGGTAAACACTCATGTATTACAAATTCAGGATATCTATCCTCAAAAACTCAAAGTCGGTTGGGGAATATATGCAGTCATCTATGACAATCCAAGACAACAGAGTTCAATAAGGGCCTATTAAACGTGGTCACATGAGAGCTTTAGAAAATATATTTAACACTTTGAGTTAATAATATGCAGTTTTGTAAAGGAGATGTAAATAGAATGAATTTACACCAATGTAAATAGAATGAATTTAAAATTAATCAACTTTTAGAAACATGCTGAAGGTAAGCACTGCAACCCCCCAAAACCTCTTTAAAGATATAACTATGTATAACAGCATAGCAACTCTGAGAAGCTGAAATTAGGTGAACGAGAGATATCATGAAGTGCCCAGCTATTTGAGAAAATTCATTGATTATAGAATATTTATTTATTTTTAAAAATTTTTTTAGAATGTTTATTGATTAGTTACTATATGTCAGGTTCTACAGTCACTGTTTGATATATAATGATCAATATATTTTCTCTTTCCTCATATTGGACAGACAAGTACTCAGGAAAGTGCAATTAGAGTGATAATTAAATGAGTCTTTAGGTATGAGGAAAAGTTTCGTGCAGATGAAATGTTTTATTTAATTGTATAAACCAGGTTAGTCAGCAAAGATACAGGGTGGGCTGAAGAAAAGAGACATTCCAAAAGTCAGGAATGTTTTTGTGTAAAGTAATAAAAGCAAAGAAAGTGTGGAACCTTCAAGAAACTCTAAGTTATTTAGTATGGCTAGAAAAAAAAAGTGAAGAGGGCCAGATGAAGCTGGAACATAATGAAAGTAGATCCTGGAAAATCTTTTTACATTTTGATAAAGAGTCTGGGCTTCATTCGGAGGGAGATGAGAAGCCATGAGTTAGGAAGATCATTGTCCTCATATCTGGGTGCTGGAAAAGACATTTTCCTGTAGTGTGGATAGAAGCTATTAATAAGGATAGGAACCAAAACCGGGGACTATTGTCATTCAGAAAAGAGAGGATGGGGTTCTGGACTAATGTAATGGGGATTAGGGTATAGATTTACCAAAAAAAATTGTGGATACTGCTATTTGCTCAGTTGTTTAAAGAGAAAGAAAAACCTAAACTGTAACCAGGTTTGGGGCAACTGTATGAAGTGGTGCCACTAAATGAATAGCTGACACTTGTCAAAGAAAAAAGTAAGGAGTAAAAAGTAATACCTTTAGTTTGGATGTGTTATTTGAGAAGAATAAAGCACAAGATGAAAATATAAGGAAATTAAAATAATCTTTGGAAGTGGAGTGATATGATACTGACATTTTAGAATGATAATCAATGAAAATTAAAAGAATTGAAGGAAAGCAGTGATGGAAACAAGAAGTTTTATTGTTATAGATCAAGGTAACATAGATAGTAGAAGGCTGAATATATGAAGATTGATAATGAAGTTCCAATGACACAGTTTTGTGATCAGATGAATATGAGGCAAAGAGAGGAGCAGATAGACCGACTCTCAGGTTTTATTCTTGGAAGACTAGAAAGATGACAAACTAAGGAGATGACATGGATAAAGTGAAAGTTTGAGGGAAAAGATAGGGAGTCTCAATCAGCCCTCATCAGTTTTAGATACCCATCGGGCAATAAGTAGTACACAATTTTGAATGTCAAGAAAATCTCAGGGCTGGAGAATTATTGTATTTAGTTACTAGAGTCAGGGGGAAAAATGAAGTCAGTCAAAAGCATTCATAGGTTAAGGTCAGAAGACAGCTCAGACAGGATCACCAATCATCCTGGTGGTTAATGGTCAAGAAAAGAAGAGAACTAGTAGCATTGTGCCTTAGAAACCAAAACGGCAGAGAGTTTTCAGAAGCAAGCCATGGGGAAAATGCACATGAAATACCTAGAAAGATTAAGACAAAAAAACAGATAATTGTATTAGATAAATTGGAAGGTTTTGGCGATTTTGGCAAAGCAATTGCACTGGAGTCTTGAGAAGAGAATTTACACTGAAGTTTAGTAATAAATGTGGATATGGAGTAGACAAGAATAAAAAGGGCAGGATCAGGTAGAAGAGAAGGGAAAGGAGAGCGATATTGCTGGATTCTAAATGTCAGAAATGATTGAACATATCTATATTCTAAACAAAGAACCAATATGTAAAAGTGAGGGGTTATTTTAGCATGATATTTGAGGTTCTGTAGTGAAAAGATTTCCATTTGTCTTATTTTCATGTTCTTTCTATACCAAATTGTGTGCGTGAGAGAGAATTTAACAAAGCCAAGTATTCAGATAGGAATTAAGCCATTTTAAGTCACATAATTATTACCCTTTAATTGTGGAATCATGTAATAAAACTACTCCTTAGGGACTTCCCTGGTGGCATTTATAAAATTGGAAATCTGGATTACTTAATAAGGGATGTAGTCTATTATGCTTTCATATTAAACCAACTCAACTGTTAACTTTCCTCAAATACGAAGTTGAAGAAAAGGGTCCTGGGACTTCCCTGGTGGCACAGTGGTTAAGAATCTACCTGCCAATGCAGGGGACACAGGTTTGAGCCCTGGTCCGGGAAGATCCCACATGCCATGGAGCAACTAAGCCCGTGCGCCACAACTACTGAGCCTGTGCTCTACAGCCCATGAGCCATAGCTACTGAAGCCTGCACGCCTAGAGCCAGTGCTCTGCAACAAGGAAGCCACCGCAGTGAGGAGCCCTCGCACCGCAACGAAGCGTAGCCCCTGCTCGCCGCAACTAGAGAAAGCCAGAGCGCAGCAACAAAGACCCAACGCAGCCAAAAATAAATGAAATAAATAATTTTTTAAAAAATTGTTAGAAAAACAAAGAGAGGTTCTTCTAGGGACTTCCAAGGCAGTCCAGCGGTTAAGACTTCACCTTCCAGTGCGGGGGATGCAGGTTCGATACCTGGTAAGGAGGCTAAGATCCCACATGCCTCCAGGCCAAAAATCAAAACATAAAACAGAAGCAATATTGTAACAAATTCAATTTTTTAAAAAAACTTAAAAAAAAAAACTTATACAGAAGCTTTTTCTGTCCTACATCTTCAAACATTCTTCTTTTATTCAAGAACCTATAGAATGAGATTCTACTTTGAGAAGAACATGTTGAAAACAAGGACATGATATATTACTTATATTATAACAATTTCATGGGTTTTCCTCAATAGGAAAAGATGAGCCCCAATATTATAAATGCTGATTTTTATTTTGAAGTAAACTGTAGCTGAATATATTAATAAATATACATTAATAAATCTTTATTTTTTCTCTAAATAAAAGACTATATCATTTGCATTTTAAAAAGGTTTGTTTTGGTAATAGTATTCATCCATGCATTTTTATTCTAAAGAGCTATTAAAAATCACTTTCTCCAGTGCTATATTCCACATACTGAAACAAATTTAGGACAAGATAAAAACTTTCTTTGAAATAGAAAAGTGAATAACTATGACTAAATATTAACTTTGAAATTCAGAAAATCAAAATATGTCTTTAATACTTAAAATTCTACATACAAAAAAATTCCAAACAGTAAGGCTACATACTTACTGATTACATGACCCTAGAAAATTCATTGCTATTTTTATGCCTCAGATACCTCATCTGTAAAATATGGATGAAAACAGCACTGAACTCATGGAATTATTTTGGAAAATGTGTTTCTCTCTTTCTCAAAGATTCTCTGGAAAATGATAAGTTCTATAGAATTCTTAAATATAAGATATTTACTAGACAGACACTTTAATTAAGCCATAGAGCCACCTAAATATAGTATATTTATGTTAATTATTATTACAACAATTTGATACTAAGGATATTGCTATTATTTGATCTGAATTATATTCAGTTTTATCAATGTTAACATTAAATTAGCCTTTTAATTTAACTGTCCTTTTTGAACTTTTTACATATTTATAATCCCTTCAGTATTACATTTACCACATTTTATAAATTCAAAAGGAAAACAAAATCTGCATGGAGTCAATCTACTTTAAATAAAATAGGTATTTGATTTTCATGTAAAGATTAGTCTTCTTTAATTCTATTAAATGATTTTGAATGTTTTTCTTTAGACTAAGCGAGCAAGAATTGAAATGTGAAAAAAGTTGTAAACTGAAAATTTGTTTTGAAATGAGTAATGTTATGAGGAAATTTTGGAATTTAAAGTTGTTAAAGAGAAAAAGAAATTTAAATGGGATTTAAATTTCAGTATCAACTTTAATTCTTTTTTATTTTAACAGCTTTATTGGAGTATAATTGCTTTACAATGGTGTGTTAGTTTCTGCTTTATAACAAGGTGAATCAGCTGTACATATACATATATCCCCATATCTCCTCCCTCTTGTGACTCCCTCCCACCCTCCCTATCCCACCCCTCTAGGTGGTCACAAACTACCTTAGCTGATCTCACTGTGTTATGTGGCCACTTCCCATTAGCTATGTATTTTACATTTGGTAGTGTATATATGTCCATCCCACTCTCTCACTTGATCCCAGCTTACCCTTCCCCCTCCCCATATCCTCACATCTGTGTCTTTATTCCTGTCCTACCCCTTGGTTGTTCAAAACCATTTTTTTTTTTTTTTTTTTAGATTCCATATATATGTGATAGCATATGGTATTTGTTTTTCTCTTTCTGACTTCACTCTGTATGACAGACTCTAGGTCCATCAACCTCAAACAAATAACTCACTTTCATTTCTCTTTATGGCTGAGTAATATTCCATTGTATATATGTGTCACATCTTTATCCATTCATCTGTCGATGGACACTTAGGTTGCTTCCAAGTCCTGGCTATTGTAAATAGAGCTGCAATGAACAATGTGGTACATTACTTTTTTTGAAATATGCTTTTCTCAGGGTACATGCCCAGTAGTGGGATTGCTGGGTCATATGGTTGTTTTATTTTTAGCTTTTTAAGGAACCACCATCCTGTTTTCCACAGTGGTTGTATCAATTTACATTCCCACGAACAGTGCAAGAGGGTTCCCTTTTCTCCACACCCTCTCCAGCATTTATTTTTTGTAGGCTTTTTGATGATGGACATTCTGACCAGTGTAGGGTGACACCTCATTGTACATTTGATTTGCACTTCTCTAATGATTAGTGATGTTGAGCATCCTTTCATGTGTTTGTTGGCAATCTGTATATCTTCCTTGGAGAAATGTCTACTTAGGTCTTCTGTCCATTTTTGGATTGGGTTATTTGTTTTTTTCATACTGAGCTGCATAAGCTGCTTGAAAATTTTGTAGATTAATCCTTTGTCAGTTGCTTCATTGGCAAATATTTTCTCCCATTCTGAGGGTTGTCTTTTCATCTTCTTTGTGGTTTTCTTTTCTGTGCAAAAGCTTTTAAGCTTTATTAGGTACCATTTATTTAGTTTTGTTCTTATTTCCATTTCTCTAGGAGGTGGGGCAAAAAGGATCTTGCTGAGATTTATGTCATAGAATATCCTGCCTGGTTTTCCTCTAAGACTTTTATAGTGTCTGGCCTTACATTTAGGTCTATAATCCATTTTGAGATTATTTTTGTTTTATGTTGCTAGGGATTGTTCTAATTATATTCTTTTACATGCAGCTGTCCAGTTTCACAGCACCACTTATTGAAGAGGCTGCCTTTCACCATTTTATATTCTTGCCTCCTTTATCAAAGATAAGGTGACCATATGTGCATGGCTTTATCTCTGGGTTTTCAATCTGTTCCATTGATCTATATTTCTGTTTTTGTGCCAGTACCATACTGTCTTGATTACTATAGATTTGTAGTATAGTCTGAAGTCCAGGAGCATGATTCCTCCAGCTCTGTTTTTCTTTCTCAAGATTGCTTTGGCTTTTCAGGCTCTTTTGTGTTTCCACGCAAATTCTGAATTTTTTTGTTCTAGTTCTGTGAAAAATGCCATTGGTAGTTTGATAGGGACTGCAGTGAATGTGTAGATTGCATTGGGTAGTAGAGTCATTTTCACAGTGTTGATTCTTCCAATCCAAGAACATGGTATATCTCTCCATCTGGTTGTATCATCTTTAATTTCTTTCACCAGTGTCTTATAATTTTCTGCATATAGGTCGCTTGTCTCCTTAGGTAGGTTTATTCCTAGATATTTTATTCTTTTTGTTACAATGGTAAATGGGAGTGTTTTCTTAAATTAACTTTCAGATTTTTCATCATTAGTATATAGGAATGCAAGAGATTTCTGTGCATTAATTTTGTACCCTGCTACTTTACCAAATTCAATGTTTAACTGTAGTAGTTTTCTGGTAGCAACTTTAGGATTCTCTATGTATAATATCATGTCATCTGCAAACAGTGACAGTTTTACTTCTTTTCCAATTTGGTTCCTTTTATTTCTTTTTCTTCTCTGATTGCTGTGGCTAAAACTTCCAAAACTATGTTGAAAAATAGTGGTGATTGTGGACATCCTTACCTTTTTCCTGATATTAGAGGAAATGCTTTCAGTATTTCACCATTGAGAATGATTCTGGCTATGGGTTTGTCATATATGGCCTTTATTTTTTTGAGGTAATTTCCCTCTCTGCCTGCTTTCTGGAGAGTTTTTATCATAAATGGGTGTTGAATTTTGTTGAAAGCTTTCTCTGCATCTATTGAGATGATCATATGTTTTTTCTCTTTCAACTTGTTAATACCGTTTATCACATTGATTGATTTGTGGATTTTGAAGAATCCTAGCACTCCTGGGATAAACTCCACTTTATCATGGTGTATGATCATTATAATGTGTTGTTGGATTCTCTTTGCTAGTGTTTTGTTGAGGATTTTTGCATCTATGTTCATCAGTGATATTGGCCTGTAGTTTTGTTTCTTTGTGACATCTTTGTCTGGTTTTGGTATCAGGGTGATGGTGGCCTCATAGAATGAGTTTGGGAGTGTTCCTCCCTCTGCGGTATTTTGGAAGATTATGAGAAGGATAGGTGTTAGCTCTTCTCTAATTGTTTGATAGAATTCGCCTGTGAAGCCATCTGGTCCAGGGCTTTTGTTTGTGGGTAAATTTTTAATCACAGTTTCAACTTCAGTGCTTGTGATTGGTGTGTTTATATTTTCTATTTCTTCCTGGTTCAGTCTCAGAAGGTTGTGATTTTCTAAGAATTTGTCCTTTTCTTCCAGGTTGTCCATTTTATTGGCATAGAGTTTCTTGTAGTAATCTCTCATGATCCTTTGTATTTCTGCAGTGTCAGTTGTTACTTCTCCTTTTTCATTTCTAATTCTTTTGATTTGAGTCTTCTTCCTTCTTTTCCTGATGTATCTGGCTAATGCTTTTTCAATTTTGTTTATCTTCTCAAATAACCAGCTTAATTTTTATTGATATTTGCTATTGTTTCCTTAATTTCTTTTTCATTGTTTTCTGTTTTGAGCTTTATGATTTATTTCCTCCTGCTAATTTGAGTTTTTTGTTGTTCTTCCTCCTCTAATTACTTTAGGTTTAAGTTTAAGTTGTTTAAGTAGTTCTTCATAGAACTGCTTTTGCTGTATCCCATCAGTTTTGGGTCATCGTGTTTTCATTGTCATTTTTTTCTAGGTAGTTTTTGATTTCCTCTTTGATTTCTTCAGTGATATCTTGGTTACTTAGTAGTGTATTATTTAGCCTCCATGTGTTTGTACTTTTTACAGATTTTCTCCTGTAATTGATATCTAGTCTCATAGCATTTTGGTCAGAAAAGATACTTGATATGATTTCAACTTTCTTAAATTTTCCAAGCCTTGATTTGTGACCCAAGATATGATCTATCTTGGAAGATGTTCCACAAGAACTTGAGAAGAAAATGTATTCTGTTGTTTTTGGATGGAATGTCCTTTCAACATCAATTAAGTCTACCTTGTTTAGTGTTTTATTTAAAGCTTGTGTTTCCTTTTTTATTTTCATTTTGGATGATCTGTCCATTGGTGAAAGTAGGGGGTTAAAGTCCCCTACTATGATTGTGTTACTGCTGATTTCCCATTTTATGGCTGTTAACATTTGCCTTATGTATTGACGTGCTCCTATGTTAGGTGCATAAATATTCATAATTGTTATATTTTCTTCTTGGATTGATCCCTTGATCATTATGTTATGTCCTTCACTTTCAGTCTGTATGTGTCCCTAGGTCTGAAGTGGGTCTCTTCTAGACAGCATATATACAGGTCTTGTTTTGTATCCATTCAGCCAGTGTATGTCTTTTGGTTGGAGCATTTAATCCATTTACATTTAAGGTAATTATTGATATGTATGTTCCTATTATCATTTTCTTAATTGTTTTGGTTTTGTTATTGTAAGTCTTTTCTTCCTCTTGTGTTTCCTGCCTAGAGAATTTCCTTTAGCATTTGTTGTAAAACTGGTTTGGTGGTGCTGAATTTTCTTAGTTTTGCTTCTCTGTAAAGGTTTTAATTTCTGCATCAAATCTGAATGAGATCTTTGCTGGGTAGAGTAATCTTTGTTTTAGGTTTTTCCCTTTCATCACTTTAAATATGTCCTGCCACTCCCTTCTGGCTTACAGAGTTTTTGCTGAATGATCAACTGTTAACCTTATGGGGATTCCCTTCTATTTTATTTGTTGCTTTTTCCCTTGCTGCTTTTAATATTTTTTCTTTGTATTTAATTTTTGATAGTTTGATTAATATGTGTCTTGGTGTGTTTCTCCTTGGATTTATCCTGTATGGGACTATCTGTGCTTCCTGGATTTGTTTATTTCCTTTTCCATGTTAGGGAAGTTTTCAACTATAATCTCTTCAAATATTTTCTCTGTTCCTTTCTTTTTCTCTTCTTCTTCTGGGACCCCTATAATTCAAATGTTGGTGCATTTAATGTTGTCCCAGAGGTCTCTGAGACTGTACTCAATTCTTTTCATTCTTTTTTCTTTATTCTGCTCTGAAGTATTTATTTCTACTATTTTATCTGCCAGGTCATTTATCCATTTCTGCCTCAGTTATTCTGCTATTGATTCCTTCTAGAGATTTTTAAATTTCATTTATTGTGTTGTTCATCATTGTTTGTTTGATCTTTAGTTCTTCTAGGTCCTTGTTAAACATTTCTTGTATTTTCTCCATTCTATTTTCAAAATTTTGGATCATCTTTACTATCATTACTCTGAATTCTTTTTCAGGTAGACTGCCTCTTTCCTCTCCATTTGTTTGGTCTGGTGGTCTTTGCCTTGATCCTTCATCTGCTGTGTTTCTCGGTCTTCTCATTTTGCCTAACTTACCATGTTTGGTGTCTCCTTTTTGCAGATGGCAAGTTCGTAGTTCCCATTGTTTTTGGTGTCTGCCCCCAGTGGCTCAGTTTGGTTCAGAAGGTTGTGTAGGGTGCCTGATGGAGGGGACTGGTGCCTGTTTTCTTGTGGATGAGGCTCGATCTTTTCTTTCTGTTGGGCAGAACTGTGGCTGGAGGTGTGTTTTTGGGTGTCTGTGACCTTATTATGATTTTAGGCAGCCTCTCTGCTAATGGGTGCAGTTGTGCTCCTATCTTGCTAGTAGTTTGACATAGGGTGTTCAGCACTGTAGCTTGCTGGTCGTTGAGTGAAGATGGGCTTTAGCATTGAGATTGAGATCTCTTGGAGAGCTTTTACAGTTTGATATTACGTGGAGCTGGGACGTCTTTGGTGGACCAATGTCTTGAATTTGGCTCTGCCACCTCAGAGGCACAGGCCTGACACCCAGCTGGAGCACCAAGACCCTTTCAGCCACATGGCTCAGAAGATAAGGGCGAAAGAAAGAAAGAAAGGAAGGAAGGAAAGAAAGAAAGAAAAAAGAAAGAAAGAAAGAAAGAAAGAAAAAGAAAGAAAGAAAAGAAAGGAAATGAAAGAAAATAAAGAAAAGAAAATAATGTTATTAAATAAAAAATTAAAAAATTATAAAAAAAATTAAGTAATAGAAAAGAAAAGAAAGAAAGAAGAGAGCAGCCAAACCAAAAACCAAATACACCAATGTTAACAATTGCTAAAACTATACTAAAATAAATAAATAAAATAAATAAATACATAAATAAATAAATAAACAAATAAAAACGGACAGACAGGACCCTTGGACAAATGGTTAAAGCAAAGCTATACAGACAAAATCACACAAAGTCCACCACCTCAATTTGGGATGATTCATTGTCTATTTAGGTATTACAGAGATGCAGGGTACATCAAGTTGTTTGTGGAGATTTGATCTGCTGCTCCTGAGGCTGCTGCTAGAAATTTCCCTTTCTCTTATTTGTTCATACAGCTCCCAGGGTTCAGCTTTCAATTTGGCCCCACCTCTGTATGTAGGTCGCCTGAGGGCGTCTGTTCCTGATCTAACAGGAGGGGTTAAAGGAGAAGCTGATTAGAGGGCTCTGGCTCACTCAGGCCAGGGAGGAGTGGTACAGAATGGGGGCAAGCCTGTGGGGGCAGAGGCCATTGTGACGTTGCAAGAGCCTGTGGCATGCCATGTGTTCTCCCGGGGAAATTGTCCCTGGATCACAGGACCCTGGCAGTGGCGGGTTGCACAGTCTCCCAGGAGGGTGTGTGTGGATAGTGACCTGTGCTTGCACACAGGTTTCTTGGAGGCTGCAGCAGCAACCTTAGCGTTTCATGCCCTTCTCTGCTGTCTGCACTGATAGCCATGGCTCTCCCATCTCTGGAGTGTGTTTAGGAGGTGCTCTGAATCCCCTCTCCTCGTGCACTCTGAAATAATGGTCTCTTGCCTCGTAGGCAGGTCCAGACTATTTCCCGGACTCCCTCCTGGCTAGCTGTGGCACACTAGCCCCTTCAGGCTGTGTTCACACAGCCAACCCCAGTCCTCTCTATGGGATCTGATCTCTGAAGCTGGAGCCTCAGAATCCAGCCCCCACCCACCGAGGTGGGTGAGCAGACAAGCCTCTCGGGCTGGTGAGTGCTGGTCTGCATGGATCCTCTCTGTGGGAATCTCTCCACTTTGCCCTCTGCACCCCTGTTTCTGCATTCTCCTCTGTGACTCCAAAGCTTCATCCCCGCCGTCCCGCCCCATCTCCACCAGTGAAGGGGCTCCCTAGTGTGTGGAAACATTTCCTCCTTCACAGCTCCCTCTCAGAGGTTCAGGGCCCATCCCTATTCTTTTGTCTCTGTTTTTTTTCTTTTTCTTTTGCCCTCCCCAAGTAGGTGGGGAGTTTCTTGCCTTTTGGGAGTCTGTGGTCTTCTGTCAGTGTTCTGTAGGTGTTCTGTAGCCGTTGCTTCACATATAGTTGTATTTCTGATGTATTTGCTCTGAGGAAGGTGATCTCCACATCTCACTCTGCCATCTTGAAAGTCTCCCTCAACTTTAGTTCTTAAAGTCTCCACTTACTGTATTTTAAGTTGACTATCAATATTTGTGTAATCAAAGTGGTAAAGTATACTATTATATAGAACAACGGTATTTTAGATTTTTATTAATTTCTGTACATTCAGTGAATAATGAGAGCTCAAAAAATTGTATATATAGAAATTAAACTCTAAAACCTAAATCTTGAAGTACCAATGTAAGTGTATACATAAACACCTTTCCCAGATGAAATTATTCCCATTGTGTAAAGTAGAAATTGGAACTTCAAGTGGATAATAATTTTTCCATTGTTATATTACTGTTGTGTGGCAGAATTACACAAAACACAGACTAAGGATAATAACTCTGATGATTTCACGTCCATGATCATCAAATACTCCTGAAGTGGATCTGTCTTCTCTCCTTCTCAATCACTATGTATTTTTATATGCCATGTATTTCTTATACGCCATGTATTTTTTATATGCCATGTATTTTTATACGCCATACACCTGATATATGTTCCCATCTTAATTCCTGGCCACAATTCTTGTAAGACCAGATATTAAAATGAAAACCTGTGATGTGGCAGAAATTTATAAAATATATGAGTAAGTGAGAAGAAACATGACACCTGTTTTCACTTCTCAAGAAATATAAGTGATGACATTTTGGACCAAGTGAAAATCAATTAGCAAATTTGAAAATTATTCAGCATTGATAGGAGAAGCTGTAAAAGGCAGACATCAGTGTTGACTTTTGATAAGAATTAAGCCATGGGGGGCTTCCCTGGTGGTGCAGTGGTTGAGAGTCTGCCTGCCGATGCAGGGGACACGGGTTCGTGCCCCGGTCTGGGAAGATCCAACATGCCGCAAATCAGCTGGGCCCGTGAGCCATGGCAGCTGAGCCTGTGCATCCAGAGCCTGTGCTACACAACGGGAGAGGCCACAACAGTGAGAGGCCCGCATACCTCAAAAAAAAAAAAAAGAATTAAGCCATGGACTTCTGGAAATTGATGACTTCCGGGATGTTCACATTTTCCATTGTTCATTTCAGTGACTTGAAAAAAAATATTAAAAATATATTGTTTCTCCAAGAAAATCACAAACAAAAACACACAAACATACTCATATGAAAGAAAGGTAGAAATAAAGAGATGTAAAGAGTATAACAAATATTAATGAAAGAGAGCTGCTGTTGTAGTATTAATAACCAGACAGAGGGAATTGCCTGTCAGTCCAGAGGTTAGGACTTAGTGTTTCCACCACAGGAGGCTCGGGTTTGATCCATGGTCGGGGAACTAAGACCCCACAAGCTGCACAGAACTGCCAAAAAACAAAACAAAACAAAAATACCAGACAGAATTTATGACATAAAGAAGTTCTGTACATAATAATAAAAGGACAAATTCAACAAAAAAGGAACTTAGAAAAGAGAATAAGAAAGATCGAGCAGAATACTTAGGACAGTCAACTCCTGGTGAAATAGAAGACTTGTAAAAAAAAGATCACTCCAGTATATAAAGAAATTAAGAGTCAATTACAAGGAAATACTTCAAAAAAATGAATTCTGAATTATTAACTCTAATTAATGCAGATAATCATGTTGAGTAATGCATTATTAGCATGGAATGTCTAAAGAAAAAGTAGTATTCACAAATAAGTAATGCAGGATCTTAAAAAAAAAAAAAAAAGCAATGAATATGAACAGAGAGGAAAGAAAATTTAAAAGCAAAGGAAAAAAAAAACCCTTGGAGACCTTATTTGATTATAACACAAGTTCAAAAATAAATAAATAAACAGGGAGATAGAAACATTTAGTAATAAAGATAACAGTATCTATAGACATCTATAGATTGAAATTATTCACCAAGATCTAGACAGGATGGATTAAAGAAAAAAATTACAGCAGAAATGTATGGAAAAATATCACTTAAAATAATAATGTGATAACTATTTTCATCTATCAGATTTATAAATATTTAGATTTAAAAGATTGATAACATTTAGTGCCCTCATGGTATATGGGAAATTCATGTTCTGGTTTAATTTGTGGGACTGAATTGATGGCAATTTGTTGGAACAGAATTGCACAGAGTACATATTTTGATTAGCAATTTCACCTTAATATTCTATAGAATGACTTCTACCCGGTATAATTATCCTCATGCTTAAGCACAGGTTTGGACACAGAGAGACTAAGATTTCAGTATTCTAATCTATCTGCAAGATAATCTAATAAAGAATAATACGTAGTCAACTTTACGATTAGGTAAAGTGGGAAGAGATTTAGAAGAAATCTGGTAAGCTTAATAACAAGGTATAATCATTTATACTGTTTGGCATTACCAAAATGATTTTTTTTAAACAAAGCTATCTGCTAGGTAGTATTTCTTTTAGGTGAAAACTGGTTGATAAAACCAGGCACAATAGATAAGCATGCAAATATATTAAGATGTATTAATAAAATCTGTATTCACAGAGGAATGCATACTATATTGAAAGGATTTATGGTTTACTCATGTCCTCAAAATAGCTTGATAACTGTTAGGAACAGTATATTTAAAAGTTCAGTTTAAAGTACATGTATCCTTTTCACTTCTGCTGGCCTTCACCAAGGAGTCTCATATTTTCTATGCCTTAAAAAAAATCCCCAGTAAAGGGGCTTTGAGTGAGGCACCAGTAATGTCTACAAATAACTTTTAAATTGGGGATATATCCAGTCTTCAAAATAAGCATCATAAAAGGTTTTACCATTTGTCAAAAATCATTCTTTTTAGGAAAACTGTATTGAAGGAGAGTAAAGGGCTTAACATATTTGGGTTAATATTTCATCATTCATTATTTAATTTCTATCTCTTCATGAGACTCCTAATATGGTAGGACTCAAAATATTTTGTGTTTAATGGTCTTAGTCAGCTGAATATTATAGGAAGCATTGTAGCTGTGTCATCTATCATCACTATAATCACTATTATCAAATATTTATTGAAACTACATCAGATTTATTTCACTCAACTGTGTGTCTTTATATGATATTCCTAAGTTACAGTAATTTTTAAAAAATTATTTATTTTTTTATTTTTGGCTGCATTGGGTCTTCATTGTTGCATGCAGGCTTTCTCTAGTTGCAGCGAGTGAGGGATACTCTTTGCTGCGGTGCATGGGCTTCTCATCATGGTGGCTTCTCCTGTTGTGAAGCACAGGCTCTAGGTATGTGGGCTTCAGTAATTGTGGCTCGCGGGCTCTAGAGCGCAGGCTTAGTAGTTGTGGCGCATGGGCTTAGTTGCTTCACAGCACGTGATATCTTCCTGGACCAGGTTTCGAACCCATGTCCCCTCCGTTGGCAGGCAGATTCTTAACCACTGTGCCACCAGGGAAGTCCCAAGTTACAGTAATTTTAATACAACGTTCATACTCTGAAGATTTATTTCCTTTACAACACAATTATAGAGGGAAGAAAACAGATGAAATTCTACAAACTCTGTCCTTTTCTTATTTAGCATTCTTGTTGTTCTATGTGTTGTGTTGAAGTCTGACCAGGTGGCTTAGTTTTTAATTTCAGTAACAGATATTTACTGTGGATTCTACAATGGCATTCCTATTGAAAATCAAAACTAAAGGAAAAAGAAAAAATAAAATTGGAAAGTGTTTTATATGAAAAAGAGAAAAACAATTTATTCACAAAAAGTGAAGTAAGCCTGACAGGATCTTCTAGCTTTTCTTTTTCCTACTTATCTATTTTTATGTCTCTAAAAAATATACACATACAGATTTCTAACAGAATATTGATAGAGTATAACAGTTGATATTAACAGAGCTAATTAACAACAATGTATTACCGTCTTTAATATATCAACATTAGTTAAAAAAACAAAACACCTATGTCAGCAAGGTGAAGAATCCAGAACAAATTTTATCAAAACATTAAAAATTACAACTGAAAAATATAACATGTTTTTGTTTATTAGCTGATTACATTTCATAGATCTATCAAAATATCAGTGCTTTCAAAATATGTAAATTAAATTGCAAAATATCCAGTAAAATATCCAGTGTTTCATTAGTAAAAGATCAAAGTAAGGAAGTAAGTGAGGTCAGGATATTTACTTCTCAGCTTTGCTTGCTGATTTGCAGCGGTTGACTGTCTCCCTCTATAAAAGCCATAGCTCTATTCACAGAATCCTCCCACTTTACCATCTTTATATTTTGGAAACTGATTTTTTGTATTCTCAGGCCTTGGGTTGGGAATGGCCCCCTTCATATTCCTAGCTTCAGGGTACTTCAATTTCTTAGTGGTTTCCTTAAACCCTGACCACATTTATGTGGTAAATAGTCAATTTATTAAAGATTCCACAAATTACACTGTTTGGGAAGGCCATTTGTTTATAGGAATCTAACTGATACAGTTAAAGATTCTAGGCTGGAATGACAGAAATATAGCTCAAAAATAATTATAGCTAGATTTAACTTAGTTTTTTTGTTGTTGATTTTTTTCTAATTTTTTAATGGATAATACAATGCTCTAAATAGCTACTGACCAGAGCACTATGTAGACTTTTTATCTTATAAAATTTTGTATTTTAATATTCATAGCACTGAGAATATTTTACATAATATTAAAGTCTGATAGTGATTATTAAGAAATGACAATATTAACAATAGACTAGGTTCTCTTTCCATTAGATTGAGTTTCACACATAGGTAACACTTTACTCCTATGGAAAAAAAAAAGAGGAAACTGCTAAAGATTATCATGCAAATTTCTCTGCCTTAAGGACATGTACTTTATGAAAATTATAGTTGGAAAAAGAGTAGGCATCTATGATGGCAGGAGGAGGAACAATATTTGCTGTTTTATATTTGTTTTCTGTTCATGCTAAACTAATCTCTTAAATTGTTAAGATGTTTTTCAAACAACTCAATCACAATCAAGCCATCATGATTTTCTCATTTGTCAAATAACTAAAACATTCTGTATGAAAAATAAAGTTATCTAAATTTTTAGCTTGGACCTTATATGAAAGAAAAAAGGTGCAATTTTTAGAATGTTGTAAGTTTTAATAGGTAAAACAACTATGCAGCTGTGATTAGTCATGGGCTAAATGCCTCCTCAGAAGAGTTACATAATAAACCTTTTATTCCTCATGTCTGAATCAT
This sequence comes from Lipotes vexillifer, assembly GCF_000442215.2. Classification (NCBI taxonomy): domain Eukaryota; kingdom Metazoa; phylum Chordata; class Mammalia; order Artiodactyla; family Lipotidae; genus Lipotes; species Lipotes vexillifer. Next base: position 123,592 of record NW_006779049.1, on the reverse strand, counting down.
GAATATTCTGTTGAATGCCTTCATTGTGTGAGGAAATTTAGAAAGTAAGGGATAGATTCTTTCATGCTATACAAACATTCCTAGTGTGGTAAGTACTGAGTACTGCATTCTGAGTTTTAGCAACTTACAGAAAAGTGAATTGAATTTCTGAAGCCTGGGAAATAATAAGAGAGAGGTGAAAGGGAGATAGTGTGCTAATGACCCTAGAGAGTTTGAAAATGTTATGGTCATGTCTTGAAAGAATCTCCTAAAAGGAGATAATGGGCATGGCTGAATCTGTAAAGAAAAGATCTTGCTATCAAGTGCCTGAGAGCATGGCAGTCAAGAGCCAGGGGCAATCAGCCAGAACCTGAGTAAGTTATTCCATTCCTTCAGAGTGAGGCTGTGCCTACACTACCAGAAATGAATTAACCAATGCCACTTTTTTCCCCCTCCACACTAACATTAACAGACTATTCTTCTTTTTTCCTTTGTTCATATTACTGTAATGTGTGTTAAAACTCACACATCGTGAAAGATATATAAAGGATATTTCATGAGGTTAACTGACATGGTATTTGGGAAATGAAACCTAAGATTTGTAATACTCCAATATTGTAAATTCATAGTTCTTTCTCCTGTTCAGTTAATAGCTTTAAATCAATGTATTTTATTTCTTCTTTATTTCAGTCATGCATTAAAATATGTACCCTGTAGGCATTGCTATCACCCAGAATTATGTCATACTTGATATCTCAAACTCTTGAATTATTCTTATCTTTCCTGATGTTTTATGCCAAACATACTCATATTCCCCTATGTCTCCCTCCCAATTTTTAATTTTTCTCCATGTAATTGTATTCTCTCTGTATAGATAGGCAATCAACAATACTGTTGGAGGTGCTGAACATAATCACCCTATTTCTTTCTTTTTTTTTTGTTTTTGGTCATGCCGCAAAGCACTCAGGATCTTAGTTCCCAAACCAGGGATGGAACCCGTATTCCCTGCAGTGGAAGTGCGTGTGGAGTCCTAACCACTGGACCGCCAAGGAATTCCAATCACCCCATTTCTTAGTCCATTGCTTTAGCTTCCACTTGGCATTAAAACAGAGGCAATGAAACTTGAGGTTCTTGAATATTATTCTCCTCACCTAAATGACAAGATAATTTCTTCATAGCTAATTTTCTTGTCTCTGCCTCAGGAAAAAAGTTCCATTCATTTACAAGTTGTAACAGTGCCAGTGTTGAGGAGCAGAGGAGTGAAGTCCTTGTAGACTTGTAAACAACTATGTCCCTTCAGGCTTTCATAAAATACTATTCAAAGATGGTTGCAAGCATTCTTCTCAAATTATGTTGCTGCTCCTTATAAAAATTCTGGTCCTATTGTTTTCCAAAACTAAAATCTCCACTTTGAATTATCTATTTCATCAGTGCTTCTTTCTCTTCCTTCTTTCTCTCTCTTTGTTGTCTTCTATTACATTTACACTTGACATGTACTGACATCTTTTTTGGGTTTGTTTTTTGTTTTGTTTTTTTGTTTTTTGTTTTTTTTGCGGTACACGGGCCTCTCACTGTTGTGGCCTCTCCCGTTGTGGAGTAACAGGCTCCAGACGCGCAGGCTCAGCGGCCATGACTCACGGGCGCAGCCGCTCCGCGGCATGTGGGATCTTCCCAGACCAGGGCACGAACCTGTGTCCCCTGCATCGGCAGGCAGACTCTCAACCACTGCGCCACCAGGGAAGCCCTCAAGTCTCTTTTTTAAGAAATGTTGAGCTGAATTTTCCCTTCAAACTGCCAGTAACTCAACAACCATAATTATTAGAAAGCTCTAACCCATAACTCTTTACCTCTTTTCATATTCTCAAACTCCTGGCATCCTAGACTCCATATACATCATTCTTATAATACTGGTTCCTCAAAACTCACCAAGCTTTTCCTTTCTTATGAATTGAAATTTTTATTGAGATAATTGCAGATTCACCTGCAAGTGTAAGAAGTAATATGGGTAGATCCGTTTTGCATTTTGTCCAGTTTCTCTCAATGGTAATATTTTCCAAATTGATAGTGTAATAACACAACCTGATATTGACATTGATACAATCTAGGAGCCTTATTCAGATTTCCCAAATTTTATTTGTACTTATTTGTGTGTATTAAGTTTTACACAATTTTATCACCTGTGTAGGTTCTGTATCCAACACCATAGTCAAGATACTGAATATTTCCAGCCCTAAAAACTTCCTTCCTTTTAAAACCATACCTACATGTCTCCTGTATTCTGCCTCTGTCCATAATACCTGGAAACCTGGTTCTTTTCTATTTGAACAATAATCTTCCAGGATGGAAGTCTTCTTGGATTTTTCTTAATGAAGACTTACACCAGACTCTGGTCAGGAAATTCCTGGCTCTTTTATGAAGTCTCTTTGATTTCCTGACTCCTTTTATGGACTCGGTTCTTCAATTTCTCAACAAGGATTGTGTGAGAAACCCCTTTGTCTTCCAGACAAGGATTGTGCATGAGACTTTCTAGCAAGACTTTTTTCTTCCTTGTTCCTTTTTCTGCTTTATCCTTCTCCTCTGACGGGTAACTCTTAATCTACTTGGAGTCTACCCTCCCTTACTGACTATATGCTCTTCCACTATGGCACTAATTATGTCCAATGTCTTTTAAAATGGCAAAATTTCACATAGGTTAATTTGGAACTCTAATTATCTCTTTGAGAAGTTTGAAATCTTCCCAAACTAGCTTATGTGAGACATTTCCCTTCCATTACCCCTTGTCCTCCTTCCACCTTTTTATCACCTTTGACTTTCATCTCTCTTGAATCCTTGGGCCTGTCCCCCTTCAATATCCCTAGCTCTTCCACCCTTTTTTCTTCCACCCCTCTTCTACCCCTGTACTCCTGCCAGACCTTTCCATTCCCATTCTAGCTCCTCAACACACTACAATCACTAGAATTTGAGGCCTCCTGACCCACTGGTGACTCTTGAGGGGCCCAGAGACCCCAAAAGTGACACCCAAAGCTGAAAAAGCTAATTGGAAACAATCATCACACAGATGACTTTGGAGATATCCAGATGGCCACATGGTGCCTCCTCCAACCCTCAACCCAAATTTGGTCCATCCATCCACAAGATCAAACATTAGAGCAAAGAATGTTTTAAAATCTTCTCCACAAATACTGGTGGGTATGCTTTAGCCCTCATGTTGAGCAAATCACTTCAGCTTGTTTTACCTGCCAAAACCTCAATCATGGTAAAAATACAAAAGTGAGGCAAAGACAAAAGTCAGCTCTGTATTAAACAAATGACACTTGTTTTTCTATGGTTATGTCTGACTTCTGGCTAAAATTTTAGAATAAATGTGGTAAGCTCTTTATTCATGTCTGTATGTCTATGTTTTTGTATATATTTATGTCATGTAATGTGATACTTTACTGCTTTCAGATAGTTTTACCAAATTAACTTATAAAATCCTTTAAAGTAGCTCTATTCTAATCAGCTAGACTTAAATGCTTATATAAATTAAATAGGGCTTAAACTCCTAGAAATTAAATTAAAAAACATTGAATTTCTAATATTTCCAATGTGAAAAAAGAATTATTAAAAAAAAACAAATTTTTTAAAAATTAAATTTTGCATTTACATAAACGTTGGCATACAACTCTGGTTTAATACTGTTGGTTTAATAAAAAGAGCTATGTGTTCTGAGTTATCAATGTTAAGTATAAAACAATGATACATTTTTATTCTACTTGGGTATGTTCTTCCTAAGCTTACACGAGCACTTGTTATATCAGTTTAAGTACAGATTCCAAGATTTTTTTGTTTACCTATAAACCTTAAACATACGTTAAATTAAGCAGCTTATGTGAGACATTTCCCTTCCATTACCCCTTGTCCTCCTTCCACCTTTTTATCACCTTTGACTTTCATCTCTCTTGAATCCTTGGGCCTGTCCCCCTTCAATATCCCTAGCTCTTCCACCCTTTTTTCTTCCACCCCTCTTCTACCCCTGTACTCCTGCCAGACCTTTCCATTCCCATTCTAGCTCCTCAACACACTACAATCACTAGAATTTGAGGCCTCCTGACCCACTGGTGACTCTTGAGGGGCCCAGAGACCCCAAAAGTGACACCCAAAGCTGAAAAAGCTAATTGGAAACAATCATCACACAGATGACTTTGGAGATATCCAGATGGCCACATGGTGCCTCCTCCAACCCTCAACCCAAATTTGGTCCATCCATCCACAAGATCAAACATTAGAGCAAAGAATGTTTTAAAATCTTCTCCACAAATACTGGTGGGTATGCTTTAGCCCTCATGTTGAGCAAATCACTTCAGCTTGTTTTACCTGCCAAAACCTCAATCATGGTAAAAATACAAAAGTGAGGCAAAGACAAAAGTCAGCTCTGTATTAAACAAATGACACTTGTTTTTCTATGGTTATGTCTGACTTCTGGCTAAAATTTTAGAATAAATGTGGTAAGCTCTTTATTCATGTCTGTATGTCTATGTTTTTGTATATATTTATGTCATGTAATGTGATACTTTACTGCTTTCAGATAGTTTTACCAAATTAACTTATAAAATCCTTTAAAGTAGCTCTATTCTAATCAGCTAGACTTAAATGCTTATATAAATTAAATAGGGCTTAAACTCCTAGAAATTAAATTAAAAAACATTGAATTTCTAATATTTCCAATGTGAAAAAAGAATTATTAAAAAAAAACAAATTTTTTAAAAATTAAATTTTGCATTTACATAAACGTTGGCATACAACTCTGGTTTAATACTGTTGGTTTAATAAAAAGAGCTATGTGTTCTGAGTTATCAATGTTAAGTATAAAACAATGATACATTTTTATTCTACTTGGGTATGTTCTTCCTAAGCTTACACGAGCACTTGTTATATCAGTTTAAGTACAGATTCCAAGATTTTTTTGTTTACCTATAAACCTTAAACATACGTTAAATTAAGCATGCAAGTTATGTAGGATGTGTGTGTGTGTGTGTGTGTGTGTGTGTGTGTGTGTGTGTTTTGTTTGTTTGTTAAGAAAAAAGACCAATATCATCCTAAAGTAAAATAACTGATTGTTCCAGAGAAAAGGGGGAAATATATGACTATGAAAAAAACCTGAATATCATGAGCTGTTATAATATTTTCACAAAAAAATTTATTAGTCATGGCCAAAAAAAATGGGATGTGTTCATTTACAAGATTAAAAAACATGGCTTTCCTATCAAAGAATATACTGACGCAAAACTAGAGTTTGCCTTTCCCTCTGTTGATATGCCAACAATTTTTTTGGATATTGGTCTGATCTAATAGGTTGTAAAAGATTTTCTTTACCTTCTGAGTAACCTGCCTAGAAGGCAAAGATTCTGTGTCTGACCAGAATAAATTTTAATGTTTAGGTTGATTTTATGTCTCTAATTATTTAAGAAAAGCAAGTCTTCTCAATTAAAAAAAAAGTTTTTGTTTGCTTTTTTACAATTGGATTACTTCATATATTTACCTTTAAAACATTTTATTGTTTCTGTAATTAAATAGGTAACCAAGTATTTTTTTCTCAGTGATCCTATTTAACCAAGTGTTCAAACCTCCAGGCAACTTATGATAGTTTGCCTTCCCAACAACTAATCTTGAATGATATCTTTTGCACATGAAACTAACTTTAGTATTTCCCAGATGAACTCTGGAAAAATCACAAAAAAATTGTGCTTTCACTTTGTAAAAAGAGAGGTATTAAAAATAATTAGGCTTATTTAATATTATTATAGACTTACTTAAGCAGTATTGTCAAACTTTAAAAATGCTTAGCCTTCCCTAGATCAAATGTTTATTGGTAATATTATTTGTAATATTATTAATATAAATCTTTTAAAACATATAATATACCTAAAGTTTGGACAATGCCCTCAATGTTCATATGTTTTAATTTATCAGAGTTCACACATCCTCCCTTCTTGTTGGCTCTGTGTGTCTGTCTGTCAGTCGGGCTGTCTTTGCAAACACTACCCCATGACTGGGAAGGACCTGGCAGTGTGATGGGAAGTACCTGAAATGGGGCAGAGAGCCATATGCTTGACAGGGTCATGGTGTTCCGGCCAGGTGTCAGGCCTGAGCTCTGAGGTGCGAGAGCTGAGTTCAAGATATTGGTCCACCAGAAACCTCGTGGCCCCATGTAATATCAATCAGCGAGAGCTCAACCAGAGATCTTGGTCTCAATGCTAAGAGCAAGTTCCACTCAATGACTAGCAAGTTCCAGAGCTGGACACCCCATGCCAAAAAACTAGCAGGTCAGGAACACAACCCCACCAATTAGGAGAGAGGCTGCCTAAAATCATAGTAACTTCACAGACACCCCAAAACACACCAAAGGACTCCATCCTGACCACCAAAAAGACAAGATCAACCTCATACAAGAGAACACAGGCACTGGTCCCCTCCACCACAAAGCATCCACAACCCACTGAACAAACCTTACCCACTGGGGGAGTACACCAAAAACAATGGGAACTACAAACCTACAACCTGTGAAAAGGAGACCCCAAACACAGTAAGTTAAGCAAAATGGGAAGAAATAGAATCATACAGCAGATGAAGGAGCAAGGTAAAAACCCACTGGACCAAAAAAATGAAGAGGAAAGAGGCAGTCTACCTGAAAAACAGTTGAGAGTAATGATACTAAAGATGATACAAAATCTTGGAAATAGAATGGATAAAATACAAGAAACGTTTAACAAGTACCTAGAAGAACTAAAGAGCAAACAAACAATGATGAACAACACAATAAATGAAATTAAAAATTCTTTAGAAGGAATCAATATCAGAATAACTGAGACAGAAGAACGGATAAGTGATCTGGAAGATAAAATAGTGGAAATAACTACTGCAGAGAAGGATAAAGAAAAAAGAATGGAAATAATTGAGGACAGTCTCAGACATGTTTGTAACAGCATTAAACACACCAACATTCGAATTTTAGGGGTCCCAGAAGAAGAAAAGAAAAAGAAAGGGACTGAGAAAATATTTGAAGGGATTATAGTTGAAAACTTCCCTAACATGGGAAAGGAAATAGTCAATCAAGTCCAGGTAGCACAGAGAGTCCTATACAGAATAACTCTAAGGAGGAACAGGTTAAGACACATATTAATGAAACTATCAAAATTTAAATACAAAGAAAAAAATATTAAAAGCAGCAAGGGAAAAAAGCAACAAATAACAAACAAGGGAATCCCCATAAGGTTAACAGCTGATCTTTCAGCAGAAATTCTGCAAGCCAGAAAGGAGTGGCAGGACATATTTAAAGTGATGAAAGGGAAAAACCTACAACAAAGATCACTCAACCCAGCAAGGATCTCATTCAGATTTGACAGAAAATAAAACCGTCACAGACAAGCAAAAGCTAAGAGAATTTAGCACATCAAGCCAGCTTTACAACAAATGCTAAAGGAACTTCTCTAGGCAGGAAATACAAGACAAGGAAAGACCTGCAATAACAAACCCAAAACAAATAAGAAAATGGTAATAGAGTCAGCTCAACATGCCACCAGTCCCTCCCATCAGGAAACTTGCATGGGCCTCTTAGATAGCCTCATCCACCAGAGGGCAGACAGCAGAAGCAAGAAGAACTACAATCCTGCAGCCTGTGGAGCCAAAACCACATTGACAGAAAGATAGACAAGATTAAAAGGCAAAGGGCTATGTACCAGATGAAGGAACAAGATAGAACTCCAGATAAACAACTAAACGAAGTGGAGATCGGCAACCTTCCAAAAAAAGAATTCAGAATAATGATAATGAAGATGATCCAGGACCTCAGAAAAAGAAGGTAGGCAAAGAGTGAGAAGATGCAAGAAATGTTTAACAAAGACCTAGAAGAATTAAAGAACAAACAAACAGAGATGAACAATACAATAACTGAAATTAAAACTACACTAGAAGGAATCAATAGCAGAATAATTGAGGAAGAAGAACAGATAAGTGACCTGGAAGACAGAATGGTGGAATTCACCACTGTGGAACAGAATAAAGTAAAAAGAATGAAAAGAAATGAAGACAGCCTAAAACACCTCTGGGACAACAGTAAACACAACAACATTCTCATTATAGGGGTCCAAGAGAAGAAGAGAGAGAGAAAGGACCCAAGAAACTATTTGAAGAGATTATAGTCAAAAAATTCCCTAACATGGGAAAGGAAATAGCCACCCAAGTCCAGGAAGAGCAGCGACTCCCATACAGGATAAACCCAAGGAGAAACACGTCAAGACACATAGTAAGCAAACTGGCAAAAATTAAAGACAAAGGAAAATTATTGATAGCAGCAAGATAAAAACAACAAATAACATACTAGAGAACTCCCATAAGGTTAACAGCAGATTTCTCAGCAGAAACTCTACAAGCCAGAAGGGAGTGGCATGATATACTTAAAGTGATGAAAAGGAAGAACCTACAACCAAGATTATTCTATCTGGCAAGGATCTCATTCAGATTTGATGGAGAAATCAAAAGATTTACAGAAAAGCAAAAGCTAAGAGAATTCAGCACCACCAAACCAGCTCTACAACAAATGCTAAAGGAAATTCTCTAAGTGGGAAACACAAGAGAAGAAAAGGGCCTACAAAAACAAATCCAGAATAATTAAGAAAATGGTCATAGGAGCATACATGTCAATAATTACCTTAAACATGAATGGATTAAATGTTCCAACCAAAAGACAGGCTTGCTGAATGGATCTGAAAACAAGACCAATCTATATGCTGTCTACAAGAGACACACTCTGACCTAGGGACACATACAGACTGAGAGTGAGGGGATGGAAAAAGATATTCCATGTAAATGGAAATCAAAAGAAAGCTGGAGTAGCAATACTCATATCAGATAAAATAGACATTAAAATAAAGAATATTACAAGCGACAAGGAAGAACACTACATAATGATCAAGGGATCAATCCAAGAAGAAGATATAACAATTATAAATATATATGCACCCAACATAGGAGCACCTCAATACATAAGTCAACTGCTAACAGCTATAAAAGAGGAAATTGAGAGTAACACAGTAATAGTGGTGGATGTTAACACCTAACTTATACCCATGGACAGATCATCCAAAATGAAAATAAATAAGGAAACAGAAGCTTTAAATGACACAATAGACCAGATAGATTTAATTGATATTTATAGGACTTTCCATCCAAAACCAGCAGATTACACTTTCTTCTCAAGTGCACATGGACCATTCTCCAGGATAGATCACATCTTGGGTCACAAATCAAGCCACAGTAATTTTGAGAAAATTGAAAATTGAATTGAAATCATATGAAGAAAAATTGAAATCATATTAAGCATCTTTTTCTGACCACAATGATATGAGATTAGAAATGAAATACAGGGAAACAAAATGTAAAAAACACAAATACATGGAGGCTAAACAATATGTTACTAAATAACCAAGAGATCACTGAAGAAATCAAGCAGGAAATCAAAAAATACCTAGAGGTAAATGACAATGAAAACACGATGATCCAAAACCTATGAGATGCAGCAAAATCAGTTCTAAGAGGGAAGTTTATAGCTATAGAAGCCTACCTCAAGAAACAAGAAAAGTTTCAAATAAACAATCTAACCTTACACTGACAGGAACTGGAGAAAGAAGAACAAACAAAATCCAAAGTTAGCAGAAGGAAAGAGATCATAAAGATCAGAGCAGAAATAAATGGAATAGAAACAAAGAAAACAAAGATCAATAAAACTAAAAACTGGTTCCTTCAGAAGATAAACAAAATTGATTAAGCATTAGCCAGACTCATCAAGAAAAAGAGGGAGAGGACTCAAATCAATAAAATTAGAAATGAAAAAGGAGAAGTTACAACAGACACAACAGAAATACAAAGCATCCTAAGAGACTACTACAAACAACTCTGTGTCAATAAAGTGGACAACCTGGAAGAAATGGACAAATTCTGAGAAAGGTATAACCTTCCAACAGTGAACCAGGAAGAAATAGAAAATATGAACAGACCAATCACATGTAATGAAATTGAAACTGTGATTAAAAATCTTCCAACAAACAAAAGTCCCAGAGGAGATGGCTTCACAGGTGAATTCTATCAAACATTTAGAGAATAGCTGCACTCGTCATTCTCAAACTCTTCCAAAAAATTGCAGAGGAAGGAGAACTCCAAAACACATTCTATGAGGCCACCATCACCATGATACCCAAACCAGACAACCATACTACAAAAAAAAAGAAAATTATAGACCAATATCAGTGATGAATATAGATGCAAAAATCCTCAACAAAATGCTAGCAAACATAATTCAGCAACACATTAGAAAGATCATACACATGATTAAGTGGGATTTACCCCAGGGATGCAAGAATTCTTCAATGTACATAAATCAATCAATGTGATAAACCATATTAACAAATTGAAGAATAAAAACCATATGATCACCTCAATGGGTGCAGAAAAATATTTTGACAGAATCCAACACCCATTTATGATAAAAACTCTCCAGAAAGTGGGCATAGAGGGAACCTACCTCAACATAATAAAGGCAATATATGACAAACTGACAGCAAACATCATTCTCAATGGTGAAATACTGAAAGCATTTCCTCTAAGATCAGGAACAAGACAAGGATGTCCACTCTTACCACTATTATTCAACATAGTTTTGGAAGTCCTAGTCATGGCAATCAGAGAAGAAAAATAAATAAATGGAATCCAATTTGGAAAAGAAGAAGTAAAACTGTCACTGTTTGCAGATAACATGATACTATACATAGAGAATCCTAAAGATGCCAACAGAAAACTAATGGTAATCAATGAATTTGATAAATTTGCAGGTTACAAAATTAATGCACAGAAATCTCTTGCACTCCTATACACTAATGATGATAAATCTGAAAGATAAATTAAGGAAACACTCCCATTTACCACTGCAACAAAAAGAATAAAATACCTAGGAATAAACCTACCTTGGGAGATAAAAGAATTGTATGCAGAAAACTATAAGACACTGATAAAAGAAATTAAAGATGATACCAACAGATGGAGAGATATACCATGTTCTTGGATTGGAAGAGTCAACATTGTGAAAATGATTATACTATCGAAAGCAATCTACAGATTCAATGCAATCCCTATCAAATTACCACTGGCATTTTTCACAGAACTAGAACAAAAAATTTCACAGTTTGTATGGAAACAAAAAAGACCCCGAATAGCCAAAGCAATCTTGAAAAAGAAAAACGGAGCTGGAGGAATCAGACTCCCTGACTTCAGACTATACTGCAAAAGCTACAGTAATCCAGACAATATGGTACTGGCACAAAAACAGATATATAGATCAAAGGAACAAGATAGAAAGCCCAGAGATAAGCCCACACACCTATGGTCAACTAATCTATGACAAAGTAGGCAAGAATATACAATGGAGAAAAGACAGTCCCTTCAATAAGTGGTGCTGGGAAAACTGGAAAGTTACATGTAAAAGGATGAAAATAGAACACTCCCTAACACCATACACAAAAATAAACTCAAAATTGATTAGATACCTAAATGTAAGACCCAACACTATAAAACTCTTAGAGGAAAACATAGGAAGAACACTCTTTGACATAAATCACAGCAAGATCTTTTTTGATCCACATTTTAGAGTAATGAAAATTTAAAAAATAAATAAATAAACAAATGGGACCTAATGGAACGTCAAAGCTTTTGCACTGCAAAGGAAACCATAAACAAGACAAAAAGAAAACCTCAGAGTGGGAGAAGATATTTGCAAATGAATCAATGGATAAAGGATTAATCTCCAAAATATGTAAACAGCTCATGCAGCTCAATATTAAAAAAACCAACAACCCTATCCAAAAATGGGAAGAACACCTAAATAGACCCAGAAAACTATAAGACACTGATGAAAGAAATTAAAGATGATACAACCAGATGGAGAGATATACCACGTTCTTGGATTGGAAGAATCAACATTGTGAAAATGACACTATGACCCAAAGGAATCTACACATTCAATGCAATCCCCATCAAGCTCCCAATGGAATTTTTCACAGAGCTAGAACAAAAATTTTCACAATTTGTATGCAAACACAAAAGGCCCTGAATAGCCAAAGGATTGTTGAGAAAGAAAAATGGAGCTGGAGGAATCAGGCTGCCTGACTTCAGACTATACTACAAAGCTACAGTAATCAAGAAAGTATGGAACTGACACAAAAACAGAAATATAGATCAATGGAATGGATAGAAAGCCCATAGATAAACCCACGCACATATGGTCACCTTATTTTGATACAGGAATCAAGAATATAAAATGGAGAAAAGACAGTCTCTTCAACATGTGGTGCTGGGAAATGGACAGCTACACGTAAAAGAATGAAATTAGAACACTCCATAACACTGTATACAAAAATAAACTCAAAATGGATTAAAGACCTAAATGTAAGGCCAGACACTATAAAACTCTTAGAGGAAAACAGGCAGAACACTCTATGACATAAATCACAGCAAGATCCTTTTTCACTCAGCTCCTAGAGAAATGGAAATAAAAACAAAAGTAAACAAATGGGACCTAATGAAACGTAAAAGCTTTGCATAGAAAAGGAAACCATAATCAAGACGAAAAGACAATGCTCAGAATGGGAGTAAATATTTGCAAATGAAAAAACTGACAAAGGATTAATCTCCAACTATACAAGCAGCTTGTGTAGCTCAATATCCAAAAAACCCCCAAAACACAATCCATAAATGAGCAGAAGACCTAAATAGACATTTCTCCAATGAAGATATACAGATTGCCAAGAAATGCATGAAAGAATGCTCAACATCATTAATCATTAGAGAAATGCAAATCAAAACTACAATGAGGTATCACCTCACACCAGTTAGAATGGGCGTCATCAGAATATCTACAAACAACAAGTGCTGGAGAGGGTGTGGAGAAAAGGGAGCCCTTTTGCACTGCTAGTGGGTATGTGAATTGATACAGCCACTATGGAGAACAGTATGGAGGTTCCTTAAAAAACTAAAAATAGTATTACTATATGATCCAGCAATCCAAGTACTAGGCATATACCCAGAGAAAACCATAATTCAAAAAGGCACATGCACCCCAAAGTTCATTGCAGTGTTATTTACAATAGCCATGTCATGGAAGCAATCTAAATGCCCATCAACAGACAAATGGATAAAGAAGTTGTGGTACATATATACAATGTAATATTACTCAGCCATAAAAAGGAATGGAATTGGGTAATTTGTAGAGATGTGGATGGATGTAGAGACTGTCATACAGAGTGAAGTAAGTCAGAAAGAGAAAAACAATCATCATATATTAACACATATATGTGGAACCTAGAAAAATGGTACAGATGAACCAATTTGCAGGGCAGAAATTGAGACACAGATGTAAAGAACAAATATATGGACACCAAGAGGGGAAATATGCAGGGGGCTGGGGGTGGTATATAAAACTCTTAGAGGAAAACAGGCAGAACACTCTATGACATAAATCACAGCAAGATCCTTTTTCACTCAGCTCCTAGAGAAATGGAAATAAAAACAAAAGTAAACAAATGGGACCTAATGAAACGTAAAAGCTTTGCATAGAAAAGGAAACCATAATCAAGACGAAAAGACAATGCTCAGAATGGGAGTAAATATTTGCAAATGAAAAAACTGACAAAGGATTAATCTCCAACTATACAAGCAGCTTGTGTAGCTCAATATCCAAAAAACCCCCAAAACACAATCCATAAATGAGCAGAAGACCTAAATAGACATTTCTCCAATGAAGATATACAGATTGCCAAGTGGGCGATTGGGATTGACATGTATACACTGATGTGTATAAAATTGATGACTAATAAGGACCTGCTATATAAAAAGAATAAATTAAATAAAATTAAAAAATTAAAAACAAAAAACAAAAAAAATGGCCTTCTACTATTAATTTTATAATTTCTTCTCCATTCTAAATTTTGATTAAAAAAAAATGGTAATAGGAACATACATATCAATTATTACCTTAAATGTAAATGGATTAAATGCTTCAAACAAAAGACATTGGCTGAATGGATACAAAACTTGACCCATATATATGCTGTCTACAAGAGACTGGCTTCAGACCTACAGACACATATAGACTGAAAGTGAGATGATGGAAAAAGATATTCCATGAAAATGGAATTCAAAAGAATAGTGCAGTTCCAATTCTCATAACAGACAAAATAGACTTTAAAATAAAGACTGTTACAAGAGACAAACACACTATATAATGATCAAGGATCAATCCAAGAAGAAGATATAACAATTGTAAATTTTTATGCACCTAACATAAGCACACCTAAATACCTAAGGCCAATGCTAAGAGCCAAAAAAGGGGAAAGCTACAGTAACACAATCATAGTAGGGGACTTTAACACCCCATTTTCCCTAATGGACAGATAATCCAAAATTAAATAAATAAACAAAAGCTTTAAATGAAACATTAAACAAGATGGACTTCATTGATATTTATAGGACATTCCATCCAAAAACAACAGAATATATTTTCTTCTCAAGTGCTCATGGAACATTCTCCAGTATAGATCATAACTTGGGTCACAAATCAAACCTTGGTAAATTGAAGAATATTGAAATCATATCAAGTATCTTTTCCAAAACGAATGTTATAAGACTAGATATCAATTACAGGGAAACAAAACTGTAAAAACTACAAACACATGGAGGCTAAACAATACACTACTAAATAAGCAAGAGATCACTGAAGAAATGAAAAAGGAAATCAAAAACTATCTAGAAACAAATGACAATAAAAACATGACAACCCAAAACCTATGGGATGCAGCAAAAGCAGTTCTAAGTGGGAAGTTTATAGCAATACAATCCTACCTCAAGAAACAAGAAACATCTCAAATAAACAACATAAACTCACAACTACACCACTAGAGAAAGAAAAACAACAACAACAACAAAAAAAACCAAAGTAAGCAGAAGGAAAGAAATCATAAAGATCAGATCAGAAATCAATGAAACAGAAATGAAGGAAACAATAGCAAAGATCAATAAAACTACAACCTGGTTCCTTGAGAAGATAAAAAAAAAAGAATTTGTTAAACCATTAGCCAGACACATCAAGGAAAAAGGGAGAAGACTCAAATCAACAGAATTAGAAATGAAAAGGAGAAGTAACAACTGACACTGCAGGAATAAAAAGGACCATGAGACATTATTACAAGCAACTATATATCAAAAAATGGACAACCTGGGGCTTCCCTGGTGGCACAGTGGTTGAGAGTCTGCCTGCTGATGCAGGCAACACAGGTTCATGTCCCGGTCCAGGAAGATCCCACATGCCATGGAGCGTCTGGGCCTGTGAGCCATGGCCGTTGAGACAGCACGTCTGGAGCCTGTGCTCCGCAACAGGAGAGGCCACAACAGTGAGAGGCCCACGTACTGCAAAACAAATAAGGACAACCTGGAAGAAATGTACAAATTCTTAAAAAAGTACAACGTTCTGAGACTGAACCAGGAAGAAATAGAAAATATAAACAGAGCAATCACGAACACTGAAATTGAAACTGTGATTAAAAATCTTCCAGCAAACAAAAGACCAGGACCAGGTGGCTTCACAGGAAAATTCTATCAAACATTTAGAGAAGAGCTAAAACCTATTCTTCTCAAGCTCTTCCAAAATATACCAGAGGGAGAAACACTCCCAAACTCATTCTATGATGCCACCATCACTCTGATACCAGAACCAGACAAAGATGTCACAAAAAAGGAAAACTACAGGCCAATATCACTGATGAACGTAGATTCAAAAATCCTAAACAAAATACTAGCAAACAGAATCCAACAGCACATTACAACGATCATACACCATGATCAAGTTGGGTCGATGAAAAATCTGAAAGTGAAATCAAGAAAACACTCCCATTTACCATTGCAACAAAAAGAATAAAATATCTAGGAATAAACCTACCTAAGGAGACAAAAGACCTGTATGCAGAAAATTATAAGACACTGATGAAAGAAATTAAAGATGATACAAATAGATGGAGAGATATACCATGTTCTTGGATTGGAAGAATCAACATTGTGAAAATGACTCTACTACCCAAAGCAATCTACAGATTCAATGCAATCCCTATCAAACTACCACTGGCATTTTTCACAGAACTAGAACAAAAAATTTCACAATTTGTATGGAAACACAAAAGACCCCGAATAGCCAAAGCAATCTTGAGAACAAAAAATGGAGCTGGAGGAATCAGGCTGCCTGACTTCAGACTATACTACAAAGCTACAGTAATCAAGAAAGTATGGAACTGACACAAAAACAGAAATATAGATCAATGGAATGGATAGAAAGCCCATAGATAAACCCACGCACATATGGTCACCTTATTTTGATACAGGAATCAAGAATATAAAATGGAGAAAAGACAGTCTCTTCAACATGTGGTGCTGGGAAATGGACAGCTACACGTAAAAGAATGAAATTAGAACACTCCATAACACTGTACACAAAAATAAACTCAAAATGGATTAAAGACCTAAATGTAAGGCCAGACACTATAAAACTCTTAGAGGAAAACAGGCAGAACACTCTATGACATAAATCACAGCAAGATCCTTTTTCACTCAGCTCCTAGAGAAATGGAAATAAAAACAAAAGTAAACAAATGGGACCTAATGAAACGTAAAAGCTTTGCATAGAAAAGGAAACCATAATCAAGACGAAAAGACAATGCTCAGAATGGGAGTAAATATTTGCAAATGAAAAAACTGACAAAGGATTAATCTCCAACTATACAAGCAGCTTGTGTAGCTCAATATCCAAAAAACCCCCAAAACACAATCCATAAATGAGCAGAAGACCTAAATAGACATTTCTCCAATGAAGATATACAGATTGCCAAGAAATGCATGAAAGAATGCTCAACATCATTAATCATTAGAGAAATGCAAATCAAAACTACAATGAGATATCACTTCACACTGATCTGAATGGCCATTATCAAAATATCTACAAACAATAAATGCTGGAGAGGGTGTGGAGAAAAGGGAACCCTCTTGCACTTTTGGTGGGAATGTAAATTGATACAGCCACTATAGAGAACAGTATGGAGGTTCCTTAAAAACTAAAAATAGAAGTACCATATGACACAGCAATCCCACTACTGTGCATATACCCTGAGAAAACCATAATTCAAATAAGTCATGTACCTCAATGTTCATTGCAGCACAATTTACAATAGCCAAGACATGGAAGCAACCTAAGTGTCCATTGACAGATGAATGGATAAAGAAGATTTGGCCCATATATTCAATGGACTATTACTCACCCATAAAAAGAAATGAAATTGAGTTATTTTTAGTGACATGGTTGGACCTAGACTCTGCCATACAGAGTGAAGTAAGTCCCAAAGAGAAGATCCATATGCTAACACATATGTATGGAATCTAGGACATTCCATCCAAAAACAACAGAATATATTTTCTTCTCAAGTGCTCATGGAACATTCTCCAGTATAGATCATAACTTGGGTCACAAATCAAACCTTGGTAAATTGAAGAATATTGAAATCATATCAAGTATCTTTTCCAAAACGAATGTTATAAGACTAGATATCAATTACAGGGAAACAAAACTGTAAAAACTACAAACACATGGAGGCTAAACAATACACTACTAAATAAGCAAGAGATCACTGAAGAAATGAAAAAGGAAATCAAAAACTATCTAGAAACAAATGACAATAAAAACATGACAACCCAAAACCTATGGGATGCAGCAAAAGCAGTTCTAAGTGGGAAGTTTATAGCAATACAATCCTACCTCAAGAAACAAGAAACATCTCAAATAAACAACATAAACTCACAACTACACCACTAGAGAAAGAAAAACAACAACAACAACAAAAAAAACCAAAGTAAGCAGAAGGAAAGAAATCATAAAGATCAGATCAGAAATCAATGAAACAGAAATGAAGGAAACAATAGCAAAGATCAATAAAACTACAACCTGGTTCCTTGAGAAGATAAAAAAAAAAGAATTTGTTAAACCATTAGCCAGACACATCAAGGAAAAAGGGAGAAGACTCAAATCAACAGAATTAGAAATGAAAAGGAGAAGTAACAACTGACACTGCAGGAATAAAAAGGACCATGAGACATTATTACAAGCAACTATATATCAAAAAATGGACAACCTGGGGCTTCCCTGGTGGCACAGTGGTTGAGAGTCTGCCTGCTGATGCAGGCAACACAGGTTCATGTCCCGGTCCAGGAAGATCCCACATGCCATGGAGCGTCTGGGCCTGTGAGCCATGGCCGTTGAGACAGCACGTCTGGAGCCTGTGCTCCGCAACAGGAGAGGCCACAACAGTGAGAGGCCCACGTACTGCAAAACAAATAAGGACAACCTGGAAGAAATGTACAAATTCTTAAAAAAGTACAACGTTCTGAGACTGAACCAGGAAGAAATAGAAAATATAAACAGAGCAATCACGAACACTGAAATTGAAACTGTGATTAAAAATCTTCCTGCAATCCCCATCAAGCTCCCAATGGAATTTTTCACAGAGCTAGAACAAAAATTTTCACAATTTGTATGCAAACACAAAAGGCCCTGAATAGCCAAAGGATTGTTGAGAAAGAAAAATGGAGCTGGAGGAATCAGGCTGCCTGACTTCAGACTATACTACAAAGCTACAGTAATCAAGAAAGTATGGAACTGACACAAAAACAGAAATATAGATCAATGGAATGGATAGAAAGCCCATAGATAAACCCACGCACATATGGTCACCTTATTTTGATACAGGAATCAAGAATATAAAATGGAGAAAAGACAGTCTCTTCAACATGTGGTGCTGGGAAATGGACAGCTACACGTAAAAGAATGAAATTAGAACACTCCATAACACTGTACACAAAAATAAACTCAAAATGGATTAAAGACCTAAATGTAAGGCCAGACACTATAAAACTCTTAGAGGAAAACAGGCAGAACACTCTATGACATAAATCACAGCAAGATCCTTTTTCACTCAGCTCCTAGAGAAATGGAAATAAAAACAAAAGTAAACAAATGGGACCTAATGAAACGTAAAAGCTTTGCATAGAAAAGGAAACCATAATCAAGACGAAAAGACAATGCTCAGAATGGGAGTAAATATTTGCAAATGAAAAAACTGACAAAGGATTAATCTCCAACTATACAAGCAGCTTGTGTAGCTCAATATCCAAAAAACCCCCAAAACACAATCCATAAATGAGCAGAAGACCTAAATAGACATTTCTCCAATGAAGATATACAGATTGCCAAGAAATGCATGAAAGAATGCTCAACATCATTAATCATTAGAGAAATGCAAATCAAAACTACAATGAGATATCACTTCACACTGATCTGAATGGCCATTATCAAAATATCTACAAACAATAAATGCTGGAGAGGGTGTGGAGAAAAGGGAACCCTCTTGCACTTTTGGTGGGAATGTAAATTGATACAGCCACTATAGAGAACAGTATGGAGGTTCCTTAAAAACTAAAAATAGAAGTACCATATGACACAGCAATCCCACTACTGTGCATATACCCTGAGAAAACCATAATTCAAATAAGTCATGTACCTCAATGTTCATTGCAGCACAATTTACAATAGCCAAGACATGGAAGCAACCTAAGTGTCCATTGACAGATGAATGGATAAAGAAGATTTGGCCCATATATTCAATGGACTATTACTCACCCATAAAAAGAAATGAAATTGAGTTATTTTTAGTGACATGGTTGGACCTAGACTCTGCCATACAGAGTGAAGTAAGTCCCAAAGAGAAGATCCATATGCTAACACATATGTATGGAATCTAAAAAAAAAGGTTCTGAAGAACCTAGGGGTAGGACAGGAATAAAGATGCAGACGTAGAGAATGGATTTGAGGACATGGGGATGGGGAAGGGTAAGCTGGGACAAAGTGCGAGAGTGGCATGTACATATATACACTACTAAATGTCAAATAGATATCTAGTGGGAAGCAGCTGCATAGCACAGAGAGATGAGCTCGGTGCTTTGTGACCACCTAGAAGGTGGAATAAGGAGGGTGAGTGGGAGACGTAAGAGGGAGGGGATATGGGGATATATGTATACGTATAGCTGATTTAGTTTGTTATACAGCAGAAACTAACACACCATTTTAAAGCAATTATACACAAATAAATATGTTAAAGAAAAAAAGTTATCAGAGTTCAAATCCTGCTGTGTCTGATGTTAGATAATACAATGTCATTGCTTATCATCTCAATTATTTTTTTAATTATCCTTGTCTCTATTTTTCATCTTTAATTTAAATCCATTATATTCTAGACCAGTTATTTCCAACTGGGGATTCACCTTTGGAGTTTTATTTATATACAGATGTGTAAGACCTTTTCTTAATTTGCAGTTAAATTTTATTCAGCTACCTAAATATCATGGTTATAAATATGTTCTTAGAATCATATAGATGCTCTCTCACTGCCTTAAAACTGTCCCTTGTAAGAAGGTCATTATTGTGGTTAAATTTTATCAAAACAAATGCTCCCCACATGAAGAATTCTTTTTCACTGGTACAGTAATTAAATCCAACAGTTCTCCCTTATTCCCCGAAATTACGTTGTTCTTATCATTCTCAGTCATGTGAAATAATAGAGAGAGAAAATAGATCTTTAAAATTAAAACTTACTAAACTGACAGGAAAAACTCAATCTCCTATGACCTAACATTTTCCCCTTTATCCTTGATTGATTCTCAGTCCTGTCCTACTGGATTACACCATTAGCTCCCTAGAAAATAGCTGGATGACCCATGAACATTCCCTATACTGCCTAGGATTTCAAATCTGGCCAATTCAGATATTCTAAAATGCAACAAGGGACTGACTAATTATATGCACACGTATCATAAATAGAGGCAGTTTTCCTCCAGTATTGGAGACTTTGTTCTCTGGAAACAACTCACTTGAAAACAAATCTTAACAGTCTCGTTGGAAGTGTCCTTACATAGTCCCTTACTCTATACATTGTGCCAAACCCTAGATGGTCCAACCTTAGATTCATGTCCCTAAATTAAAAAGATGCAAAAGCTACTCTGAATAAAAGTCCACCTCCAATTGGAGACTAGAAACAGGCTCTCTTAAGAGTCCTGAGGAAGCAGATGGCACCACGGAGTAGATAGTTTTCTGGAGAACTTTGGACAAGCAGATGACATCACAAGGTGGTTAACTTCAATTCTAGATGTTAAAACAAGACCCCAAGGATTACCTGTCTACTTCCTATTCTCATCATTTTTATTGTCATTCTTTGCTATATCCTATTTCTTCTCTATTCCTTCCAGTATCACTTTTGCTATTCACATAACTCTCCCTGTTACAACTACACTTTTCCATAATGAACCTTACTTTGTATTATTTTCTCCTTCTCTTCACTCAAGCTGTTCCTCCTATAATAATTTTCCTATACCTATAAGGGCCCAAGAATGTATGGCATTCCTTCACTGAACTCAAAGCTCAATCTGACAATCCTAATTTTGATAGCTGACTATGTGTTTGTGTTCCTTTGAAAGCCTCCAGTTTACCCCAAATTCCTATCCCTGTCAGATTTAAGGACATTCTTTGTGTCATCACTTAGAGACCATTTAGCTTTTCTCTCTAGACTTCAATAAGAATCTAATTTAATATCATACTTTTCTTTTCTTTTTTTTTTTTTTTTTCTTGCGTTATGCGGGCC
>NW_006779049.1:0-101656 GCF_000442215.2 Lipotes vexillifer | reverse complement strand
CGGGCCTCTCACTGCTGTGGCCTCTCCCATTTGCGGAGCACAGGCTCCGGACGCGCAGGCCCAGCGGCCATGGCTCACGGGCCCAGCCGCTCCGCGGCACGTGGGATCCTCCCGAAACGGGGCACGAACCCGCGTCTCCTGCATCGGCAGGCGGACTCTCAAGCACTGCGCCACCAGGGAAGCCCCTAATATCATACTTTTTAAAAAGATCATGTGAACTCCAAGATGTAAGTCCATAAGTCAATTAGTTCCATGAAACTTGGATAACCCCTATGGCACATGTTTTATTTGTGGCAGCTTGTAGACACAAATCTCTGGGTAGGGGAGGAAAGCCTTGGGCCCACAGGACAAAGAGACTTCCTGCTCTGGGTCACTGAAACTGGACCTCTTTTTCCTGTTCTGCCTGCCTATCCCAATGTGTCTGTGTGGAAAATAGTCTTGGTGCACAAAGTCTAGATGCTTCCTGGAGTGTGCCACATGCTGTACCTCAGTTTTTCTTTTTATTCTGCCTTTCTACTTCAGTATCTCTTAGCAGAACATGGATATCTCATGTTTGGTAGGGAAGGGTATTATTTTACCTGGACATTTATTTTTGGTGGAGCTTCCAATTCCATCTTGCTTGTGGTGTTGGGCTCATGTAATATTGCTAGAGGGACTCACACTTCAATCCAGGGGAAGAATAAGCCTACATAGGATGCCTTCTCTTACTAGGACAGAAATTGGGAAACACTGAGTTTGGGTGGCCTTCCTCTGTTGGATGAGGAGATGCAAGATGTTTTGTCCTCCAGTCTTTGGGTCCACAACCTGTCTGCCTTCTCCTTAACATCTTTTAGCTTTCCTTTGTTGTTTCTTATATCATTTTCTGGATTTATAAATGTGATTAGCAGGTGACAGCTGGGAAAATGAGTGTATATCACTGATTTGGTCTCATCATGATTTTTTTAATCTAAATAACTTAAGTTAGATATTTTAAAAGTGCATTGTACATTGCATAGAGATGACTAATCCTATCTGAAATTCTCATTTTTCTTATTTCTGTATCACTGAAATCTACTTTTTTATATTTTCTTCAAAACAATCTTCCTTTTCCTTCTTGGACAATCTTCCTGTGCTCAATATTGAAATACAGATACTCCAAAGAGGATTATTTTGTCTGTTTCCTATAATAATGCTATATTTTATCTCCTGATTTACCACATTTTGTTCACAGTTTTTGTAATAAAGTAGGGACACACAATTTGTAATAAAGTAGTGACACCACTTTTTTCTGATCCCCAACTTTATGTTCATAGTCTGTTGCTGGACATAGTTTTATGAAATGTGCTGAGAATTTGACAAAAGCAAATGCTTAAAATTTCTCTCAACAGCTATCCTACTGCTGGTGTTTCCCCCTGTATTTCCTAATGTAAATTCTCAAGACTTAAAAACTTAATAATGTTCTTTGTCTTTTGGTTGCTACTTCTAAAAATTCCCTCTTTAAGTTTACTCACTAGAACAAGTCAGGCCATCATTACCTTGCTCATAGAGTGTTAGGACAATATCTTCCTAACTGCTCTACTTATATCCACTCTCTTCCTCTTATAAATCATTCTTTATCCTACCACCACAATTAAACATTTGAACATCTTCCCAAGGAAAATGCATTAGTCTCAAATCCCCATACATGCTTCAGCTCTACTCAAATTATTCAATATTTACATTCTACTCAAATTATTCAATATTTATTTCTAGTCCTTTTCTAATTTCATATACATATACATACATATATATATATACATACATATATACAAATACATATGTGTATATATATATATATATATAAAGTTTTGAACCCAAACTCATGTCCCAATTGAAATCTTATTTCTTTATAGATATAAACCTTCCATAATACTCCAAGCTGAAGTTATTATTCCTTTTCATTTATATTGTAAATAGTAAACCTTCTGTCCTGTGCATGCTTCTATTATATCACTTACGGGAGAAATGCTTAGATTTGCATGTCTCTATCATAATATTTTCTATGTGAAAAGCATAGATAGCTCATTTATGTTTGTATTCAAACCATTCTAGCACAGGTTACATTAAAATACACTAAATCATTATTTTCCATAAATTGTATATGGTAGGTAGCTTTAAATATATTATGGCAGCTCAACTACATTAGATATTATAATAAATACATTACTTTCCAAAATTCCTGTCTAAATGCCAACTTTTCATACAAGTGATATATATATATATATATATATATATATATACATATATATACAATTTAAGAAAATTTAGATCAAGAAGGAAAGAATTAAGCTAATTATTATTATTCAGATATGTGAATACAAAGATGATTTACCATTAAAATGTTTTATTTATTACTTCTGTATTGGTACAAGTGAACATGGCATATAATTCAGAAGGAACAAACTGCTAATCAGTTTTCTGCCTCAAAAGAATATATTGTTCCTGACTATTTTTACTAGCTTTTAAGACACAGTCTGCCAAATAGAAGCATGCATATTTATGTATCTCTCTCTCTCTCTCTGTCTCTGTCTCTCTCATTTTGTTTACACAATAGTATCAAATGTTACAAATTGTTGTTGCCTTATTTTCTTCCTTAAAATATAAATCTTGGGGATTGTTCCATATCAGTAAATGTAGAACTAACTTTATTTTCAGTGACTTAATATTAAGTTTTGGTTATATATATATATATATATATATATATATATATATATATATATAATATATATATATAATATACATATAACTTATTTAACTTGTGCTATAAGTTGGACATATAGGTTTCAATATAATTTGACATTACAAACAACAATGCATTGACAATTCCATCAACACTGGGAATAGGCTGAAAATTTACCCTACTATCAAATTTGAAATTTATCATGCCACAGTTTTGTGGATGCTGGCAAAAGATAACACTCCTGGGTTAAAGGCAAAAAGACATTACTTGTTGGCAGAGTATGGTATTTGCACTGATTCCTGGTTTCCCCAGTTTCTACAGGGTGATGAGATGAGGGTTAGGTGACACCTGCACACTAAATGCATGGTGTCACAAAAGAGGAAATTTGAGTTTAGAAAACCCAGGACAGTAAGTCTGCCACCCAAATTTTGCCCCAGAGGGAGACATTTTCTTTATTACACCAGGCAGAAAACAAGATTGACATTCACTCTGGATGGAACATTATCTCTATTTTCCAAAGCTATTCTGTACGCAAACTTCCTTGAAGAGATAGTCTAGACTATCAGTAACTGCTCACAAGACATGTGGAAATGTGAAAGATTTTTGGAGGATTGTCTCCCAATATGTCTATATTCAAATGACATGTATGTGTTTTTAACTGGAGGTTACATTTCCAGTAACAAAACTGCTGAGTTGCATTTAAACATTTTTAATTTGGATCGACATTTCCAAACCATTCTGTAGCAATGTGTAGTTTCCACTCTCTCCAGCAATATTGAAGAGTGCCTATTTTGTGAAACCCACTCCAACTCAAGGATTTATCAAACTTAAAAAATTATTTAGATATAATTAACATACAACATTATATTAGTTTCAGATGTACGACATAATGAATCAATATTTGTATATATTTTGAAATGTTCAAACCATTCATAATTAAAACATTTTTTTCCTATGACGAAAACTTTTAAAATTTACTTTCTTTGAAACTTTCAAAAGTACAGTACAGTATTATTAACTATAATCATCATGCTGTACATTACATCCCATGATTTATTTATTTTCATAGCTGAAAGTTTGTTTTGACTTCCTTCACTTATTTCATCTATCCCCAGCTTCTGGCAACC
The DNA here is from genome assembly GCF_000442215.2 of Lipotes vexillifer. Classification (NCBI taxonomy): domain Eukaryota; kingdom Metazoa; phylum Chordata; class Mammalia; order Artiodactyla; family Lipotidae; genus Lipotes; species Lipotes vexillifer. Next base: position 97,831 of record NW_006779049.1, on the reverse strand, counting down.
ACCAGTCTGTTCTCAGCATCTGTGAGCACATTTTTTTTCTTAATTTTATTTTTTTTAGGTTCCACATATAAGTGAGATCACACAATATTTGCCTTTCTCCGACTGACATTTCACTTAGAATAATGCCCTCAAGGTGTGATAGTTCTCATGTGTAAAACAGATAGCTAGTGAGAACCTGCTGTGTAAGTCAGGGAACTTAGCTCAGTGCTCTGTGGTGACCTAGAGAGGTGGGATGGGGGGAAGGGAGGTCCAAGAGGGAGGGGATTATGTGTATACATATAGCTGATTCACTTGTTGTACAGAAGAAATTAACACAACATTGTAAAGCAACTATACCCCAATTATAAATAAATAAATAAATAAATAAATAAATAAATAAATAAATAAATAAATAATAAATAAATATCATACTAGCACATACACAAAAAAAGGTGTGGTAGTTCTATTTTTCATTTTTTGAGGAACCTCCATACTGTTTTTAATAGTAGTTGCACCAATTTACATTGCTACTGACAGTACACAAGTGTTCCCTTTCCTCCAAGTCCTCCCCAACAGTTATTTCTTGTCTTTTTCATAATAGCCATTCTAAGAACTGTGAGGTGATATGCAAATCACCTGTATTTGTGGGCTTGATTTTCATTTCCCAGATAATTAATGACATTGAGCACCTTCTTATATACCTCTCATATTTATATTTTCTATGAAAAAATTCTTATTCAGATCCCCTGCACATTTTTTACTCAGATAGTTTGTTTTTTGCTGTTGAGTTGCCTGAGTGTTTTAATATATTTTGAATATTAACCACTAATCAGATATATAATTTGCAAATATTTTCTCCCATTCAGTAGGTTGCCCTTTTATTTTGTTGATTGTTTCCTTTGCTCTGAAGAAGCTTTATAGTTTGATGTAGTCCACTTGTTATTTTTGCTTAAACTTTTTAATATTTTTAAATTTTATGGATGAACTACTGTTTTCATAATATAGCAGTTTTCATGTTTGAGAGACATTTATATTTCATTTGTTGTGTCAGTTCATAGCTTATGTTAATTTTCCTACAAGATTGTAAAACATTATTCACACTAATTTTAAGAGTTTTTCATATATTAAGGCAATTTTTAGCTCTTCTTTTTTTGCTTGAGTTATAAATATTTTCCTTTTCCGTAATGTATATTTTGGCACTTATACTGTGTTTTGTTTGTTTCACAGTCTAGATGTTTGGTTTTTTATATGCAAAAGTACCCATCTATTTTTTTCAAGGCAGTTGGGTTTGTGTTACCTTTATGAAGTCCTTCTACATTCTCCTTTGCTAACATGTAATAGCTTTATTGTCTTATTTTCACTTTTAACATTTAAATCCCTTTGTAATTTAATTCTAAGGTATCAGCATAAGTTATCAGAGGCCAAAAAATATTTTTTCTTGTTTTCCTAACTTTTTAAGTTTAAAAAATGCATTCATTATAAATAACACTTTCACTATATTTTATATTCTTGTATATAGTGAGCTTATTTGTAGACATTATATTCTACAAATCTATCAACCACAGTTACAACATTTTAATTATTTAAGATTTAAAATTCAGAGTAATGACAGAGAAGAATAATCTACCCTTCATACTCTAAATGTTACTGATATTTTAATTTATTTTTTCTTACAAATTTTACCAAACCTGGCTCATTCCCTCTATTCTCCAAAAACGTTTTGGATCTTTAAAAATCTACTTTAGGTTTTAGGTTTCTAGGCTTCTTTAGAGTGAATTGACATATATATTCTTCACACAACGATATAATGCCTTGACACTTATTTGATTTCTTTGATATCCCTTAGTAGTGCTTAAATTTTTTCATTATATAAATCCTACCTATTTCTTGTTAATTTTTTCTAGTTATTTCATATTTTGTTGCTATTTAAGTGAGTATATTTTCTCCAGTTCAAAAAATTGTTTATTAGGGAACTGATTTATGCGTATTATTTTATACTCAAACAAATCATTGAATTATGTCATATGTAATAGATTTTCCAGAGAAACAATCATATATTCTGTAAGTAAGAGTTTTTACACATGACATTCCTATATTTATTTATAGCTCTCTATGATTGTATGCACTTTTACCCCTTAAGGTTTAATATTGGTTTTTAATATTGGTAAATTATGGCATCCTTATCTTTTCCCTCTTTTTTGCCTCATTTTAATGAGAAAAACATTTTTAGTCAATTTACAAATTTAATTAGATTATTTTTCTATTATTCTTTTATTAAGAATATTTTAGTATAAATATTTATTGATTCTTTTACAAATGTTTTATTAACTATATGGAGATATTCATCTTATCTTCTTTATATGTCAATATTTTTATTTATTTTAATAGATTTCCTTATATTTAAGTTTTGTATTGCTCTAAGAAACTCTCATTAGTCATGATAGATTATTATTTTAAATTGTTGTTAGTTGCTATTTGATTATCTTTTGTCTCTGGTTCTTTGCTTTGACGTTCATAAGTGAATTTGGTTTTTGATTTTTAAATTTATCTTCTCTTTGCTGGGATTGTTCACTTATATTTATCCAGAATGTCACTTGTTTTATCTACGTTTTCAAATTTAATTTGCATAAAGTTGTAAAGTATAGTTTCTTCTTTTTGTTGATGGTTATCTCTCCATTCTTGTTTTACTTTCTGTATCTGACAGTTTCCCTCTTTGTTCTTGACTAGACTGGTTGAAGGTATGTTCATTTATTTTCCAAAGAAACAGTTCATGGCTTTATATATTTATCATGAGTTCTGTTTTTCTAAATTGTTATCTTATTGTTTCATCTCTTAAATTCTTTCTTATGCTCTTTTGTTTGGGGTGGGAGGGAGTGGTGTCCTACCTTACTGCACAAAGTACATACTCATTTTTTTTAACTTTTTTGAATTGAATTCATAATTCACCCATTTTTTCTATTTCATAGGGTTTTTTTTTTTAAGGCTAAGATGTTTTTGCTTTTAGAGTTTCTGATTTGAAGAAATATTGTCATTATTCTGGATCAATATTCATAAAACGTGTATTGGATTTTTGCTTTTATCCCTTAAGAAATGTGTTTTTAATATTTGTTTCTTTGTCATAAGTTTCCAGGAATTAGATATTTTTAGTTGTGAATGTTCCTAAATTATTAGTATCCAGTTTTGCTGTCTTTGTCATCAAAGAATTATTTCTGTTATTTGTGTTATTTGGAACTTATCCATTTTTGTATTAATTATTATGAGTTTTTCACAGAAACTTTAAAAGAGGTACATTCTCTATTTTAAGGTGTGTAATTAGTTATATTTAATTTTATTTCCTTATTTATTTATCTTCAATTCCCTTTTTATTGTTTATCCACTTGATCTATCATGAACTGAAGAGATGAATTAATATTGTCTACTAAGAACATGTTTCTAGTAATTTCTTCTCTTCTTCCTGAATGTCTTGTTTTTTGAATATTGCCTACTTTATTGGACCCACAGATAACATTTATAATCACAAGTGACTTCCTTGTTTTGTTTAATAATTTTTACTTCAAATTCTACTTAATCTGATAATAATATTGAAGTTCTACCTTTTTAAATTGTAATTTTCTAACTTATCTCTGGCCATGTTTTTATTGTAAATATTTGGGGTCCCAATTTTTGGTAGTCCTTCATATAATATATATAGTTGAATTTTGCTTGCAATTCCATCTAAACTTCTGTTTCTTTCACTGTTCAACTAAGCAGAAAACAAAACAATTGAATCCTTTGTTTGAGGTCTTTATAGAAAAATAGCTTTTAACTTACTGGCCTGTTCCTTTTTAACAAGTTTCAGCAACCTTAAATTCATAATCTCAGCCTTAAAATTTTGAAGTGTTACTATGATTTACCATTTTATTGTCTCAATATATGCTAAAAATTTCTTTAAAATGGTAAATATAGAATCAAGTGACTTTTTTTTAGACCACTACTGGTAATGGAGACAGAATTTACATTTTTTGCAGAAAATGGAAATCTAGGAAATTGAAGGTGACAAAAATAACCTTTTGCCTTAATAAGAGATAAGCAGATACTATACATTTTTCCAATATATTGAAATATAGTACTACCAATTAGAATTATATGAAAAAATATGTTGCATTCTTAGAACACAATATGTGAAATCTCTAGGAATAAGTCTGTGTAGAACTTTAGAGAATTTATATGAAGTAAGTATAGAATTTTAGGGATTGGTATAAATAGATAATTGCAAATACCTTATAAGACCAACGATTTTGAGGCTATAATAGTAAAATTAATATTACAAATTTAATAATTCCTTTCAACTTATGTTTAATGGTTTTTAACTCATAACAGTTCTACCAATTATCTGGATTCTAGAAAAATAAATATTGTAAAAAAGTGGATTATTGATGGGAAGAAGGAGATTTCCATTACAGATTGTGATTACATATTAAATATGCAACAATATAAATATTCTTAAAGCCCAAGAATAAGCAGATTGACCAACAGAAGAGATTTGAAATCACTAAAAATAACACTGATATATAAGGAAATGTATATGTAAAACGCATCAAAATATAAAGCACATATTATTGGTTACCAATATTTTTATCTATCAGAATCCAATATGAGGAACGTATTTTTAAACTTAAATCAAAAACAACAAAATCTGAAAACATTATTTAATGACAATAAATTTGACAACTTAAATATTAAAATTTCAATATAACTTCAAATATAGGGAACACAGCTTTTAAATAACTGCACAATGAAAAAATATTGTAATTTTTGTAAAGGTTTTTTCTTTCTCTTTATACATACACATTTATATATATATAGTTTGGTTACAACAAAATTATAGGGTGCGTGTGTGTGTGTGTGTGTGTGTGTGTGTGTGTGTACATAACAAAAAAATTACTGTAACAAATATTTTTAAGAAAGCTAAAGTCCAAATATCCATAAAGAGATTTATGTTTTTGTATTATTTTATTTTTGTATTATTTTTTAATATTTTGGCAAGTTAAAACAATTTGCCATGAAGAATACTATACCCAGCAAAGCTGTTGTTCAGAAATGGAGAGATAAAGATATTCCCAGACACACAAAATGTGAGGGAGTTCATCACCTCTAGATCTGCCTTAAAGAAATGTTAAAGAGACTTCTTCAATTTGAAATAAAAGGATTCCAAGTAAAACATAAAAATTAAAACTTGCCGGTAAAGATAAGGGAGAAAGCAATTTGCCGTGAATAACTAGTATGACCTATAAATGAATTTTAGTGTAACTATCTGAGATTTTTCTTATTTATCATCACCTATAGATGTATATATATATGTTTTGGGAAGACTTGGGCACGTGAGGTAGTGTTTCAGCTATACTTATACTGATCACATTTTTATAGAAATATTAAAATCTATCTTCTCCCTTTAACTTCTGGGTCACAATAATGTGATTGAAATAACTTACTATTTGAATTCTACCTTAGAATGAATATGTCTAACTTCTCACAATGAAAAGATGGAATTGTGTCCTTCTATTTTATTATACATGCCTTTTATTTTCATTTTTTGCTTTATTGCACCATTTAGAACCTCTAGTACAAGGCTGAATGGAAGGGATAAGAATGTATATCCTGGCTTAATTGCCAGTCTTAAGTGGAAAAATATTCATGTTTTCATCATTAAATATGTTAGCAGTACATGTTTCATAAATGTCCTTTCTCAATTCAAAAGATGGTTTACTTCCTTCTCAGTTTGCCTTAAATTTTTTCATGAATATATATTGAATTTTATCAAATGGTTCTACATCTTTGGAGATAATCATATAAGTTTTCTTGTTTATATTGATACTATAAACAAATGCATTGATTGATTTTCACATGTTGGACCAAATTGCATTTCTGGGATAAAACCCATTTGGTCATGCTACATTATATTTTATTATTTATTTTAGGGAGATTTATTAGCTAAAATTTGGTTAAGAATACATTTATCTATATTCATAAAGAATACTTGTATATAGCTTTCTTTATTTGTAATATCTATGTCTGACCATGATGTCAGGGTAAGGCTAGTCTCATGGTATGAACTGGGAAGTTTTTACTCCTTTTATTTTCATGTAAAATTGTAATTTAATCCTACCTTAAACTTTTTGTAGAATTCACCAGGAAAGACTTCTCAACTTAGATTTTCTTTTTTTGTGGGAAAATATTTAAACAAAAATTCACTGTCTTAATAGATATAGAACTATTCTTGTTATTCTCAAAGGAGCTCCAGTATCTTTCCAAAAAATGTGTTTGTTTCATTGAAGTAGTCAAATATGCTGGTATGGAGTTATTCTTAATATATACTTAATTTTATTTTAAATTTTATAGGAATTTCTAATTCTGTAAGTCTTTCCACTCCAGTATGTAGCATCATGAACTAGTCTCAGGCCTATGTGTTTCCTAATGATTGATATGACTGATTCTTTCTGGTAGTCTCTCCATTGCCTTGGAGAGTTTTCTCACAAGTGTGCCCTGATCTGTATTGAACTGAAGACCAGAGAAGAACCCTTCTCAGATATCCAAAACCCTCTCTATTTATGTGCAGCTCTCTTTTCTCCACTCACCTGCCCTGGGAATTTTACTGACCTTGGCTTCCATGAATTCTGAATACTGTCTCTTCTTTGCAGAGAGGCTGCTTGCTCTGTTCAAGTATTCCTTCCCTGTATTGCAGCCTGGAAATTCTCTTCATGCAGTAAACTGGAGCTATTGTAGGATTTACCTCATTCATTTCCCTTCTCACAAGGATAACTATCCCTTGCTGCCTGATGCCCAATGTCTGAGGAACTGTATATATATATATATATATATATATATATATATATATATATATACACACACACATACACACATATAACTGAAAGAGGAGATAGAGGAGACCTGAATGTTATATTCTTACAGAGGGCCAAATAGAGTGAGTCAGTCTAAGATAAAAGAACACTTTTCCAGATTTGTGCTTGTGGACATTAAAAAAAATAAAAATAGTTGTATCCCTTTCATAATTTTCTTAAGTTCCCCTTTTATTCACATTAGTTTTTATGTTTAGTGTAGCTAATTGGTTTGTTGTTTGTTTTAGCGAAGATATGAAACCTAATTCAAATATAAATGCTGTAACATAGAGGAAAAAATGTAGTTTAAGATATCTCACACTGGTTGAAGAAAAATGCATTTTTCAATCAAGGACAATATAATTCTATCTTAATATACAATGTGACAACCGTATAGCAAATTTCAAAGCTTACTGGAAATACAGGAGACTATTTTGTTCACAGATTTATATTCTATTTCAGTAAAGGAGAAAAGTACAGATACTTTGGACCTTAGTTCAGAGCTCAATTCACTCTGAAAGATTTGAAAGTAATTTCCAAGACCATACAAGTATTTAATGAATCAAGTGCCAAAGGATGTGAAAGTGCTTGAGCAAAAGATAATAATAAACCTCCCCCTTTTTGACCCACAAATCATGGATGACTTTCTGTACCCTGGTAGGTAGGACAAAAAATTTTTCATGCTCAGGATGAAGTAAATCAAATAAATATAAAGGAAATAAGTGTGCTCTTTATAATGTAAACACAACTTAAATATAATAAATACATTTTGAATAAAGTAATTATTTATCAAAGAGCTTTGCCCTGGAATTCCTTTATATCTTTGTAGAATATGAAATTGTTTGCTGAAGGAGCTTCAAGGACCAGTTTTTTTTTCTGTAACTCTACCTCCTCCCAGAAAATATGGGTGTCTGTCAAAAAGTTACTTGTTTTTATTCTTTTGATGCTCTTTTTAGATGATTTAACAATACTATCCTACTGGTTCAGGGTCATTTAAACAAATGATGTGTGTTCTCTCTCTCTTCTCTGCTTATTTTTTACTAAAATACTCTATAGTCATTTTGAAAATAACAAAAAAATGCCTTTTTCTCCATAATATGAGACCACCCCAGTATGAAAACTCATGAGTCCATATATCACATTTCCAATGTTATCTAAAGTTTACTATGGTTTTGTATATTGTGATTGCTTATAACACTGATAATTTTTGCTGCTAAAAATCACTTGTACTAGAATATATAATAGAAGAATAACAGCGAGCTTTTAAATTCCAGCAAAGTACATTAGTTAATATACTAATCATTAGAATTAAATAATTTACCATCAAAAATTGCTTACATTGACATATATAATAGAAAATAAGCAGAGATTTTTTCCAGAATAATACATTAATTAATGAATTAATAAATAGTTTTATGTAAGGTCAAAGAGCTCCATAGATTCTGAGTCTTATTTAGAAATAATCAAATGTATCTCTGAGAAATTAATAATGAAATCCAGTGCCTCATCTTAGAACTGAAATATTAAAGTGTTGGAAGAGCTATTTAAATCATGTTAAATATATATGTTTTTTTACAGAAGATTTTACTTTGGGAATTCAGTCCTATACCGTAATTATTTCTAGTAAGTCCTCTTAATAGCGTGCTATACAAATGCATAATGTTTAATCATGAAATAAGCATGGCAAGAATCTCCATAACTTGCCAGTGTGTAATCTCAGGTAGCCAATATGCAATTTACTTTCAGAGTTCAAATGTTCCAGACAAAAGTTATCTATTACCTTGCCTTTAAAAAAATCTAGTTTATTATATTGTATCCAAGAATGTTAAAATTACTACTTTTTTTTCTCAATTTACCTGAATTGGGGCTAATCTCTACATTTTAAAAACTCCTCATAGATCAAAACATTTTCCTGAATACATAGTGTCAGACTGAACTTCCCCTTGAATCTCTGTCTTTCCCTCATGTTTCTCTTCACTTGCATAAATCGATTTTTTTTCCTTTTGTTATTTACACATCTCTCAGCTAAAATAATAGGAATTCTAAAGTGTTGTTCACTTGTTTTTGAATTGCCTTTCGGTTAAACTTAGACACATTAAAAATAAACTTCTTTGTTTAATATGTAATGAATGAAAAATATTGCAAAATGGCATCCAAAAAGCCACATCACCCAATGAAATGCCACCATATACAGATATCAAGTATATAATTAGAATCATCAAAAGAGTATGAATGGGAGATATTTGCAGTTTCCTTCAAAATAATGAAAATAGAATAAATAAAATAGAATATTGCTTTTAGAAGATATTTTATACAAGGAAAAGTAAAAATTTTTAAGAAAATAAAATGTATGTTATAAACAAGGAAAACTTGGTACTTAATTCTTATTAGATTTGTAATATCAAGCTAGAAACTTCACTGAATAAGCGATTCAATTAAAACAGGTTTGAATATAATAATTTTAGAAGGAAGCTGAAATTACATATATTTTTAATAAAACTTCCTTTTTGATGTATCTCTAAATGAGACCTCAGAGGGCTATTTCAGAAGTAGAGGCCCATTCTTTTCATTAACATTCATAAAGCATCAGTTATTAAAAATCTTAGCTTGCTATTAATACCTTGCAATTTAATTCACAAGTATGAAATTTTCTCACATTTGAAGAACTGCATGTATGGAATCAGCTTCTTTAAGCAATGGCTCATCCAATGATTAACCTTTAGGGATTTTTTATATTAATAACATATTTGTTGGTAGATATATATAAATGTTTATATCTGTTAGTCATATATATGAATGTAACTGTAACATTAATTATCACTGTTAAATGTGTCTTTTATTGAACTTGTAAATAAATACAGTGAGAGTGAACTTGAACAAACTACCTTAACCAAATTGGTAAAAGGGAATTTGGCCACATGATCCCAGTAGTAAATTACTCAATGTTTAATTTAGAGACCCAAATTGAATCTTTGACATGCTTGACTGCTAATCATATTTTACGCAGATAAACCCAATAACCTTTTCCAAGACTTGGGCAGTATATAAAAGGGGCACTGATTTTATTAACACCGCATGAAAAGTGTTCCTACTTTTCTCTCAATTTCTAGAAAACCTGTTTATTAAAAATGTGTAATGTAGTATAACGATAATCACATTGGGTAACAAAATTTGCTTAAGATTATGAAGACATGTTTATTTCTGTCTGCATTGTGCAGTCACTTTTTCATCTGTACACCTCACCTCATCAGCTACCTTACTTTACTTTTTGATGTTGCAAAATAGAATATACATCTCACAAGACATATAGTAAACCAAGTTGGTTTTTAGCTACTAAAATTAGAAATGTTTTGGGAATTCCCTGCCGGTCCATGGTTAGGACTCCGTGCTTTCACTGACGAGGATGTGGGCTCAATCCCTGGTCAGGGAGTTAAGATCCCACAAGCCGTGTGGTGCAGCCAATTTTTTTTTTTTTTAATTTTAAAAATCAGAAACATTTCTATAGTAAATAAACACTGGCTACTTGTCTACTTGTCTATAATAAATGGAGGGTATCCTTATACTTAGCATATTAGACATTTAAAAACAATGAGGCAAACAAAATAATGGTATTACTGAGGTGTCTGATATGTGGGAATCTGAAATCCATATCAAGCTGAATAGTTATATAGGTAAACCAGTAAAAGGGAAAATAAAAGTGCCTCATTGATAGATTTGTTTAAATACTCCTGACAGAATGAAATCATAGCAAATCACTGCTTAAAATGCTTTGAATGATATTGGTAATCTGGGGAGGAAAACAAAGCAATCAAAAATTACTTTTGCAAGGGTTTTTTTTGTTTTGTTTTGTTTTCTTTTTTTTGTGGTACACGGGCTTCTCACTGTTGTGGCCTCTCCCGTTGCGGAGCACAGGCTCCGGCTGCGCAGGCTCAACAGCCATGGCTCACGAGCCCAGCCACTCCACGGCACGTGGGATCTTCCCAGACCGCGGCACGAACCTGTGTTCCCGGCATCGGCAGGTGGACTCTCAACCACTGCGCCACCAGGGAAACCCTGCAAGGTACATTTTTTAAAAGGATCCTTATCTTGCATCAGTTTTTCACTTTGCATTTGAAAATATGACCCACATGGGCAAAAGACTTTTTAAATATGAAAGAATGTGTCAAGTATCTTAGCAATTACCATCAGCACTGAACATGAGTTTCAAAATATTGTAGATGTTATTATTTAAAGGTTTCCAAAGCTCTACAAATTACATGATAGATTATACAGTAAATAAAAATAATTGATAGGAAGTAATTTTATATGGAGATAAAACTACATTTTCTAATTACTAGGTGAAATAAACTGCCTCTTTGATTTCTTCAAATTAATTTGACAATTTTTTGCCATTGTTATGGGAGCTATAAGTCTCTCTCTGTCTCTCACTCTGGATTAGCTGTTTTTTAACCAAATAAGTGGAATTGTAACTAAATCTCATGTCATATTTTATTTAATTTAACTATTACTATGATAAGAGGTGATCAATTATGGTTTATTACACATAGAGATTTGAGTTTTATAAATATGCTCATTAGATTGGGTGATGATATAAATAGTAGCTGTTAATCTCATTTTCTTCCTTATACTGGAAATAAGATGGGAAGGCCTATATATACAGATCCATCCATTAGGGCTGCTAAAACTATAGTTTATAGTTTATAAACTATAACAAAATACCACAGATTGAGTAGTTTATAAATTATAGACATTTATTTCTCACAGTTCTGGAAGCTCAAAGTCTGAGATCAGGATACCAGTTTGGTCTGGTAAGGGCCCTGTTCCAGGTTGCAGACTTCTCTTTGTACCTTCACATAGTAGAAGGGACTGTGGTGTTTTCTGGTATCTCTTTTAAAAATACACTAATCTGCCTTCATGACCTTCGCATCTCTCAAAGGCCCCACCTCCTAATACCAACACCATTAGTTGCTTGTAATCACCTCCTAATACCATTAGGATTTCAACATAAATGAATTCAGGAGGGGCACATTCAGATATTCAGACCAAAGCAGCAGCTTAAAGCAATGAACTTAGTAGTTATACTTCATCAACCCAAATTTAGATAGGTTTGACAGATAATTACCCAACAATGTTTCCAATAATAGGCAATCTAACTGTCCAATTTAATTGAACAATAACTTGTTAACTGCTATAACAAAGTATATAATTATGTTGAGTAGAACAATGGTCAAACATCACAAATTATAGCTTTTCTTGCCAACATTATCTACTGTTAATGCTGCTACTTTCACTCTTACCTGTGTTTTTTAAAAACGCAAATCAGTAATACAATAAAGAAAAAAAAGTAAGTTTCATGTTAGGTTGACACTTTAGGTGATGAAGCCCCAACTCAAATATTCAGAATAATTGGCACGTAGAGTTTCTTGCTTAAAAGTACAACCAGGACATTTAAACTAGCTCCAGGGACTTCCCTGGTGGCACAGTGGTTAAGAATCCACCTGCCAATTCAGGGGACATGGGTTCAGTCTCTGGTCCGGGGAGATCCCACATGCTGTTGAGCAACTAAGCCCGTGTGCCACAACTACTGAGCCTGTGCTCTAGAGCCCATGAGCCACAGTTACTGAGCCACCTACCACAACTACTGAAGCCCGCATGCCTAGAGCCTGTGCTCTGCAACAAAAGAAGCCACTGCAATGAGAAGCCCATGCACTGCAACAAAGAGTAGCCCTGCTCGCCACAACTAGAGAAAGCCCACATGCAGCAAAAAAGACGCAACACAGCCCCCCAAAAAAATAAACTAATTAAAAAAAAAAGCTCCACATAGATATAGGTAAGAGATACAGAAATGCCACTAATGACTATTTCAAATTTGCAGATTCAATACATTTGGTTTAAGATGAACACTTTTACGTTATAGATAGAAGTTAACTTATAAATATGAAATTATTTTTATTTTTCAAACATCAGAAGTTTAGCTTTCATATCTGGCTGAAGTTTTAAATTGAGAACTTGAGTGAAATTCACATTTATTTTATCAACAAATTTCCATGGGACTGTTTGCATTTCACACTATGTGAACCACATAATGATTCAAATATTTCATAGCCTACTTTCAGGGATAGTAATATCAGGCACCATACAGTGTGCATTTGATTTAAACTGCAATTGAGCATAGATTAAAAGCAACATGTTTTAGAATCACATGCACATTTTCAGTGTTGAAAACTTTTATTCTTAGGAAAGTGTATACTTCACAAGGCCACTGCTTTATATACAGAAGGAAAATTTAAGAAACAAGATGTAAGTACTGGTAAGTACATGATGTGTCACTTCTTTGCAATTGTTATTTGTGTCACTAAAACTTGTTTTCTTGTTACAGAAGAAAGACAAGATAGGAAGTAATGTTCTGTAACATTTAAATTCAAACAAAATCCATGTGAAATGATCATGAAATTGAGGCATAAGTGATATTTTGACTCCTTAATCTTGAAAAGTATTCATTATTTCATTTTTAATAAAAAATTTATGAAAGATTATTAGAAACAGGTTTATTTTGTCTCTGTGCCTTAAGGTAGTAATGAACATCAAACATCCAGATATTCACTTATTTATTTACTAACACATTTTTTTTTTTTTTTTTGGGGGTCCGCAGGCCTCTCACCATTGTGGCCTCTCATGCCGCAGAGCACAGGCTCCGGAGGCGCAGGCCCAGCGGCCATGGCTCACGGGCCCAGCCGCTCTGAGGCACGTGAGATCCTCCCGGACTGGGGCACGAACCCGTGCCCCCCGCATCGGCAGGCGGACCCCCAACCACTGCGCCACCAGGGAAGCCCTACCAACACATATTTTGTAAATCTATTATATACAAAATATTTATTTGGTTACTAATAGGATAAAAAGCTCGATCAACAATACATGTCTCTAATAGAGATTACAGTTGAGTAAAGGAGGATATAAACCTAAATAAGTGTAATACAAGGGGAAAAAAAATGTGTCTTAAAGAAAGTATATTGATAGATATAATGCTGTGGAATTTCAGAGAAAGGAGAAATATTTGTATTTGAGGGACCAGGGAAAGCTCAGTTGAGGAGTTCACACTTGAACCAGGAACTAGAGAATTCTTTGTGGGGAAATGGGAAATTAAAATTATTCAGGTCTATGAGATAATTATTTGAAAATATATAGAAATATATGTAGATAATTGAGTAGAGTTCCTTGTGCTATACAGTAAGTCCATATTAGTTATCTATTTTATATATAGTAGTGTGTATATGTCAATCCCAGTCTCCCAGTTTATCCTCCCACCCTTACCCTCTGGTAACAATAATTTGTTTTCTACATCTGTAACTATATTTCTGTTTTGTAGATAATTTCAGTTTTACCTTTTTTTAAGATTCCACATATAAGCAATATCATATTATATTTGTCTTTCTCTGTCTGACTTACTTCACTCAATATGACAATCTGTAAGTCCATCCATGTTGCTGCAAATGGCATTATTGCTTTCTTTTTGTGGCTGAGTAATATTCCATTGTATATATGTACCACATCTTCATCCATTCCTCTGTTGATGGACATTTAGGTTGCTTTCATGTCCTGGCTAGTGTTAATAGTACTGCAATGAATATTGGGGTGAATGTGTCTTTTTGAATTATGGTTTTCTCCAGATATATGCCCACGAGTGAAATTACTGGATCACATGAAAGCTCTATTTTTAGTATTTTAATGGACCTCCATACTCTTATCTATAGTGGCTGTACCAATTTACATTTCCACCAATGGTGTACTTATTTACAAAACAGAAATAGAGTCACATATGTAGAAAACAAACTTATGGTTACCAGGGGGGAAAGCTGAGGGTGGGGGAAGGGATAAATTGGGAGACTGGAATTGACATATACACACTACTATATGTAAAATAAATAACTAATAAGGACCTACTCTATAGCACAGTGAACTCTTCTCAATACTCTGTAATCATCTATATGGGAAAAGAATCTAAAAAGGAGTGGATATATGTATCTGTATAACTGATTCACTTTGCTGTACAGCAGAAACTAAAACAACATTGTAAATCAACTATACTCCAATAAAAATTTTAAAAAAATAAAAAATAAATCTATGCTAAGTGAAATAAATCAGACACAGAAAGACAAATACTGTATAATACCACTCTTATATGTGGAATGTAAAAAATACAACAAACTAGTGAATATAACAAAAAGAAAATGGATTCAAAGATATAGAGAACAAACTAGTGGTTACCAGTGGGGAGGTGGGTGGGTGGAGGGGCAAGATAGGAGTAGAGGATTAAGAGATACAAACTATCATGTATAACATAAATAAGCTATGAAGGTATATTGTAGAACACAGGGAATATAGCCAATATTTTATAATAACTATAAATGGAGTATAACCTTTAACATATAACATATAATATTGTACATCAACTATATCTCAACAAAAATTTTTTAAAAGAAAATATATAGCAACAAGAAAATATTTGACCCAGAAAAAGAAATAATATATTGCCACATTTTTAATTCTAGAATATGCATTCTTTCTCCCAGGAATTATCTTTTGTTCTAGAACAAACATATTTTGCAGTTTATATCCTAAAATCAGTTTTTACAAAATAACTCATAATTTAAAAAATTGATTTTAGAGAGGTAAAATATACATTTGCCTATTGAGAATCTGAGTCCCCTAATATGAGTTTTGTACAATATCTCAATATGCATTAAAAATTATCAAGGTATGTCTGAACACAAATAGACAGTAGATACTTTAAAGTATTAAAAGTATGGCAATTTATTATTCCTTTAAGGGCCAAATATTTTCTTGTTGCTATATACCATGAGAGAGAGAGAGAGAGAGAGAGAGAGAGAGAAAGAGAGAGAGAGAGAGATTACAGAAAAGATTTTAACAACAATTTCACACACTTTTAAAAATGGAATAATAATAATTAGACATTTTCCTTGCATGTTAAGCTTTCATTAAAAGAACACTGGATATTTAGATATAATTTTTATAATTTTTATATTCTATACTGAAAATGCATAGATAAGTGTCTCAAATTATTTTTTGCCATATGAGTATGCACGTTCATATTCCTATGTATTTATAGTTCTTTATCATTTGAATCAAGTCTTTAAAGAAAAGCAAATGGCTAATTAGATCATTGCATTTCTTGAGAGATGACTCCATAATAGCTCAAATTTGTTAGTAAAACAAAATGTAGGATTCAGTTTTAAACACTGCAGTCATATGAAAATCTTTGATTAAAAGAAACATGCAGAGTTGTTGCTTTGTTATATTAGCTCCTTAGAAAATCCTATTAAAACAATGTATTTACTAACTAGTAATTCTAAAAATAATTGCATTAAATTTGGTCTCATGAAGAATTCATAAGATCTAATTTAACAATATTCCTGTTTTTGAAATGCAATTTTTTAATGCTGTTTATAATGAGTTTGCAAAATAAAAATAATAAACTAATACAAATTCACATTTGAAATTAAAGTTTGAAACAATAATTTTGAATAGTAAAACTACAACATTTTATAACCACTTTGAAAGATAGTTGGTACATTTTTTGGCTTTTTTTCTTTTGGTTTCTTGTTCTGTACTGAATCATGTACTAAATCGGAAAATACATAGATTAGTTTCCTTGGGGAGATATCAATATATATATTGCTATTTAAAAAAATATTTTTTATAATAACATTTTAAAAATTTTAACATGGCATGTCCTTTATAAGAAGCCATGAAAAATAAAATGGCTACTTTATAGTTTTACATTAGTTGTTCAACAAAAATTTACCCCCCCAAATCAAAGATATTACTTTTATAATTTTTTTCCAAATCAAATTATTCTTAGTTTCTCCAAGTTTGTAGTCTTGAATTCTCAAACAACTTACAAGAGTCCAGAGGACACAGATGAAAAACACATCTCACTTCCTTGTTCTGGAGTAAGAGATTTTTCCTATTGCTTTTCTGCCCTGATTAAAAGTTTTTTCTTCCTACCTGATCTTCTAGTCTTTCCATATTGATGACTCCTTCTTATTTTGACATGATTGGGTTTGGATTAAAAAACATAGCTTAGAGCTTCCCTGGTGGCGCAGTGGTTGAGAGTCCGTCTGCCGATGCAGGGGACACAGGTTCGTGCCCTGGTCTGGGAAGATCCCACATGCCGCGAAGCAGCTGGGCCCGTGAGCCATGATGGCCGCTGGGCCTGCGCATCCGGAGCCTGTGCTCCGCAACGGGAAAAGCCACAACAGTGAGAGGCCCACGTACCACAAAAAAAAAAAAAAAAAAAAAAAAAACATAGCTTAGGACATCTTATTAGCACCTATTCATGAAAATATTCTGGAGCCCTATTCTGTGCACGCACCTAGAAGATGTTGCATCATTGCCCATTGGAGGTTTTTAAGATAACTGTGCCACTGTTTCTCACAAAGAACACCAATACATGCTCACACCCACATCCACACCTCCACTGCCACCACTATCCTAAATGGGAGAGGTATCATACATTTATAAGTATCATCACACATTTTACATCTTTTGTCATGCTTATATGGATAACTTTTCATAGGTCCTAGATTGGGGAAAAGAAAGGACACATGGTAAATGAAGGAAAGAAGTCATATTATTTGAAAAATTTAATATACTATCAGAAATGAACTTGATAAGTTTTGAGGTGCAATCAGTCTTCTTGTCTGTAGTTTTCTTAGGTTCAACATTGAGTTCTATAGCATTTTCTAGTAGACAATGAATTTTAAATGTGTGCCAGTAGTAGTTGGTGTAGAGTTTTATGAAGTGGATGGATGCTTTCACATTTTCAACTTGAACTCTCATTGTCCCTTTCTAAAGCTCTATTTCCTGGTTAGGAAACCAAAGGATCTAGTTCTCAAGTTTTGTTTTTATCTTTGCATTTCCCCTCTCTTGAGGCTATAGTGGTAAGAGCTCTGTCACCTTGTAAGTGTTGAGGAAATCACAATTAAATGATCCTCTAAGATATGTTTCAGGCTGTTGCCATGTTCCTCAGAGACTCCAGGTCTAAGGTGAGTATTTGAATTCAAAATTGTTAATGTTTCATAACATCATAAAATATTAAACCTAGAAGGTATAGTAAAAATAATCCTATCCCAATTTCCTTGTTATATCTGAAAGAAAACAGTTTAAAAGTGACAGTGTCTAGCCCAAAGTCACAACTGAAGACAGAAACCTAGACCTTCTGATCTACCATAACCTTCTGCAGCTAATTGGATATGGAATCTTTCACATGTCAAAGTAACGATGGTGTAACAATACATCATCTACCTTGATTAATGACCATAACGAAAGGCTTGCTTAACACAATGAAAGTAAATAGAGCAAGCAGATTTATTCAATTTTAAAAGCTGTAATGTCTTTCTCTCTATGGTGTGCTTGTATTGCAACCATGGTCTTTTAAATCTGCTTATGTTATAGTTACCAGGTCTATAATACCTTGTTATTCAGATGGCCATGAAGAAGAAAAAACAAGAACCTCAGAGATGAATAATTATGTTGGAAAATATGTAGTTAGAAAAAAAGTCACTCATATGTCAGAGAAAACTGTGTTTGTGTTCTCTTTGTGTGTGTGTTTAATTTATACATGTAATAAAGGAAAAGTCTCCCATATGTTCATTGGAAATATTTAAAGAATAAAATGTAAAGGAGAAATGAAAATTAAAAAATACTACTTGGCTTTTTAAAATTAAAGTAATATTAATTTTAGACATTTATGAGAGCTCATTAACATTTACAACTAATTATAACAGCACCTAATTTTTTAATAAAACTTTTGTTTTTCAAGAGCCTTTATAATCACCATTTTAATTTAACTTTCAATACCAAATTATTTATAAAAACACAATCATCTGTAATTCACATGGTATGAGTATCTGTTTACTGTTGTTTATTGAAAAGCTTTCATAATTGGTTTACCTGTTTCATTTCCTCTCTTCCAAAGAAAGCTTCTTTAAAAAGCAACTATTACCATTAACTCTTACCAAATGCATTTCATAATAGCACACTTCTACCTATAAAATATAGCCCAAACAACCTAAGATCCTACATGCAGTCTGAGATCCAACATGATACATGAAAATAGAAATGATCTTAAAAGCAGGAAGTATCAGTTTATACCCAGATCTACTAAGTGTATAAAATGTGACACCCTTAACATATGTTAGCAATAATTCCTAATAAGATGGTTTTATTACATAGGCTAATCCCTGCCACATTCCCAAATTGGTTTTTATTCAGCCATAGAATCCGTGATGGACCTGGGGTTAGTCATGCGGCATTAATTTCAGTTTACAGTGTGAGTACAGTTATTGTTCTCACTAAGATGTGAATATGTTACTATGTTCAATCATTCTGCAACTGAATTGGTGATGGTCTCAATTAAGGATATGGGGGAGGATCAGGTAATAGGTAATAAAACAAAAATTGTTTCTGTTTTGTACAGTTTAGATTTAAAATTTCTTAAAGAAACCAAGTAGAATATTGCAAATACAGTTCTATATTGAAGTATAAAATATAGGAGAGACATTTGGCTGGAGATTAAAGTTTTGTAGTCATCTCTTTAGAGTCAGTATATAAAATGTGGATGAGATTACTAAGGGACTGAATACAGAGAAAAATAAGAGTTGACACTGAACCCTGGACAATTCACAATTCAATATTTTGTGGGTGGGAAAACCTAGTAAAAGAGAATGAGAAATAGGGGGAAGAAAACCAGGAGATTGTGATGTAATTTCTAATTTAATGCTATACTTCTGGAACTTTCATTGATGTGCATGATGAAACCAAGTAATTTCTGTCTCTCCCTCTTTCTCCATATGTGTCTATGTACATGAGTGTGTTTACTGTGCTGAATAACATTATAAATGTTAATGTGTCAGTCAAAACTGTTTTATAATTACTCTACAGCTTTATAATTACTCTTCAGTGCTTATTTCCTAAATCTTACATATTTTTCCTTCAGCATGAAAACTTTTATAGCAATATCTAATGAACTAAATGCATTCTTTTTAAAATATTTTATGCTGTTTTCCTCCTACTATATCCTAGAGTAAATGAACATTGTTGGATAATTTTGATGCACTGTGTCTCTCTTATTTTCATTTAATAAATGGGCATAAACCTAATTAAAGTTCTATTTCTTTGGTTTCCTCCTTCATTTGTTTATGCCACAGGCCAAATGTCCTTCAAAGTACCCTTTATCTTTTCCTTTTGTGTATCATGGAGTAAATGTCAAATGGTATATATTCTTGCCACCTTTGTGTCTAAGCTGATTACATTTTCCAGAAAAGACAATCTAAGTATGAAAGTAGTTTTAATGTTTTTATACATAATATATGCTCTTGTATCTTTAGGAGCAACAAACTATACTCATATGACATATACATATAAATATATCACAGACTCTTCTTCAACATTGATCATTTGGACATAGTTTATAATATAAAAATATTCAAGATTGCTTAAAAATAATGTAAGAGCCTTCCCAGATAATGCCATGCTCATATGCATGCCAACAAATATTCTCATATTATCAGTATTTCTCAAAGGACATCATAAAATTCATTTTAGGAAAATCAACAGCAGAAAATGCATTTCTCAAGTAAAAACATGTGACAATTCCTCTTCAGCAGTTTATAGATCTTGCTCCAAAGAAAATATGACTTACATAATCTTACTAATTTTATATGAGTAATCTATGAGTATATTAGTTATAATTGAGATTGAAGTAAATTTTTATCTGGATTTTTTTGTTTGTAAGCATAATTTTGTTTTTCATGGTGATTTTTATAACTATGGGTATCTCCTTTATACATTTACTATTAAAATATTTTATATAGTTGGTAGGGTTAGTATCAAATTGAAATATAAAGATAAATTATCACTAAGATCAGCAATCACCAGTTCCTATTATTTTGTAGTCACAAATACTTCTAACTATATGCCTATATATATATATATATATATATATATATACACACATATATATTATTTCATACAATTCCAGATATTGTTTTTTGGAGTGGAACTATGTGCCTATATATATATATATATATATATATATATACACACATATATATTATTTCATACAATTCCAGATATTGTTTTTTGGAGTGGGGCAGGATAAGAGTTTAATTTAAGTGAATCACAAACATATGGATACTTTATTATTTTTTAAAATAAAATTGTCATTCAAGAAATTGTTGAATATATATTATGTGTAAGCCACAGTATATTTTGCTAGGAATACATATATGAGTAAAATATGTTGCCTGATCTCAAGGACATCGAAATTTGTGGAACAATGAATTTATGTAACTAACTCTATCTCATAATTATTAGAATTGTGCCAGTGATATGGACAAAGTGTTATGGGAATACAGAGGGCAAAAATAATTAGTTCTTTCTTTGACATTGGAAATGCCTTCCAAGAAAAAGCAGATCATGAAAAATGAGTATAATTTCACTAGTGTAAGAGAGACAGAAGAGAAATGTGGAAGATCAGGAGTCAAGCAGATACACAAATAAAAAGGGATTGTGCCTTATTTTAGACATTTGCATCATCATGGATTGGTATAGTTTGGGGGTAAAAAACAAATATTAAAAATTCAGTATATTAAGGTTGAAGATTCACTAAAATAGACATAGAGGAAAGACATTGGGAGCAGAGCTGGTAGAGAGAATGTTGAAGTGACTGACACAAGGCCTAAGAAATTAATTAGGGTGAGGATTTTGTTGTCATTAAACTCTGTATTAAGGAAAATAGACTTTTTCCTGTAGGCAATGTGAAGTTCTGGAATGTTCTTAAACTGTCCTTTAAAATGTCTAAATCTATGAAAGATTTAGGAACAGAAAGTGGCAACATGATTTGTGTACTACAAAAGAAAGAACTTGAGGTGTGAAGGAAGCTATTATTATTTCCAGTATAAGTGTAGGAAAGAGTAGATGAGAGGAAGATGAGGAAAGTAGAGTCAACATTTTGAAAGAAAAGCAATACCTTTTTTCCAAGGCACTGAATTCATTGATTTAACAAACCTTTTGTAAATCTTTATAAATAATATGCAAGAAATTATACTGTCCAGTGGACATACAAGATTCAACCACTATCCTCAAAGAACTAACAATCTATTACAAATTTATAAACCAAGGAACCTCAAATTATACAATAAGTTGACTATAATCAGCTGTATTTTGAACTTCTAACACTAGGTATTTCCAGTTTTAGGCCTTTTAGAATGTAGATGCTTCTTTGTATTATATTTCATTTATGTACCTGATTTTTTTTTCTTTCTGTACACGGGCCTCTCACTGTTGTGGCCTCTCCCATTGCAGAGCACAGGCTCCGGACACGCAGGCTCAGCGGCCATGGCTCACGGGCCCAGCTGCTCCACGGCATGTGGGATCTTCCCAGACCGGGGCATGAACCTGTGTCCCCTGCATCAGCAGGCGGACTCTCAGCCACTGCGCCACCAGGGAAGCCCTATGTACCTGATTTTTAAATGATATATGCAATCCTTTACAAACGCAGAAGCATAAGAATAAATATTCCCTTATCCTTGTAGCATATAAAGTAGTATATAATAATATGCCAAGTGCATCCACAAAATAATGGAAAATACATAATCATCTAAGTAGTCACAAGGAAATAAATCATGTAGTGACTTTTGAGAGTTTCTTTCTTCATGCACAGTTAAAATGGTTAACTTTAGTGAGTGCCTTTGCTATTTTTGAAACAGCATATAAGATTAGCATCACCTATATGCAAGAGGTTAGAACATTTAAAATACATTTTTGTGTGTATATATGTATATATATATATATATATATATATGTTGCTTATATGTGTATATATTTTTGTATGTGTGTATACATATTCAACCAAAATATTATAAGATGCTAGTTTTTCTTTCAGTAGTATTTTTAGTTCTCTCTGACCAAGCAAATGTAGACTTACAAATATGGAAGTTGGAGAATTTCTAGTTCTGCTTGATAACCTATATCTAGATAATATCTGTATAAACCACTGCTTTGTATAGTGAATAACATGTTGTAATTTCTACCTTTTTAACTGTTAGTTATTTATTGGTTCTAGTAGACTTCTTAAATGGATTTCTCAGGACCTGTTGTTTAACATGTGAAGAAAATACAGTAAAATTTGATTACATGGACAATTGATTTTTATATTTTTATTGTATATCAGTTAAATCTAAATAAAAATAGTGTACTTTTTAATATTCTCTTCTACACAAAACTGTCAGTAATTTTTGTCTTCCTTTCTAAGGATTTGCAATGCAATGATTCTATAAATCTTTCTTAACTCTTGCAAGGATGGTTGATCTTTAGAATGCCATTGAAAATGAACTTGTGGGACAGGTAATTCTTATGTGGCAAACCTATTTGCACACTGCTATCAGCATTCAATGACGATATAAAAACTGTCATAGCAATTCATGTGAAGAACATCACATCAAATAACATCATAGAGGACCCGTGTAACCAATGATAACACATCTTTTTCCTGATCTTATTAATGTTATACATGTAGTAAATTATTCATCTGATTGCATACTATAAAATCTACATTTTATTTATACTATGTTGTATGTTCCTATAAACAATATAAACACATACACACCAGTTTCCAGTGCATTAAGTTCCAGTGAGAAGAAATATGAGACACAGGCAGAACTGGAGAGTGTCTGACAGAAGCAAACCTTTAATAACACATGGCATCACTGTAGTAGTTCTAACCAGCAATTCCACAGACTCTTAAATCTAAATTAGTTAATGGTCCTTGTCAGCAGCCTGTAAGTTCTAGGGAGGCTGCAAAGTATTTCTTTCTTCCAGTCACAGAGAGCCTTGACTAGAGTGAAGGATACTGAGGAAGTAGGGCATGTGTCATCAATGAAATATATTGGATCTCTAATGTATGTCTCCTAGAAACTGTTATTAATCCCAAGTTTCTCAACCTAGAAGTAGTCTAGCAGCTGCCAAAGGAAATAGTGATAGTGGCAATTAGAGCAACTGAGGCTTAAAAGGTAAATGTCTTCCAAGCATGGATAATTGACTGCTAGAGCTCAAACAAAAACTTCTACTTCTGAATATAAAGCTACTTTAAAACAAAACTAAATTTCCAAATATGCAATGACTTTATTACATGGCAGAATCTAGTTATATATGTCCATATATTGAAAAGAAGGTATTCATATGATCTGTGATCTTGAGCAAGTTACTGAAAGTTTTTGGCCCCAGTTTCCTCTTCTCTGAAACAAAGATGACAACGCATAACTTGTAGAATTGTTATGAGTAAATATATTTTATACTTTTAAAGCCCTTAGGACAGCACCTGGCACATAGAAGGTATGACATAAGTGCATGGTAAATAAATCCAAGAGAGAGTTGAGAAAACTAATCACGGAAAGATCAGATCAAATGAATGACTGTTTAACTAAGGAGATGGCATGAGGCAGATCCCAGCCTTGCCATTTACAAGCTCAAGTTTCTTGAACAAATTGCTTAACCTTGCTAAACCTCATCTGTGAAATGGAAATACCACTGGCTTCTTAACAATAACTCAGAATTAAAGGAGCAAGTTCCTGTAACCTAGTAGATTGAACAAAATAGATGTTCAGCACCAAAGAGGTAATATTATCTAGGCTTTCTTGTCAGTAATTAGTGCTGGGCTTATCTCTGGGTTATTTTCCATTTGTCATCCTTGTGACCTATACTGAACCTGATTCAAGCTTCTGTCAATACTATGATAGCAAAAATGTTTCTAATCACTGCGTCTGTAGTGCAGGCCTAGTGGAAATGAAATTGTTAAAAAGAGGAACTTCCTATTGCTATAGTGAGAGGCATGTCTGAAAGTATAACCTAGGATGTTACTTGGAATCAATGACTTTTAAAAAGTGGAGAAGACTTGCTCTGGTTGAATTCAACTTAGAAGTGTTTTTTTTTTTTTTTTCTATCAAAATCAGAAGCCAAAGAAGACTTGGTTTACTCATTATAATGAATAAGGTGCAGTTCTATATAGCACAGAGGTACAGTTGATAAAGTCTCTACATTTGAGTTTAAAGAGAGAGCAAGTGCAAACAGAGAGACTGAAGTTAGTATCCAAGTAGCAACATAAGATAATGACCATTTTGACTCAGATTCATTTGTAACGGAGAAAAAGATCAGTAGATGACAGAGAACATGGATGAAAAATAAGATATTATGCAGAAGACTAGGTAAAAACATGGATCTTAACAACATCTAACTGAAGGGTATCAGCTTTTTTTTTTTTTTAATGTAAAGAGCTGCATGCTAACATGAAAGCCATGCTGGATATTATGTGGTGTTTTTTGAGTGAAAATATTTATGCTGCATAAATATGTATAGTAGGCATGTGAACTTCAAGAAATTAACAGAAAGGCAGGAGAAGATGATGTAATACATAAATAAAAATATTCTTGAAGTGTTAATGAGGAAAAGAAAACAGATCAACTAATTGAAGGGATTGTTCCAGGGATCTCACAGGAAAAGGAAAAATGGAAGAAAGTATGACAACAACTACAGGAAAGTTAATTAATTTTCCTGTTGCCCCTTCAGTGGACTACAGAATATAAGTTTGGAAATAAGCAAAATAAAAATCTGGAAAAATAGAAGTGGTACCATATATCCACACACAATTATAATAGCTACCATAACTGAGTGTAGCATAATCCTACAGAGTCCTACTTAGGAACACAATTTGCTATTGGAAAAATATCAATCTTGGCATAGTAGATTAGCCATGGGGAGCTCGTATGATCCCACAGTAGCCCTTGGAGATATAACCACCTATACTAATCTTCAACTTCAAATATAAGATTATTTGTCTAATTATACAAACGAGATAACCTTAAGTTACCAATAAAATAAGAGATGCATAATTTCAAATAACCTAGAGTAATAATTCAAAGACCTTATTACAGTAAAAAAGAAAAAAGAAAGAAAGAAAAAATGAAAAGAAAGGTGGCATTAGAATCTGACAGAACTGAATTTAAAACATGACAATGCATTCCATTTTTTCTTACCTTGAGGATTTTAACAGTGTAAGCCTCATTAATTCATTTATTTATGAAAAAATATATTCAATGTTTATCATATATTAAGATATATGATAAAGACATAAAACCCACAGTCCTGTTCTTTTGAAGAAATCTCTGTTTAGTGAGGTAGAAGAAGAGTGAGCAGATACTTATACTAGAGTATTATACATGCTAAGTGGGGATGCATAGAAAGGGCTATGTTCAATGCAGAGATCTAGGGGATTGAGGATGTGGTTAGGTGTTTAGGAGGAAGTAAAATTTTAGCTAGACTAGGAAAGCTGATATGAAAACGGAGCCATTTGTTCAAAAAGTGTACAAATACATGTAGAAGATAACATTTTAAAAGTTATAAAGAGATCCATATAGATAAGGTGTAAATATGGATAAACTGAAAGGGAGCAAAAGCATGCAATGTTATGTAATTTGGAGTTAATACTGAAGCCTGTAGGAAGCCACTGAAAGATTGTCAACAGGGGAGTGGAACATTTTAGTAAATCACTTGGATGGTGTAATGGATGTGGTTTGTGTTCTCTCTAGATAGCCTTTTCTGAGCCTGTTTCTTCCCAAAACTGCTGCTGCTGCTGCTGTGGCTCATAGTTATCCCCTTTAGAGAATTGCCCTCATCTGTTGTGACCTGCTATACCCAGTATGTTATGCTCCTCTCTGTCTGGAGGGCTCCACAGGCAAAACAACTGACTGACATAGAGGTATACAAGCACACCTCATATATATGGGAGTTCAGTTCCAGACAACTGCTGTAAAGTTGTGTAAAATAAAGTGAGTCACACAATTTTTTTTGGTTTCCCAATGCATATAAAAGTTATGTTTACACTATACAGTTATCTATTAAGTGTGCGATACCATTATGTCTGAAAAATAATGTACATATCTTAATTTAAAAATGCTTTATTGATAAAAATGCTAACCATCATCTGAGACTTCAGCAAGTAGTAATCTTTTTGCTTGTAGTGTCTTGCCTCAAAGTTGACCGCTGCTGATTGATCAGGGTGATGGTTGCTGAAGGTTGGGGTGGCTGTGGTAATTTCTTAAAATAAGACAACAATGAAGTCTGTTGAATTGACTGACTCTTCCTTTCACGAACAATTTATCTGTAGCAGGCAATGTTATTTGAAGACATCTTACCCACAGTAGAACTTCTTTCAAAATTGGAGTCAATCCTCTCAAACCCTGCCACTGCTTTACCAACTAAGTTTATGTGATATTCTAAATCCTTTATTGTCATTTCAACAATCTTCACTGAGTAGTTTCCATCTCAAGAAACCACTTTCTTTGCTTATCCATAAGAAGCAACTCCTCATCCATTTAAGTTTTATCATGAGATAGTAGCAATTCAGTCACATCTTCAGGCTTCACTTCTAGTTCTAGTTCTCTTGCTATTTCCACCACATCTTCAGTTGCTTTCTCCACAAAAGTCTTGAACCTCTGAAACTCATCCATAAGGGTTAGGAATCAGATTCTTCCAAACTCCTGTGAATGTTTATTTATTTGTTTTTTTTTACCTCTTCCCATTAAAAATGTGAATGTTTTTAGTGGCATCTAGAACAGTGAATCCTTTCCAGAAGATTTTCAATTTACTGTGTCTTGGTCCATCAGAGTAATCACTAACTATGGTAGCTGTATCCTTAATAAATGTATAGTAATAATAAAATAATGTAAACAATAAGACTTGAAGTCAAAATTACTCCTTGATCCATGGGCTGCAGAATGGATGTAGTGTTAGCAGGCACGAAAACAACATGAACCTCAGAGTACATCTCCATCAGAGCTCTTCGGTGACAAGGTGCATTGTCAATGAGCAGTAATATTTTGAAAGGAATTTTTTTTCTGAGTCGTAGGTTTTAGCAGTGGGTTTACAGTGTTCAGTAAACCATGTTATAAAGATATGTGCCATCATCTAGGCTTTGTTGTTCCATTTGTAAAGCACAGGATGAATTGATTTAGCATAACTCTTAAGGGCTTTAGGATTTCAGAATGGTAAATAAGCACTGGCTTCAACTTAAAGTCACCATGGATGCATTAGACCCTAACAAGAGAGTCAGTTTATCCTTTGAATCTTTGAAGCCAGGCATTGACTTCTCCTCTCTAACTATGAAAGCCCTTGATGGCATCTTCTTTCAATATAAGGCTGTTTTGACTACACTGAAAATCTATTGTTTAGTGTAGCCACCTTATTAATTATCTTAGCTTGATCTTCTGGATACCTTGATGCAGCTTCTACATCAACACTTGCTGCTTCACCCTGCACTTTTATGTTATGGAGATAGTTTCTTTCCATAAACCTCATGAAAGTTTGGCTTCAAAATTTTCTTCTGTAACTTCCTCAACGCCCAGCCTTCACAGAATGGAAAAGAGTTAGGGTCTTTCTCTGGATTAGGCTTAAGGGAATATTGTGGCTGCTTTGATCTTCTATCCAGATCACTAAAACTTTCTCTATATCAGCAATAAGGCTATTTCACTGTCTTATCATTTGTGTGTTCACTGGAGTAGCACTTTTAATTTCCTTCGACAACATTTCCCTTGCATTCACAAATTCCATTCACTTGAACACTTAGAGGCCATTGTAAGGTTATTAATTGGCCTAATTTCAACACTGCTGTGTCCCAGGGAATGGAGGGAGCAGAGGAGAGGGAGAGAGATGAGGGAACAGTCAATCAGTCTAGCAGTCAGAACACACACAATATTAATCTATTGTTTGCCATCTTATATGGGCACAGTTCATGGTGCCTCAAAACAATTACAATAATAACATCAAAGATCAGTGATTACAGATCACTGAATAGGTGTCTGGATTGGGAACAGGAATTGAGGATGAGGATAAAGGAGAAAAATATAAAATCAAATGAGAAGGTCTTGTACTAACAAATAATAATAAAAGTCTATAACTTGAAGGATGTAATTAATACAGCTTTCCATTTTCATACAGTTGAAGTAGGAAAAACAATTTAAGAGAAGAGAACAGAGTGAGTGAAGGAAATTTTATGAGCAAAGAGCTTATTCATTCATTACATAGATGTGTCTACTAGAACGTTGAAAATTCTAGACTCAACTTGAGAAAAATTTGATTCCAACATATTCATATGCAATGGGAAAACACTTACCACACATGGTGAGAAATTACACTGTATGCAAAAATACCAAGCCCTGCCTCTAACACATGCACTCAATAAATGTCAATTTTCTCTTATCATTCCTACCCTATTGTTCTTGTGATTGCATTTGATTGTACATTGACAAGTTGAAAATGCTGCTGTCAGTTTGCAAAATTTCCCTTATTCCCTAATATTAGTGTTTTTGAATTTGCTGTTTGGTTCTGCTCAACTTTTCTTTTTACCTGATCCACTTTTAAACTAAGGACTCCATTTGTTGCAGGCACTCTGCTTTGCTCCTACCTGATCATTTCAGCCAATTCATACAACTTCCTTTGCATCTTATTCATTTACCAACAAACTTGACTATCAAGTATAATCACTTCATCAATCAATGTATCCTAAATTCTTTGTGTGGGTGGGGTGGAGTGGAATAGAAATCTGCCATTCTTGATGCAATTCCCTAGTTTTAGACACTGAAAATTTACTTCCTGATCTCTGCTTGTTAGCTGAGAAACAGTAGCAAACTATGATAAATATATCTAAGAGAGTATTAAGTCCCTTAATATAAAGAAGAGGAAACCAGGCCCTAATGATTAATTGATACCTATATCTATCTATCTATACTCAGATGGAAAATAGGGGTGGACAATTATCATTATATTTGGATTGCCACAGTCTTCTGTTTGATTATTTTTATGTCACATAAATGTATCTAATAGGAGAAGATCCACAGCATCTCATAAGAGAAGACCCAATTCCAATAGCAGTATTTGAGGCCCAAATGGCTTGCAGACTATGTGGAGACAGCAAACTGAAGAAAGATTCCAAACATGAGAGCTAGAAAGAGATTGCACAATTAATCACACCATAGCCAGAGCTAAATTAAGAGGTCCCAGACAACCAGAACATGATACCATGCTCCTTCTTATAATCTAGAACAGACGGCATGCACTTCAAGCCAAAGAGTTAAGGACAGAGAGTAACACTAGAACCTGAGAGGCAACAGGGAAAACACTAAGATTGAATATTGAGATGTTGACTGATAAATTCATCCTTGTGGTTTTAAGTAAGGATGATCATAAAGCCATGCCCATTCTCCATGTGTTCACATGCACGCACACACACACACACACACACACACACACACACACACACACACACTGTACAAGGCCTACCAGGAAAGAAAATCTTTCTATATTAATGAAAATTTGCCATGCCTACTTAAATTATATCATTCAGAAAGAGAGGGCTAGTGTTAGTGCAGTAGTTTCCAAAGGTTTAATTATTTTTTAATTTTTTGACATTAATAAATATATTTATAACATTACACAACATGAGTGTATAGACATTTAAATGAAAATAAATATGTGACTGAAATGAAAATAGAATTACTTATTCTACAATTTCTGTTGTATTCTCTCTTTCCTTATTTTTTCTTTTTTACTATTCATTTTCCTTCCTTCTTTTCTTCCTTCTTTCCTTCCTTCCTTTCTTTCTTTCTTCCTTTCTTCTTTCTTTCTTTCTTTCTTTCTTTCTTTCTTCCTTTCTTTCTTTCTTCCTTCCTTCCTTCCTTCTTTCCTTCCTTCCTTCCTTCCTTTCTTTCTTCTTTCAGGACCTTGGACCACCAGAGACCTCCTGGACTCACATAATATCAATAGGTGTGACCTTTCCCAGATATCTCCATCTCAATGCTTAAACCCAGCTCCACTCAACGAACAGCAAGCTCCAGTGCTGACACCACATGCCAAACAACTAGCAAGACAGGAACACAAACCCACCAATTAGCAGAGAGGTTGCCTAAAATCATAATAAGTTCACAGACACCCCAAAACACACAATCAGACTTGGTTATGACCACTATAAAGACAAGATCCAACATGATCCACCAGAAGACAGGCACAAGTCCCCTCCACCAGGAAGCCTACACAATCCACTGAACCAACTTTACCCATTGCGAGAAGACACCAAAAACAATTGGAACTATGAACATGCAGCCTGTGAAAAGGAGACCCCAAACACAGTAAATTAAGCAAAATGAGAGGGCAGAGAAATACACAGCAGATGAAGGAGCAAGGGAAAAAAACACCAGACCAAAAAAATGAAGAGGAAATAGGCAGTCTATCTGAAAAAAAGAATTCAGAGTAATGATAGTAAAGATGATCCAAAATCTTGGAAATAGAATGGAGAAAATACAAGAAACACTTAACAAGGACCTAGAAGAGATAAAGAGCAAACAAACAATGATGAACAACACAATAAATGAAATTAAACATTCTCTAGAAGGAATCAATAGCAGAATAACTGAGGCAGAAGAATGAATAAGTGACCTGGACAATAAAATAGTGGAAATAACTACTGCAATGCAGAATAAAGAAAAAAGAATGAAAAGAATTGAGGACAGTCTCAGAAACCTCTGGACAACATTAAATGCACCAACATTCTAATTTAGGGGTCTTAGAAGAAGAAGAGAGAAAGAAAGGGATGGAGAAAATAATGGAAGAGATTATAGTTGAAAATTTCCCTAATATGGGAAAGGAAATACTCAATCAAGTCCAGGAAGTGCAGAGTGTCCTACACAGGATAAATCCAAGGAGAAACAGCCAAGACACATATTAATCAAAGAATCAAAATTTAAATACAAAGGAAAAAATTATAAGTAGTGAGGGAAAAGCAAAATAACATATAAGGGAATCCCCATATGGTTAACAGCTGGTCTTTCAGCAGAAACTCTGCAAGCCAGAAGGGAGTGGTAAGACATATTTAAAGTGATGAAAGAGAAAAACCTACAACTAAGATTACTCTATGCAGCAATGATCTCATTCAGATTTGACTGAGAAATTAAAAGCTATATAGCCAAGCAAAAGCTAAAAGAATTCAGCAACACCAAACCAGCTTCACAAGTGCTAAAGGAATTTCTCTAGGCAGGAAACACAAGAGAAGGAAAGACCTACAATAACAAATCCAAAACAATTAAGAAAATGAGAATAGGAACATACATATCGATAATTACTTAAATGTAAATGGATTAAATACTCCACCCAAAAGACATAGAGTGGCTGAATGGATACAAAAACAGGACCCATATATATGCTGTCTACAAGAGACCCATTTCAGACCTAAGGATAAATAGAGTCTGAAATTGAGGGGATAGAAAAATATATTCTATGCAAATGGAAATCAAAAGAAAGCTGGAGTAGGAATACTCATATCATGTAAAATAGACTTTAAAATAAAGTCTATTACAAGAGAAAAAGAAGGACACTAAATAATGATTGAAGGATCAATCCAAGAAGAAGGTATAACAATTGTAAAAATTTATGCACCCAACATAGGAGCACCTCCAAATATAAGGCAAATGCTAACAACCATAATAGGGGAAATCAACAGTAACAAAATCATAGTAGGGGACTTTAACACCCTACTTTCACTAATGAACAGATCATTCAAAATGAAAATAAATAAGGAAAAACAAGCTTTAAATGACAAAATAAACAAGATGGACTTAATTGATTTTTATAGGATATTCCATCCAAAAACAACAGAATACACTTTCTTCTCAAGTGCTCATGGAACATTCTCCAGGATAGATCATACCTTGAGTCACATATCAAGCCTTGGTAAATTTAAGAAAATTGAAATCATATCAAGTACCTTTTCTGACCACAACACTATGAGACTATATATCAATTACAAGAAAAATACTGTAAAAAATTACAAACAAATAGAGGTTAAACATTATGCCATTAAATAACCAAGAGATCACTGAAGAAATAAAAGAGGAAATCAAAAAATACCTAGAAACAAATGACAATGAAAACACGATGACCCAAAACCTATGGGATGGAGCAAAACCAGTTCTAAGAGGGAAGAATATGGCAATACAATCCTACCTCAAGAAACAAGAAAAATCTCAAATAAACAAACTAATCTTACACCTAAAGCAATTAGAGAAAGAGGAAGGAAAAATATCCAAAGTTAGCAGGAGGAAGGAAATCATAAAGTTCATATCAGAAATAAATGAAAAAGAAATGAAGGAAATGAGAGCAAAGATCAGTAAAACTAAAAGCTGGTTCTTTGAGAAGATAAAGAAAATTGATAAACCATTAGCCAGACTCACCAATTAAAAAAGTGAGAAGATTCAAATCATTAGAATTAGAAAAGAAAAAGGTGAAGTAATTGCTGACAATGCAGAATTATAAAGGATCATGAGAGATTACTACAAGCAATTATATGCCAATAAAATGGACAACCTGGAAAAAATTGACAAATTTTAGAAATGCACAACCTTCTGAGACTGAACCAGGAAGAAATAGAAAATATAAATAGAGCAATCACAAGCACTGATATTGAAACTGTGATTAAAAATCTTCCAACAAACAAAAGCCCAGGACCAGATGGCTTCAAAGGCGAATTATATCAAACATTTAGAGAAGACCTAACAAACACCTATCCCTATCAAATTCTTCTAAAATATAGCAGAGGAGGGAACACTCCCAAACTCATCCTACGAGGCCATGATCACCCTGACACCAGAAGGATTATACACCATGATCAAGTGAGGTTTATCCCAGGAATCCAAGGATTCTTCTATATGCACAAATCAAACAATGTGATACACCATATTAACAAAATGAATGATAAAAGTCATATGATCATCTCAAAAGGTGCAGAAAAAGCTTTTGACAAAATTCAACAACAATTTATGATAAAAAATCCTCCAGAGAGTAGAAATGGAGGGATCTTTTCTCAACATAATAAAGGTCATATATGAAAAACTCACAGCCAACATCGTTCCCGATAGTGAAAAAATGAAACCATTTCCACTAGTATCAGAAACAACACAAGGTTGCTCACTATTACCACTTTTATTCAACAGAGTTTTGGAAGTTTTAGCTACAGCAATCAGAGAAGAAAAAGAAATAAAAGGAATCCAAATCAGAAAAGAAGAAGTAAACATGTTACTGTTTGCAGATGACATGATACTATACATAGAGAATCCTAAAGAGGCTACCAGAAATCTACTAGATCTAATCAATGAATTTGGCAAAGTAGCAAGATACAAAATTAATTCACAGAAATCTCCTGCATTCCTATGCACTAATGATGAAAAATATGAAAAAGAAATTAAGGAAACACTCCCATTTACAATTGCAAAAAAAAAAGGATAAAACACCTAGGAATAAACCTACCTAAGGAGACATATGACCTGTTGCAGAAAAGTCTAAGACACTGCTGAAAGAAATTAGAGATGTTACAAACAGATGAAGAGATGTACAATGTTCTTGGACTGGAAAAATCAACATGGTGAAAATGACTATATTACCCAAAGCAATCTACAAATTCAATGCAATCCCTATCAAAGTACCAATGGCATTTTTCAAAGAACTAGAACAAATAATTGCACAATGTATATGGAAACACAAAAGACCTTGAATAGCAAAAGCAGTGTTAAGAAAGAGAAATGGAGCTGGGGAAATCAGGCTCCCTGACTTCAGATTATACTACAAAGCCACAGTAATCAGGACAGTATGTTACTGGCACAAAAACAGAAATATAGATCAAAGGAACAGGATAGAAAACACAGAGATAAACCCATGCACATATGGTCACCTTATCTTTGACAAAGGAGGCAAAGATATACAATGAAGAAAAGACAGCAGCCTCTTCAATAAGTGGTGCTGGGAAAACTGGACAGCTACAGGTTAAAGAATGAAATTACACCACTCCCTAACACCATACACAAAAATAAACTCAAAATGGTTTAAAGACCTAAATGTAAGGTCAGACACTACCAAACTCTTAGAGGAAAACATATGCAGATCACTCTATGATATAAATCACAGAAAAATCCTTTTTGACCCACCTCCTAGAGAAATAGAAATAAAAACAAAATAAACAGATGAGACCTAATGAAACTTAAAAGGTTTTGCAGAGCAAAGGAATCCATAAACAAGACAAAAAGACAACCCTCAGAATAGAAGAAAATATTTGCAAATGATGCAACTGACAAAGGATTAATCTCCAAATTATACAAGCAGCTCATGCAGCTCAATATCCAAAAAACAGGAAACCCAATCCAAAAATGGGCAGAAGACCTAAATAGACATTTCTCCAAAGAAGATATTCAGATTGCCAACAAACACATGAAAGAATGCTCAACATCACTAATCATTAGAGAAATGCAAATCAAAACTACAATGAGGTATCACCTCACACTGGTCAGAATGTCCATCATCAAAAAGTCTACAAACAATAAATGCTGGAGAGGGAATGGAAAAAAGGGAACCCTCTTGCATTCTTGTTGGGAATGTAAGTTGATATAGTCACTATGGAGGACAGTATGGAGGTTTCTTAAAAAACTAAAAATAGAACTACCATATGACCCAGCAATCCCACTGCTGGGCATATACCCTGAGAAAACTATAATTCAAAAAGAGTCATGGACCATAATATTCATTGCAGCACTATTTAAAATAGCCAGGACATGGAAGCAACCTAAGTGTTCATTGACAGATGAATGGATAAAGAAGATATGGAACATAATACAATGGAATATTACTCAGCCATAAAAAGAAAAGAAGTTGGGTTATTTGCAGTGAGGTGGATGGACCTAGAATCTGTCATACTGAGTGAAGTATGTCAGAAAGAGAAAAACAAATACTGTACTGTAATGCATATATATGGAATCTAAAAAATAAAATTAAAAAAAAGTTCTGAAGAACATAGGGACAGGACAGGAATAAACATGTAGTTGTAGTGAGCGGACTTGAGGACACGGGGAGGAGGAATGGTAAGTTGGGAAGAAGTGAGAGAGTGTCATGTATTTATACATACTACCAAATGCAAAATAGATAGCTTGTGGGAAGGAGCTGCATAGCACAGGGTGTTCAGCTCGGTTCTTTATGACCACCTAGAAGGATGGGTTAGGGAGGATTGGAGGGAGATGCAAGAGGGCGGGGATATGGGGCTATATGTATACATATAGCTGGTTTACTTTGTTATACAGCAGAAACTAACTCAACAATATAAAGCAATTATACTCCAATAAAGGTGTTAAAAAAAAAAAAACATGGAGTGAATTAAAGAGAATGTAGATAACACAGCAGAGGTAAGAAGTAATGAAGTTGTATAAGAAGGCATTGAAGATGGAGTTTCATAATCTTTAAATTGTATCTGGCCTAGGTAACTCTGAAGCTGAGTTTAGGTCCAGAAATTCTTATTTAAATTTTGTAAAAATAGATATTCTCAACAAAGAGGATGGATGATGAATATTATAATGTTCCAATTGGAACTGAAGAAAAGACATGCCTTCCGAAGAGCCGCCAACATTCTCTATCAAGCTCACAAAAATCAATTAACAGTAGTCCCAGAAACCAACCAATTATACCAGAAGAAATTCCTAAAAAGACCACTCACCTCTCAAAGGCAGTCAAACCATCTACACCAAAGGTCCAGAATGAGGACTTATGTTCCACTATCTCCAACATCAAAAGATTATAAAAGACCTTTCTACATTCCCTCAGGCACCAGTTTGTAGAAAAGCAGGAACAAATATTCTCCAAAGTCTAAAGGTTATAAATAGCAACAATTTACATTATTAGAGCTGACAAAATTGTATATTGGTCAGGGCTAAATTTTACCCTAACACAAACATGAGGCTCATGAATTTCCAGTCAATTAAAGTCAAGGTAAAGGAGCAGCGATTTCTCTGTACAAGTTGTGGTATGATAAATTTTGATATGTCACAGATAGCAACTGGGTTAACTTTTCTAGATCATATATGATACTGAAGCACATATACTGAAATAAAGTTAATATTCCAGAAAAACATTGAGACCCATTGTCATTTTCAATTTCCTTTTGTTAACAAATCTTAATACCAAAAATATATAAATTCTCAAGTTAGCATATTTTCCTCCCAAATAAAGAGGATTACCTTCGAGACTGCTCAGATGGCTAATCCATTTATGCTGGGTTTTGCTGCTAATCTTTTTCTTATTTTCTTGCATGTTCTAAAAACAATGGTACTTTATAGAATTAAACTGATGAAAAAGACTGTAATAAGTCATAGATTGATTTCCTTTGCCTTCAGTCAAGACTGAAAACATATTCTAAGAAATAATTATTTGTAAAAATTATTGAAATATACAGATTATATGTATGAGAATTTATAATTCATTAATTATGCTAGTAACTATGCTTACAATCTAAACATAAGAATATATGAAAGATGAATATTACTTCATAGCACCTTTATATCTTTCAATATTTTTACCAGTTTATTAAAATAATAAATTTTCTAAGTAAATTTTGTGCTAAGCTTCTAATATTTTATCTTTAACATGATTTTTTACCTAAAACTATGAGCAGACAATGAACAAGTTTTATTCTTTACATTGCATCACAGAGGATAAATTCATGGCTTGTAACATCCTCCTAAAATAAAAAGCTTGCAAGTGCACACAGGCAGACACATCCTTGAGAATCCATCCACAGAATTCCAAAAGTTCACATCTAAATGAGTTGTGAGATCAAGATTTCGTTATTAGATTGTGTGGCAAGGAAAGGCCATACTGAGAAGGTCACAATTTGAATAATGAGTCGATGTTAATGAAGAAAAAAAACAGCAGACATTTGGGGCATTCCAGACAAGAGAAAAAGCAACTGCCAGTGGTCTGAGATGGGAGGGTGACTGATGTGTTTGAAGACTGGCAAGGAGGCCAAGGTTGCTGGAGTGGAATGAGAGAGAAAGACGTGAGAACAGAGAGGTAACTAAGGGCCATAGTGTGTGATCTTTGGCTTTTACTCTGAGGTGGGAAATCACTGGAGGATTTTGAACAAAGTAACATGAATTGACTTATGTTTTATTATGATCAGTGTGACTATTTTATTAAGAAAAGATTGAAATTCAGAAGACAGGATACCAGTGGGATCCCATTGAGACCCTTAAATCATTGAAAAGAGTCTACTGGAAAGTTAGAATCTTAGTTCTATAATTTTCAGCTTTTCTTCCTTTTTTTTAATTTAAAATTTATTCATTCATTAAATTAGATTTTTTAAAAATAATCATTTATATTTTGTTATGCACACTTCTGAGTAGAATGAACAGGGTCACTGACCTCGGTGATGTTAGAGGTGAGAAAAAAGAAAGACTTGAATAAATATATTCATATTATGTAACAGGAAGGGAAGAAATTATATCTTCAGGAGATCCTTTTTGTGCAAGTAACTTGAATTAAAGATGACTAAGGGGGCTTCCCTGGTGGCACAGTGGTTGAGAGTCCACCTGCCGATGCAGGGGACATGGGTTCATGCCCCGGTCCTGGAAGATCCCACATGCTATGGAGTGGCTAGGTCCGTGAGCCATGACTTCTGGACCTGCGAGTCCAGAGCCTGTGCTCTGCAATGGGAGAGGCCACAACAGTGAGAGTCCCGTGTACCGCCAAAAAAAAAAAAAAAAAAAATGATGACTAAGGGATGTCAGGGTAACAACAGTGGAGACAAAAAAAATCAGAAAGTCCAAAGAGTAACTGTAAGGATTCAGAGAGGGGAAGATATTAGTATACTCCAGAAATCTAAACAAGTCAAAGTGACTGTGAGCAAAAGTAGAATTACTAAAAGGCTGAAGTTGAAGGCAGGAATCAGACAATGAAGGACTTTTTGAATACTATTCTAATTTAGTATTTCATACTCAAAGAAAGGGGGCACATTGAAAGATTTTAGCTAAGGAAGTTGTCTCTCAGGAATGGAACTGAGGTGGAAAGACAATAGTAGAAAAGAGAAAATGAATAAAATGATCACTGCAGAGGACTGATGCTACCTGAATTCGAGACTTACTATAAGGCTACAGTAATCAAGGGAGTGTGGTATTGGTGAAGAGACAAATAGATCAATGGAAAAGGGTGGACCTAGACCTGCATAAATAGGGTCAACTGATCATGACAAAGGAGCTGAGGCAATACAATGGAGAAAAGATAGTCTTTTCAACAAGTGGTGCTGGAAAACTGGACACCCACATGCAATAATAATAATAATATGGACACAGATCTTACACCCTTCACAAAAATTAATTTAAAATGGATCATGGAATCACTGTAAAATATGAAGCACTAAAACGCCTAGAAAATAACATAGGGGAAAATCTAGGTGACTTTGGTATGACAATGACTTTAGATACAACACCAAAGTTATGATGAATGAAATAAATAATTGATAAACTAGATTTCATTAAAATTAAAAAAAAAAACACTGTCAAGAGAATGAGGAGATAACCCAGCAACTGAGAGAAAATATTTGCAAAATACACATCTAATAAAGGATACTGCAGCCCTAGGAAACTAGTATACCAAGCGTTAACCTTGTATCATCTAAGTTATTCCTGCAGTAAAAAATCTTATAATGGAATGATCAATTGGTTATCATAATGGGTGATACTTTAATAGAAGAATATTTAAATATTTAAATACTATGCAAAATGTCACAAATACAACTTTAGTAATTTTTGGAAAGATCTGTATGCTTAAACTTTACAGGATATGAAAGAAAAAAATCATAAGGTTTACATTTTTAAGTCTATTTTTATTATCCATGTAAGAATCCCTAAGTCACAGAATTAGCAGGAAAATATGCTTTTATGTGAAACACAAAACACAAAATCAAGTTCAAAATAGTGCCAGAGTAGTGAAGTTTCACAATTCTGAGTTTAATAAAGCCCATAGGAAAAAGAAAATAGGTTAAAAAATAATAATTAACATAAAACAGAAAAATGTCAGAATAAAAAATTATTTTTAAAAATAACTTAACATGAGGGGCACAAAATACATTAGAGAGGAAAATTAGCTCCACAAGAAGTTAGATTATATTAAATTCTGAAAAGGTTTTAAAATAATTGTTTTAAGTTTGAAGTGATTAAAATGATTATGAAAGTTAGGAAAGTTAAGAAAATAAATGTACAAAAATTGAATTGATTTAACTTAAATGAGATACAATATATTGAAAGATAATTTAAAAGATTACACTTACAGTAAAACTAATATATATCTTAATAAATCTAAAAAGTATTTGTAAAAGACATCAGGAGATTATAAAATATACAAGGATACTAAAAATATATACAGAAAAAGAAATAGAAATTTTATTCATATTTTGGGAGGCTCTTCAATTTGATCTATAGATTTAATCCATATCCAGTTTAAATCCCACCAGTTTTATTTGTTTTTTAAGGGAACTTGACATGTTGCATTTAAAAGATTCAGAAAAGCAAAGCCAAGAATAGCTAGGAGTTTCTAAAGAAGATGTAAAGAGAATGTACCTATCCAAATACAGAGAATAATTATAAAGCTATAATTGCTAAGATAATGTGTTACTTACCAATTATAGGGAAACCGAGTACTGTAAAATAGAGCCACTTGACCTCTAAACACTTGTTTTATGAAAAAGACAGCATTAGAAATTAATGGGATATCTTCTAACAAAGATACAAAAATCAAATTATTTGAAGAGGCACTTCATAGACAGGAGCATTCATGGAAAATAAATATTCAAAATATGTTTAACATACTTACTAGAAAACATGAATTAAAACAGTAATTTCATACCCCTTCATGAACACACACTTGTTCACAGATTGTAAAAGTATGATAATAGCAGGGCCAATTAAGGAGATGGAAGAGCAACACATGTATACATTTTTGGTGATGTTGTACATTTTTCAAACTACTCTTACACTTTCTAGTAAAAATGACAACAAACATATCCTCAGACCCAGAAATTCCATTACTCCTTATATACCTTAGTAAGGCTTTTGCAGATCTGCACTTGATGACCATAAATATTGTTCATAGTAGTATTATTTGTGTCTTCAAGTCCATCCATGTTGCTGTAAACGGCAAAAT
The DNA here is from genome assembly GCF_000442215.2 of Lipotes vexillifer. Lineage (NCBI taxonomy): Eukaryota > Metazoa > Chordata > Mammalia > Artiodactyla > Lipotidae > Lipotes > Lipotes vexillifer. The sequence goes on along the minus strand of NW_006779049.1, from coordinate 56,846 downwards.
TTTGTTCATTTTTATGGCTGACTGGTATTCCATTGTATGTATATATCACTTATTCTCTATCTATTCTTCTACTGATGGACACTTAGGGTGCTTTCATACCTTGGCAATTGTAAATGATGCTGCTATGAACATTGGGATGCATGTATCTTTTTGAAATAGTGGTTTTGGTTTTTTTGAATATATACCCAGGAGTGGAATTGCTGGATCATATGGTAGCTCTATTTTTCATTTTTTGAGAAACTCCCATATTATTTTCCACAGTGGCTGTACCAATTTACATTCCCCCTAGCAGTGTACAAGGGTTTCATTTCTCCACATCCTCGTCAACATTTGTTATACATGTTCTTTTTGATGATAGTCATTCTGACAGGTCTGAGGTGATACCTCATTGTGGTTTGATTTGCATTTCACTGATGATTAGTGACGTTATCTTTTCATGTCCCTGTTGGCAATCTGCATTTCCTCTTTGGAAAAATGTCTACTCAGTTCGACTGCCCATTTTTTTAATCTGATTTTCTTTTTTGACATTGAGTTCTATGAGCTGTTCATATATGTTGGATGTGAATCCCTTATCAGTCATATCATTTGCAAATATTTTTGTCCCATTCAGTAGGTTGTCTTTCCATTTTACTGATGTTTCCTTTGCTGTGCAAAGGCTTTTAAGTTTAAGTAGGTACCATTTGTTCAACTTTGCTTTTATTTCCTTTACTTTAGGAGATGGATCCAAAAAAATATTCTACAATTATGTCAGAGAGTATTCTGCCTATTTTTTCCTCTATGAATTTTATAGTGTCCATTTTTACATTTAGATCTTTAATCCATTTTGAGTTATTTTTTGTAAATGGTATTGGAGAATGTTCTAATTTCATTCTTTTACATATAGCTGTCTAGTTTTCCCAACACCATTTATTGAAAAGACTGTCTTTTCTCCATTGCATATTCTTGCCCACTTTGTCATAGATTAATTGCATGGGTTTATTTCTGGAATCTTTATCCTGTTCCATTGATGTATGTATCTGTTTTAGTGCCAGTATCACACTGTTTTGATGACTGTAGCTTTGCTGTATAGTGTGACGTCAGGGAGCTTGATTCCCCAAGGTTTGTTCTTTATTCTCAAGATTGTTTTGGCTATTCATGGTCTTTTATGTTTCCATAAACATTTTATTTATTTTTTATTCCAGTCCTGTGAAAATGTCATTGGTATTTTGATAGGGATTGCATTGAATCTGTACACTGCCTTGGGTAATATGGTCATTTTAACAACATTGATTATTCCAATTCAAGGACACAGTATGTCTTTCCACCTGTTTGTGTCATCTTCAATTTGTTTCATTAGTGCAGTGTCTTATAATTTTCAGAGTGCAGGTCTTTCTCCTCCATAGGTAGGTTTATTCCTAGTTTTGTTTTTGGGTTTTTTTGATGGTAAGTGGGATCATTTCCTTAATTTCTCATTCTGATACTTTGTTGTTTGTGTATAGAAAGGCAAAGATTTTATTATATTAATTTTGTATCCTGCAACTTTACTGAATCCATTGGTGAGCTCTAGTAGTTTTCTGGTGTGGCCTTTAGGATTTTCTATGTATAGTATCTGGAAACAATGACAGTTTAACTTCTTCCTTTCTAATTTGTATTCCTTTTATTTATTTATTTTTCTATTCTCTGATTGATGTGGCTAGGACTTTCAAAACAGTGTTAAATAAAAGATTTTAAGCATGAAAATTTTTGTATTAAAATTATAAAGAAAAGTAAGCAAATGACAAACATAAAATTTTAATAATGATTACATCTCTTTTGACCTATAATTTGTATATCACAAACTCCCTTGATTTTAATGTATAATTTATGAGTTTGTTAAATTTATACAATCATGCAATCATTACCTCAAACCAGTTTTTAAAACTCATACATCAGTCCAAAAAGTTCCCTTGTGACTTCTACAGTTCCCAACCACAGTCCCAGAAAACCAATGATCTTTTTTCTGTCTCTATAGTTTTGTATTTTCTACAAATTACATATAAATTACAATAATTTGAGCATATGCTACATTGAAATTTGTGTCTGGCTTCTGCCCCTTAGAATGATGTTTTGGAAATCCATACATGTTATTGTGTTTATCAGTTGTCCATTCTTTTATTACTCTGTTGTATTATATTTTAATATTGGCTGTGTTGACTCTATAAATCAATTTTGAGGTAATTGCCTTCTTAACAATACTGAAGGTTCCTATTAATAAATATGGTATATTTCTACAGTCTTTTTTGTCTTTTTTTTCCCCTCAGTAAAGTTTTATAAACTTTATTGTAGAGGTCTTACATGTTAATTGTTAAATTTATTCTTACATATAGCTTTGTGAAGCTCTTCTCATGTTAATTAATTTAATTTTATTTTTGGTTGTATGGTACTAATATTTTTAAATACAATTTACTTTATTTATATATTTATTTATTTTGTATTCTGTGACCTTGCTTAACTCCCATATTAGTTATAATATATTTTATTATAGATTCTTTAGGACTTTCCACATAAAAGATAGTGTCATTTGGAAATTTAAAAAAAATGTTTTACTTCTTCATTGCCAATATTTATGCTTTTAATTTATTTATTTTTTGCCATACTTTACTAAGTTAGGTCGTTTAGTAAAATGTTGAATATAAATGGTGAGAGCAAAAACTTTAGATTTGTTCTTAATATTTTGGAAAAAGTATTCAGTCTTTCACCATTAAGTATGGTGTTAGCTTTAGCCTTTTTGTAGGTGCCTTTCATGAGATAAATGCCCTTCTGCTACAAGTATTCTGTGAGTTTTTATCATTGATGGATGTTATGCTTTGTCAAATGCTCTATTGACATGATCACATGCTTTATCTCCTTTATCCCTCAAAATGTCATATTATATTGACTGAATTTTTGGATATTAACATTATCTTGTATTCCACTTGGTTAGAGTATAATTATTATTTTTATACCTTTTTTGCTTTATTTGTGAATATTTTGTTAAGAATTTCTGTATCTATGTTCATGAAGCATACGGGTATATAGTTTTCTTTTCTTGTGCAGTAATTGTCTGGCTTTGGTGTCAGAGTAATACTAACCTTGGGCTGTGTATGAAGTATTTAGAAAATTATTTATTTTTTATTATACTTTATTCTTAATTTTAAAAATCATTTATTATTTAAAAAGTGAGCAGTGATGAGAAAAGATACTTAAAAACATATAAGTAAATCAAATAAGTCTTGACCATTACAAAAAATTGGGATATTATAAAAGCAAAGGAATTAAACTATTAGAAAATAATAACATGGACCAATAAATAAGGATACTTGGTGTTAAAAGACTCTAAAAGTCCTTAGATTGTTCAAGAGAATGGTTTAACTTCCTGGTTTTTAGCCTTTTCTCAACAGGCTCTTGCAGTAGAGTGAGTCTCTAACTTCTGCATGGACAGCTGCTACAGTTTATTGCCTGGCCAGCAATATTCAGTGACTGGCAGCTTCCCCCATTACCCTCATTTGGGTGGTTTATTGGTTTCCTAGAGCTGCCATAACAAAATATACAAACTGAGTGCCTTAAAACAACAGAAGTTTCACAGTTCTGGAGGCTAGAAATTTGAAATTAAGATGTTGGCAGGCCACACTCCTTCTGAAACCTATAGGGCCAATTCCTTCCTTTCCTTTTCTACCTTCTCATGTTAGCTGGCAATCCATGGAGTTCATCACTGCAATCTCTGTCTCCATTATCCCTTGGTCATCTTTTTCCTCTGTCTCATATACTTATTTGCTATTCTTCTTTTTGTGTCTCTCTCCTCTTATAAGGACACCAGTCATATTGAATTAATGACCCATTCTTCCCAGTATGGCCTCATCTTAACTAATGATATCTGCAGGGACCCTACTTCCAGATAAGTTCATATTCACAGGTTCTGAGTGTTTTAACATAGCCTTGTGGAGAACACAATTCAACCCAAAATAGGTTGTGCCTTCAGTGAGACATTTCCCACAAATGACTTTTTCTACTCCTTCATGGGCAGATTTCTAACAAGTTTCAGAAGTATAATTTGCAGCAAATTTCATTGCTGGTACTACATTAGCTTCCTGCCTTCCACTGAGTATTGTGCCCTCTCCGAAAAGTTCTAAATCACAGGTCTGGAATGAGTCTCTTCCTTGGACATTCCATCTTAGCCTTAAGTATAGTGAGGATTATATATTAGAATATATTTTATATGATATGATTTATATGATATATTTGTTATTTCTATATTCTTTAGAATTCTATTCACTTTCTACTAGCCAATCTCTTTTAATTCTAATTCCCTGTTATAATTGCTTACATTAAACATTTGCTGATCAAATTACCCTGTTTTCTCTCTTCAGATTGTAACCAAACTTGTATAAAACTAAAAAAACAAACCAAAAAAAAGACAAAATAAAGGAATATATAACTTCTAAAAAATAAAAGGGGAAGTAGAAATGCAGAAATATTATTTTTAGCATATTACATGGAGACAGCAATGCACAGAAAAAAAAGAAACATTCAATAGGGTGTGTTTAAGATGACAGAAATAAACTCAAGAGAGTCAGTAATGGCAGTAGATGTAAATATTAATATCACCTAAAAATATATACATACAATTTATATTAGAAATGAAAAAGAGAAGCAATCAAATCAATACCAAACTGATATTTACTTTCTATAGCAAACACCTCAAAAAAATTCAAAGTAATAGTGTAAGAAAATATTTCTCAGGAAAAAGTTTCTTTAAAAAATGGTGTAGTAAATTTAATCCTTTTACTACCAAGATAAAATTATAGATATATCATATGTATGAAACATGGTATAACCTCAAAGATATATCATTCATATCCTATAAGCAAAGGAAGAAATTGACAAGTCCTTGAACAGAGTAGTACTCTACTCTCATGAACTGACACATCAAGTAAGACAGAATTTGTTAAGGATGTATTTTATTAAAATATAATTTATACCCCCAAAGCTTTCATTTTTATGAGAGCAGCTCAATAAACTTTCACAAATTGAACACACTTTGTAAACACCAGCTGGATCAAGGAGTTGAATATTTTGAACACATCTGAAGGGTTCTTCTTGTGTCATAATCCTCCCCACTCCCCAAGAGTGACCATGACTCTGATTGATAAACATGGATAAGTTTTTTTTCTTCCCATATACAAATGGAATCATATATAGTCTTTTAATATATTTTTGCTGTCTTCTTTGGCTCAACATTGACTTGCCAGATCCATCTATATTTTTGCAAGTATTTGTAGCTCATTTATATTTGTTGCTCCAATATTCCCTTGCATAAATATACCATGCTTATGTATCCATTCTAATTTTGAAGAACATTTGTGTAGTTTCCATGGTTGTGCTCTTACAATACAATGTATTGAAAATTTTATTGTGTGTCTTTAGGAGAACACGTGAACATTCTGTTGACTCTATACCTAGTAATGAATTGCTAGGTCATTGGATAGGCAGATGCTCAACTTTAGGAGATAACGCCAGAGAGTTCTGAGAGCTGTGATTGATCTATATGTTTACCAACATTGGTATAGTCTTGTTTAATTTAGTCATGAATTTTTAGTGGTTTCTAGTTGTGATTTTATTTTTATTCCTGTGATCACTGATGAAGTAGAGCATATATATATATATATATAGTCAATTTGGATATCCCATTTTGTGAAGTGTCTGTTCAAGTCTTTTCCTATTTTTCTAATAATTCTTCTAAATTTTTCTTAAATTATATGGGTTCTTTAGAAAATCTTCATACAAAACCTTTTCTTCTGAATTATTTACTTAATAATGTGTCTTTTGATGAATAGAAGTTGTTAATTTTAATATAGTTCACCTTATCTTTATTTTACCTTTATGTTTAACTCTAGTGTCCTATTGAGAAAAACCTTGACTACTTCAACATCACTATAATGTATTTTTCTGAGCCTTCTAAAAGTCTTAATGTTTATAATTTTGCCATTGCACACCTAGATCTATAGTCAATGTGTAATTTATTCTTTTTTGTTGTGAATTAGCAATCAATATATATGTATGTATAAATATATCCGTATGACTATCAAGTTGGCACTTTCATTTATTGAAAATACCCCAGAATCCCTTTTAATGGTAGTGTTATCATTTTCACAATCAGGGTCACTTGGGTCAATTTCTATAGTCTTTTGATTTCCATTGGTCAGAGTTTATACCGTTGCACCAGTGCCAAGCTACCCTGCCTTCATTCCTATAGATTTATAGTCAGTCTTGATGCTTGGTACTTTAGATACAGAATATTTAACTCACACATTCAATAAGCTTGATCAAATGGATATATACTCATCCCTAATATATACTTATCCCTAAGTTTTTAGGGATGAGTATATTAAAGAATTTTTGTTAACTTTAAGTTCACATGGAAAACTATTTTTTAAATCATCAAGTAATGGTCTAAAGAAAATTTACCAGGAATTCCAACAAATTGTATTATACAAAACATTTCCCTGAACACAGTTCAATTAAATTGGTAACAAAAAGAAAACTAGATTTTATTTTGGAGACTTCCAACCAAAAGTATAAATAATTTATGATGTAAAATATCTATTAAGGGGAATAGCAAAATGTGTGGAGCTGAAAAACAAAGAAAAGAATAAATATACCATGTGCAGCATGCATCTAAAACAGTAGTGGTACTTAGAGATAAACATAAATATTATGTAAATAAAATGTAAAAAAGAGATGAATTTAATTTAGATGAGCTAAGAATTGAAATAAGTGAGATAGAAAACCAAAAAAAAAAAAAAAAGTAAACCTCAAGACAGTAAAAAGAAGAAAATAAAGCCAAAAGTAGCTATAACACTGTGAAAAGCAAGAGTCGTTAGGGAAGTTTAAAGGAATGAGAAACAGATTTGTTGATTCAAGGATTTTTCACAAATCCCTGTGCAGTGTGTGCTATTAGCTCCACTTTACAGAATAAAAGTCCAACCATCAGAAAATGTATTAAAACCACTTCATACAAAGAGCAAGTGTAGGAGCTGGAGTAAATACCCAGCTCTGGAACAAAAACTCTTATCACTAGGTAGAAATTTTAAAAGAATATCAATAAAAAAACAAATGAAACCAAAGAAGCAAATATATAAAAATAAACACATAGATACAAAGTAGTCAAGTTCTGTTTATTGGAGAGATGCAAAGGTGATTTAATATCATCTTTAATATTAATGAAATTGACCTACCCTTAGTTTATAACATGTTATTAAATCTATTATTTAATCATTACTATAACCTTGTAAGATAGGCTAAATGATACTTTTCTAAAGTCAACTGTATTTTTATCACAAGTGACAACAAAATTCAAGTAGCTATATTAATGAAGAAAATTTATTATCAAACATAAATGAAAAGTGTTCAGGAATACATATGTTAAGATGAAGGCTGACCTAACTTTTTACCTGATGTTTCTAACAGCTAGTCTTCTCCCTTTGTCTCTGCTCTGCCTTTGATTTTTGTTTTTGCTCCACTATCTGGTTCCAAAATATTTGTTCCCCTGACTATGCCAGGCTTTCTTTTCTGAAAAGGAAAGTGCCCACAGCTGCCTCAGACCTCAAATTCGCTCACCAGGCTATTGAGATGGAGACAGAGAAAGAGGGAGAGAGAGAGAGACATGTGATAAATGCATGAGATTTCATTTATCAGGGTGAACCTCATGGGCCAGAGGACATCTCTGAACAGTGATTGGGTTGAATTATCTTTCCACTTTGCTCCAAAAGTTGAGTCTATTCTTTTGATGACATTATTAGGATTATGTATGCTTGGAAGCACCCAACAAAATTAATTGAATATAATACATTTTACAGATTGGAAAGTACATATTACTATTTTGCTCTAAATAGCTTAACAAATTTCTGTCATACAGAACCAGATTGGAGCATTTTTGGAGATAGAAATTCTTATTTCAAAATTTCGTGGATTAATATACATTTACTGAATTATTATTTATTTTTATAACTACTAACTTAATGTGGTCTTCTTTATAACATAAGTAGTTGTTTTTTAGATATTTTCATGTTTTGTATGTATGTTTATGCATATATAAAATCCTACTAGTAGCAAATATCTTTAAATTTATATAAAATGATAACCTTTAAAACCAAAATAAATTAACAATAAAAAATTAAAAAGTTAAAAACATGTTATCATACTAAGTGAAGTAAGTCAGACAGAAAGACAAATATCATATGATATCACTTATATGTGGAATCTAAAAAATAATGATACAAATGAACTTATTTACAAAATAGAAACAGACTTAGAGAATTAACTTATGGTTACCAGTGGGGAAGGGTTTGGTGGGAGGGATAGATTGAGAGTTTGGGATTGACATGTACACATTGCTATATTTAAAATGAAATGTTTTTTCCATGAAAAAAAGTGAAAAGTTATGACTATATGTTAGTAATCTTAAACATTTACCCAATTCAATATTATTCATTGAATTAAGAGTTTTAATATCTAATAATGTAACAAGATCTTTCACAATCACCTATAATATTTAGGGAAAACCCTTTATAAATGTGCTGTATATAAAGTTTATCACTGATTAACTGAAACACATTGTGATTGAATATGGTTTTAAAAACCTAACTGATCACTTTGCTTACATTTGTGAATTATGAATCATATTTCAATATTATTTTAAAGTATAAAGTAGTTTATAGAGGTTCTATGTGTATATATATACACAATATCATTATTAGCTAACAACCAGACATCACAACTATTTAACAAGTCTTATTTTGAGCAATAAGTGTTAGAAAGGAAAAAGAGTGCTAGAATTCCTTAGAATAAAAGTTGTAAATGATGATTGTTCTCTTTTGGGAGAATTACTCCTTCAGCAGAACAATAGCTGGGAAAATATCACAGCAGTGCACACAGAAGCAGACATGCTTTTGGGTGAACACATGTAAAATCATCTCCCTGATTGGACTTCTCTGAACATAATATCTTCTGATATGGGTGATGATATTCAGCCAAACATATAAGCATTAATAATCAATTTCAAATAGAATACTATCATAAAATAAATAGCTAAAATATTGTGTGAAGGTCCTTTTGCAAAGACAGAACAAATTTGTAAATGTTTCACTTAAAAGTTAGAGTGTAATTGAATGCCTACCATTTAAATAGCTACAGTAGTCAATACATAGATGGTAGGCAGCTACTAACAAACAGAATAAACCAGATCTTTGTGGATTGGAGGGAATAGAATAGAAATTCAAACAAAACAATTGCTTGTGGGTTGATTTGATTATGACCAGATCCTGTAGAAGTTGAGTAGTGTGTAAGTCTGAATTTAGGCATAAATCCCTAAAAATTAAACACTCTAAGTAATACTGAGGGGAAAAATAATTCACTCTCTCTGACACACACATACATACACACTTCTTTGAAAATCCAAATATTTCAAAGAATTTAATGTGCCTATTCAAATATTCTCTAAAATGTAGTCAGTCAGGTAAAAACAAATCATATATTTTAAAAGATATGAAATCAATTTCTGGATCAATTTTCCAAAATGGAATGAAATGTTTTATTTATTCAGCTTTAAAGGATCTATTATTAAACTAAATGAAGAAGAACAGTCACATTAGAAGACAATTCTAAGTTATTTGTTCAGAATCTTATGTCTATAAATTCAAAGTCTTTAGATGATTTTAATAAATAAAATGTAAATTAATTACATTTAGAGATTAGAGAGTGATTTATTGCCTCTCAAAATTCTCCTCAAAGTGATTCTCCTTCTCTTCATTTTCATATTGATTTTGACTTTGAGTATTTTCTACTATAGGCCATTAGTTTATATTGGTTAGAGATTTGCTTTAATGTTTCTTCTGAAATTTTATGATGAGAAATTAAAATTAAAAGTGTAAAATATATATCCAAAATAAATAGTTAAAGGATACACAAAATGACAACAGGTAAAACTTTGATAAAATGCATTCAGACTTAAGAGATCAGCAACTTAAAATAATCATGTGTACAGAGAGTGTTATCTATAAATCCCACCATAACCACAAACCAAAAATCTATAATAGGTACACACATAAAAAAGAGAAAGGAATACAAACCTAATACTAAGTATAATCATCAAATCAAAAAAAAAAAATAGAGCAAAAGAAGAAAGAAAAAAAAAAAGAACTACTTAACAATCCCAAAATAATTAATAAAATAACAAGTACATGCCTTTCCACAATTATTTTAAATGTAAATAGAAAAAAAAAAAAAGATCAAACCAGAAGACATAGAGTGGCTGAATGGATACAAAACAAGACCCATATATATGTTGTCTAAAAAATACACCCTTCAGATCTAAAGACACACGCAGACTGAAAGTGGGGGGATGGATAAAGGTATTGCATACAAAGGAAAAGAAAGTTGGGGGAGTAATATTTTTATCAGACAAAATAGACTTAAACACTGTGTACCAAGAGACAAAGAAGGCAACACACACTGATAAAGGGATCAATCCAAGAATAAGATAACAAATGTAAATATATATGCACACAACATAGGAGCACCTAAATATGTAAAGCAAACATTAGCAGACATAAAGGGAGAAATTGACAGTGAAGCAGTAATAGTAGGAGATTTTAACAGCTCACATCAATGGACAGATCATGTAGGCAGAAAATCAATAAGGAAATATTGGCCTTAATGACACATTAGACCAAATGAATTTAACAGATATATATAGAACACTCCATTCAAAAGCAACATAATACACATACACATTCTTTTCAAGTACGCATGGAAAGTTCTCAAGGACAGATCACATGCAAGTCACAAAACAAGTCTCCATAAACTTAAGAAAATTGAAATCATATCAAGAATCATTTCTGATCATACTGACCATTATGAGACTAGAAATCAACTACAAGAAAAAAACTACAAAAAAACACAAATACATGGAGGCTAAACAGTATGCTAATAAACAACCAATGGGATCATTGAATAAATAAAAAAAAAATACCTGAAGACAAAAGAAAATTAAAACACAATGATCCAAAATCTATGGGACACAGCAAAAACAATTCTAAGAGGGAAATTTATAGAGAGATACAAGCCTACCTCAGGAAACAAGAAAAATCTCAAATAAACAACCTAACTTTATACCTAAAAGAACTAGAAAAAGAAAAACAATCAAAACTCAAAGTTAGTACTGGGAATAAAGCATGAAGATTAGAGAAGAAAAGAAAACCAGTCTAAACAAACAAACAAAAAACAGATTAATGAAACAAGCAGCTTGTTCTTTGAAAAAAAATAATCAAAATTGATAAACCTTTAGCAAGACTGATAAAGAAAAAAATAGAGAGGGCACAAACAAATAAAACCAGAGATGAAAAAGAATTTATAACTTACACCACAGAAATATGAAGGATCATAAGAGATTATTACAAACAATTATACACCAATAATATGGACAATGTACAAGAAATGGATAAATTCTTAGCAAAGTATCATCTCCCAAGCCTGAATCAGGAAGATATAGAAAATAAGAAGATGAATTACCAGTAATAAAATTGAATCAGTAAAAACAAAGACAGAAAACTTCCAACAAACAAAAGTCCAGGACCAGACAACTTCACAGGTGAATTCTACCAAACATTTAGAGGGCAGTCAACATCTATCTTTCTCAAAAAGTTCCACAAAATGGAAGAAGAAGGAATGCTTCCAAACTCATTCTATGAGGTCAATCTTACCCTGATACTAAATCCAGACAGAGATATGACAAAAAAGAAAATTACAGGCCAATATCACTCATGAACATAGTTGCAAAAGTCATCAACAAAATATTAGCAACGCGAATTCAACAATACATTAGAAGGATTATACATATGATCAAGTGAGATTTACCTCATATACGCAAGGATGGTTCAATGTCTGCAAGTTAATCATTGTGATACACTACATTAACAAGTTAAAGAGTTGAAGTAATACTATCATCTCAATAGATGCAGGAATGACTTTTGACAATATTCAACATCCAAGTATGATAAAAACTCTCTACAAAGTGTGTTTAGACAAAATATACCTTAACATAATAAAGATCATAATGGCAAGTCCACAACTAACATAATACTCACAGGTGAAAAGCTAAATGCATTTTCTGTAAGATCAAGAGAAGGATGCCAACTCTAGCTATTTATATTCAACATAGTTTTGGAAGTCCTAGCCACAGCAATCAAACAAGAAAGAGAAATTAAAAGAATCCAAATTGGAAAGGAAGAAGTAAAACTGTCCCTCTTTCCAGATGACATGATACCATACCTAGAAAATCCTAAAGATGCCACCAAAAACATACTAGAACTCATCAATAAATTCAGTAAAATACCAGGATACAAAATTAGTATAATAAAATCTGTTGCATTTCTGTACTCTAACAATAAACTATCAGAAAGAGAAATTAAGAAAAAAAAATTAGAGTAACATCAAAAAGAATAAAATACCTAGGAATAAATCCAACTAAAGAGGTAAAAGACCTGTACTTGGAAAACTCTAAGGCACTGATGAAAGAAACTTAAGAAGACACAAACAGATGGAAAGATATACCATGTTCATGGATTGGAAGAATTAATATTGGAAGAATTAATGTTAAAATGACGATACTCCCCAAGGCAATCTACAGTTTCAATGCAATCCCTATCAAAACACCAATGGTGTTTTTCATAGAACTAGAACAAACAATTCTGAAATTTGTATGGAAACACAAAAGACCCGAATATCCAAAACAATCTCAAGAAATAACAAAGCTGGAGGTATGCTCCCTAATTTCAAACTACTACAAACCTACAGTCATCAAAAATATGGTACTGGCACAAAAACAGACATAGAGATGAAGGGAAAAGAATAGAGAGTCCAGAAATAAACCCATACTCATAACGGAAATTAGTCTACAACATTAATCTACAAGGCCAGAATATACAATGGAGAAAAGATAGCCTTTGGAATAAATGATATTGTGAAAGCTGGACACTTACATGCAAAAGAATTAAAGTGAACTATTTTCTTTCTCCATATATAAAAAAAAATAAAAATGGATTAGAAATGAATGTAAAACCTGAAACCATAAAGCTTCTAGAAGAAAACATAGACAATATGCTCTTTGACATTGGTCTTAGAAATATTTTTTGGATATCTCCTCAGGCAAGGGAAAGAAAAGCAAAAATAAACACATGGGACTACATCATACTAAAAAGCTTTTCCACAGTGAAGAAAACTATCTATCTATCCACACAACAAAATGGTTGCCTACTGAATAGGAGAAGATATTTGCAAACAACATATCTGATAAGGGGTTACTTTCTAAAATATGCAAAGAACTCATAAAAATCAACATCAAAAAACAAACAACTTAATTAAAAATGGGTAGAAAACCCATTAAATGGTAAACAACCCATTAAAAATGGGTAGAAAAATGAATAAACAATTTTCCAAAGAAGAAAAATAGATGGCTATCAGGCTCATGAGAAGATGCTAAACACCACTAATCATCAGAGAAATACAAATCAAAATCACAGTGAGACATCACCTCACACCCTGTTATTATCAAAAAGACAACGAATAACAAGTGCTGCCTAGGACATGGAGAAAAGGGGACTCTTGTGCACTATTGGTGGCCATGTAAATTGGTCCAGCTACTATGGAAAACAGCATAAATTTTCCTCAAAAAATTAAAAGTAGAACTACCATATGATCCAGCAATTCCACTTCTGGGTATTTGTCCAAAGAAAATGAAAGCAGTAACTTAAAAAGATATATGCACCCCTATGTTCATTGCAGTATTATTTATAGCAGCCAAGCTATGAAAGCATTGTAAATGCCCATCAATAGATGAATGGAAAAATATTTTTGTGTACAGTGTGTACGTGTGTGTGTGTGTACATACATGTGTATATATATATATATATATATATATATACACATCTCTATGTCTGTATATATAATGGAATATTATTCAGCCATAAAAAGGATAAAATCTTGCTATTTTTGACAACATGTATGGACCTAGGGTGTATCATGCTAAGTGAAATAAGCCATACAGATAAAGAATAATACTTTATGATTTCACTTATACATGGAATCTAAAAAACAAGACAAATAAACAAACATAACTAAACAGAACAGTGTTATAGATACAGATAATAAAAGGTGGCTGCCAGAGGTGAGGTGGCTGGGTGGAGGAGAGAAATAGAAGGGAGATTAAGAAACTTTCAGTTACAAAATAAATGTCTTGGGTATGAAGTGTACAATGTAGGGAATATACTCAATTATATAATATCTTTGTATGGTGACAAATTCTAATTAAACTTATCATGATGATCATTTTGAAATGTGTAGAAATACCAAATCACTGTTGTATACCAGTCAATTATATTTCAAAAAAAAGGAAACCAAAAAACAAACTAATAGAAAAATATTGGGATGGCCAAAAAATTCCATAAGATATTATGGAAAATCCCAAACAAACCTTTTCACCAAAGCATAGACCAGATTTGTTGTTACTAGAGGTGGGGTGTGAGGGAAGGGAGAATTGGATGAAGGTAGTCAAAAGATACAAACTTCCAGTTATAAGATTAGTAAGAACTACAGATATAATGTACAACATGATAAATATAATTAACACTCACTGCTGTACATTTTATATAAAAGTGCTAATAAATAAATCCTAGGAGTTCTCATCACAAGTAAAATTTTCTTTTTTATTTTCTAAATTTTGTATCTCATATATGAGATGATGGATGTTCACTAAACTTATTGTTGTAATCATTCATGTTGTATGTATGCCAGATCATTATGCTGCACACCTTAAACTTCTACAGTGCTATTTGTCAATTATATATCAATAAAACTTGAAGAAAAAAAATTGGAGTTGGGAACACCTGAATGGGGAGCTCTCAGGTAATACCACTCCCTGCCACTTGCAGACCCCAGCACAAAGAGGTGTACATTGCATTACTGCACATGAAGAAGCTTATTTTACACACCCCAACAGGAGGAAGAAAGATTTTATTTTCCTAGCAATATCCCAGTTAATAAGAAACCACCATACCCAATCAATGAGAAGCTGACAGTAGCTTGAATTCTCATTTTCCTCCAATGAACTTTCATTCGAAACAGCTCCTTCCAAATCCTTCTTTTCTTCTATAAAATAATGTTCCTTTCTGGACATGCCTATGATTCAGCTATAGTTGACATGTTCTGAATTGCAATTGCTCTGCTATTCTCAAATAAACTTGATTTTGCTGGCAAAAAAAAAAAAAAAAAAAGTGTCATTTGTCTTTAAA
This sequence comes from Lipotes vexillifer, assembly GCF_000442215.2. Lineage (NCBI taxonomy): Eukaryota > Metazoa > Chordata > Mammalia > Artiodactyla > Lipotidae > Lipotes > Lipotes vexillifer. The sequence continues at coordinate 41,505 of NW_006779049.1, read as the reverse complement.
CCCCTATCAGTTTGTTGACAGTCATTGACAGTCATTTAGCCTGACCACAGAGCCCTCACCTATAAAATGGAAATGACTTTGAGCTTTTGTCTCCTCCAATAAAATTGTTTGAAAAAGCATATACTTTTTCATATTTTTTCACTTCTAACATTTTAGATACATTTACATATAAACTTTCATTTTAATATAGTTTAAATATAAATATTTTAAAATAAAACAATATTACCCTTTTAACATAACAATTTGGAACCCACCAATAAATATTCTGAAGACATATCCAAAAGCTCATCTCTAACTGTGGGAAATTTTACTTTGTTCAAAAACACACATGTTTATTTTTATTCAACTATAACCAAAGAATTTTTTCATGATATAGTTTTATATTTGCTATCTTATTTTGATATTTTTCATGCTTTTCTATAAATATGTGAATTAAAAATTAAATGTTATTAAAAATTTGTTGGCCTATAAGGTTCAAAGGATTAAAGTTTTAGTCACAGATGAGTTATAATTAAAATCATTAACAAATAATTTATCAAAAGAATAAATATATTATAAATAAAAATAAACTTTAACTGGAAGTGCATTTCTTGCCAAACAAATATTTTTACTAGTTATTTTAATTAGTTATTATCTGTGGGTGGATGTTATTTAATGCTAAATGAGACAGTGTACATTCTTTAAACCCATTTTCACTTTATTTCTGCTTTTCACCATACATTGTTAATAAAAGAGAAACTCTTTTTCACTTAAATAAGTGTTCAGAAATTAAATTTTCATTCAGTTCTTTGAATTACTTCTCTTAAAAATAAAGTCAAAAATAACACAGTGATCTATCATTAAAATTTAATTTAGATATTCCTTTAATTTTGCTGAAAGCAAAGAATTGGAAATTATCAGATTTTCAAAATACCATTACTCAATAAATAGACATTCACTTTTCTAATTACTCCCTCTCACTTGCTACAAGAAACACCTGTTAATACCTGCCATTGATAACATAAGGCATGGAGGAAAGCATTTAAGAACCTGTGATCTCTGTAGTCAGGCAAAATCTAGAGACCCTGGGCTATGTATAGAGACCTGGTTTCTTCTTCTACACTTAGTTATGAAAAACCGTTACTAAAAGGAGGATGAATGATTGAGTGGAGAGAAACCAGGGGTGTCACATTACTGGAAGTAACATTAGAGTGGGAAGTGACAACAGTTTCTCAATATTAACTTTATATTACATTAACAGTTTCATAACCTTGTCATTATGGAAATTATCACTGTATAGTGGAGCTTATTTATCAGAACCCATAACTGTATCTATAAGGATCACATAAATATGTGTGTGTTTATAAAAACATGTACACACATATGTGTCTACATATTTTTGTACCTTTTACATAAAACATCCATTGTATTAAAGGATAATACTAGCTACTTACTTTTCTTTGCTTAATATTGATACTATATTATGGAAAACTTTCTATATCAATATACTCTTTTCCTATATATACTTTTTTCCATTTAATGTTATATTTTCCTCATAACTTTCTTACAGGTCTTAGAATTGAAGAAATTTGAATTTAAAGCAAAACTGATATTATAATTCACTAAATTTAATTTTTTTTTTTCTGTAATGTAATTTGTTACCAGGGTAACTTTTCCTTCCATTTCTTTTCTGAAATTCTCTAAATCACCTATCATTACATTTTTACATTCTTATCATCATGTTATTACAGGTTATCCAGAGAAATAGGTCCAAAAAGAGATGATAGATAATAGATGGCAGACAGACAGAAAAGGAGATTTAATATGGAATTTGTTCATGTGATAATGGAGATCAACAAAATCCCATGATCTGTTTTCTGCAAGCTGGAGAACCAGGAAAGTCAGTGGTGTAATTCAGTTTGAGTTAAAAACCTGAGAATCTGGTGGCCAATGGTGTAAATCTCAGTCCAAGGGAAGTCTAGTGGCAGGAGAAGTGGGATGTCCCAGCTCAAGCAGAGAGAGCAAATTAGCCGTTTCTCCCCTTTTTGTTCTGTTCAGAACCTCAATAGATGTATCATGTCCACCCACATTGGGTCTTCATTTACTAAGTCTATAGAATCAAACACTTTCTTCCAGATACATCTCACAGACACAACCAGAAATAATATTTTAGCAATGATTTGGTCATCCCTTAGCCCAGTCAAATTGACACATAAAATTAACCATCATATCATCCATTATTGTTATCTTGCATCTCTTCTTTGAATATTTTTATTGCCTTTTTCTCTTTTATATTTTTTAATATTAAGAAGAATTTTTTTCTGAAGATTTACTCAGCTTCCTAGAGCAAACTGTTTTCCAATATGTATTCTTCACGTGATTTATTTTTAGAATCTTCTTCCCTGTTTTTCTTATTCCCCTCGTATACAGAAAAGTACCAAAATAATTTTCAACTATTTTTTCTTATTTATATGTTTCAATATTTACTATAAATCTATGTAAACATTACAAAAATACATTTAATACTCCAGTTCTCCCTTATTATCCTTTCATATTTCCTTTTTAAGAAAGTGATGAATTCATTGTATTGCACTTAACTAAGACAAAAATAATATTTTTTAGCAATAAATATTTCTTAGACGTTGGATATATTATTAAATTATCCAGATGCTTAATTGTGCTGCAATGTATACAGTGGATTTCAAATATAATAGAATCAGCAGTTTTTGGTAGTTTATATATGATACTATTATGAAGTTTTAACATATTCCTATGAATTAACTAAACAAGTGATGTTTTATTCCTTAGTTGGCCAACTATAAATTTAATTATTGAAATTTTAATCATTTTATTTTGTGTCATCTATGTTTTGTATTTACTCAGTGAAATTGATTTCTCAAAGTTTTAATATGAAATACAGAACAAGAAGGATATGAGCTATCAGCTCTAATCTTATAACATGATTTACTTTCTGGGTAGACATAAAACATAATATCGTACAAATATTATAGCTCCTTCTTATAATTAGTATTTTTTCTTATATACCATCTTGTTAGTTTATCCTAATAAATGCTATACTTATAGTAATAAGAATACTTGGTGTATATTAACATCAGATATGTTGCCAAAATTTGTTATGGATAATGTAGAAGAATAAAAGGCATAGACTCGGAATTGTTGAGATTATGCATTTCCTGTTAATGTTGAAAAAAGATGTATTTTTCCCAATTAAATGAAAGTTTACCCAAGGATATTTTCATTGGCTATTAACATAAGACTAGTGTGTCTTACTCACTGAGGAAATTATGTCATATTAAATTCTATATTCTTCATTTTATACAAGCACAAGTGTTAGTTCTATTCAGGAGATCAAAAGGTTTATGAATTTTTTTGGCAATTGTGGGTTTTAAAGGTTCTCAAAGAATAAATGAAGTTGCTAAGTATCACTTTAAATTCCTATATTAAATAAAAAATCAATTCCAATTTAGCAAGTGCATAAACAGACCACCATTTTAGTATGTTTACATTTAATCCTTTTCTCTTATTAATGCTTGTATAATTACTAAGAAAAGTGTAGTTATTCTCTATTTTATGTACATCTTCATTATCAGAATTTAAACACTCAATACTATTTTTCTGTTAAATAATGTATAATGTCTTAGAATATTTTTTAAAACACAATTACATATTTTACTCTACAAACGTTGTTGTTTTATGAGAACTTTTATAGCATCTAATTCTGTTGCTCTTTTATTTTAATGATTTTTCTGTTATGCTAAATTTGTAATGTGTGGTGAGACAAACAGAAATAAATGTATATGTTAATTCTGTAAAATTAATTTAAAATCCTTTAGAGACACTATCACAACCTTGTCAATTAGTTTATAGTTAATGCCCCATCAGAAAGAAGTGGTTTTCTTAACACTGTAACAAATCAGTTAATTAGGGCTCAGGTAAATGTCTGAACAAAATAAGACTTTTTAAATACAGCATTCTATAATGCTTTATTAGACCATAAAAAATAAATAATTGAGGGAAGGAGAAACTGGCAATAGGAAGGAAAAGGTAGATTTTTACACATTATATAAAGATGTGAGATTAGATCAGCTTCTCTTAAATTATTGTGATTATTTACCTTAAATAATTTTGCAGATAAGAGACTTTGGTCACCTACTTGTTCCCTTTAGATATGTGGGAGTGAAAAGGGGAGAGAGGGAGAGAGAGAGAGGAAGATAGAGAGAAGCCTTTCTATAAATCTTTCAGTGATTTGTTGCACCATTCACTTTTTAGTCACCAAAGGATTTATCCTTTTTTTCTGGATAAATGATTATTTAAATTAATATTCTTAGAGGTTCTAAATAATATTCAGCACATATTTTATATATGATTTATCAGAATAAATATGTTTATGAGAATAGACATCTATGTCTTGGTTTGAAATGTATTCCTTCATATAAAAGTGTCATCAGGTACATTTGCTGGCAGTGTAAAATCAATTTGAAAAACAGTTTCTTCTTCTTCTTCTTCTTTTTTTTAACAGTTTCTTATTTAAAAAACATTTTCTTAAAAATGAATTTCTCATATAATGAAAATACACTTATTCTATAACCCACAATTCCACTTCTAGCTATTTACCCAAGAGTAATGAAAATATATTTATTGAAAAGTATTATATAAAATATTCATAACAGCTCTTTACCTAATAGCATAAAACTGGAAATAACTAAGTTGCCCATCCAGTTTTGAATATATAAATATATATTCATATATTTATTATAATATGTTCTTAATATATTCATATAATTTATTATAACTCATAAAAATAAAGAATGAAATAATGATACATACAACATGATGAATCAAAATAATTTTATTTGGAACAGAACAAAACAAACACAAAGAAATACATACTCTGTGAAACCAAAATTAATTTCCACAACAGATAAACCTTAGCTATCCTGATCGACAATAGAGCAATGATTGAACTGGAGTGGAAAGTTAACTGAAAAGGGACATGATAGAACTTATTGGTATGGGAGAATTGTTCTATACCTTAACTGGGGTGAAGTTTACACAAATAGATTTGTCAAACATATTAAACTCATTTCTTCCCTTCCCTCTTTCCATTTTTCCTTCCTTCAAAATTAGTCAAAAAGTCATTAAGCAGAAATAGGTGGAGCAGCATCCCAGCAAGGTACAGAGATTGCTTAAATACAGGGGATTAAGTGAATATACAAATAAATACAATGAAGATCATTGGAGCCACGTTTCACACTTGGAAAAAGATTTTCAAATATGAATGCTAGAATGAATCCTAAAGTATTATATTGAACTTTGAAGTATAGGTGTGAATTTATTGATATAGAAATAACTGTAGGAGTAAAATGCTGTGTGTGTGTATCCATATATATAAATATACATGCATATATTTCCTGACTTCCTCCACCAACAGGGCCTGGGATCAGAAAATCCCCAGAGGAATGAGAACACCTAGAACTTAGACCTTGGTATATAAATATTCTCTAATAAAATGAACCACCATTCTTTGGATAAATGATTAATTCCAGGGCTGGGACAGGAAAAAAAAAAATGACTCTGGAAGATTTTGTTAGCCAAGAGAGCAAGGAAGTGCTCTAATAATTAAGAAGACATATCAAAAGGACATAGAAGCCAGTTCTAAAGAGGCTATTACTCTCACTGGCCAAATTGAACAATTTAAGTCCCCAATTAAATAATAACAATATGTATGTTTACACACACACACACACACACACACATTTTTATCACATTGAATAAAATAGGAATCCATAAGTCTATACTGATATAAATAAATAAATTGGAAAATAAAAATGTTTTCTTTGTAGTAGAATGCCAAATAACAAACATAGAAGAAATGATGAAACTAGAAAATCACCCTTGGAAACCATAATCATAACAACTAAATTCAAGCAAGTAAGAGCAATTGATGCTGAAAGAGTGACTGGAACCAGGATGAGAAATATGATAGTTGCATAGTCTCTATATGTCTGCCTCCAAACTACTTGTTTATTGAAGAAAAGAAAAGGAGCAGCTTCTGCAGTAAAGTATCCTTTTGTGGGGAGACCTTCAAGATGGTGGAGGATTAAGATGTGGAGATCACCTTCCTCCCAGAAAATACATCATAAATACATTTACATGTGGAACAACCCCTACAGAGCACCTACTGAATGCTGACAGAAGACTTCAGACCTCCCAAAAGTCAAGAAACTCTCCACGTACCTGGGTAGGGCAAAAGAAAAAATAGAGACCAAAGAATAGGGATGGGACCTGCTCTTCTGGGAGGGAGCTGTGAAGGAGGAAAGTTTCCACACACTAGGAAGCCTCTTCACTGGCGGAGACAGGGTGTGGATGGGGCTAAGCTTCAGAGCCAGAGGAGAGTGCAGCAACAGGGGTGCAGAGGGCAAAACAGGGAGATTCCTGAAGAGAGGATTGGTGCCAACCAGCAGTCACCAGCCTGAGACGCTTGTCTGCTCACCCGCTGATGCAGGTGGGGGCTGGGAGCTGAGACTCAGGCTTTGGAGTTCAGATCCCAGGGAGAGGACTTGGGTTGGCTGCATGAACACAGCCTGAAGGGGGCTAGTGTGCCACAGCTAGCCTGGAGGGAGTCTGGGAAAAAGTCTGGAACTGCCAGAGAGACAAGAGGCCATTGTTTTGGGGTGTGTGAGGAGAGGGGATTCCTGCTCCATGTACCCATAGACAGCAGAGCACTGCCTAAGTGACCTCCAGAGATGGGTGTGAGCTGTGACTATCAGCTCAGACCACAGAGGTGGGCATGGACCACTAACACTGCCACAGCTGCCACCAAGAATCCTGTGTGCAAGTGCAGGTCACTACCGACACTCCCCCTGGAAGCCTGTGGAGGCTGCCACTGCCAGGGTCCTGTGACCCAGGGACAACTTCCCCGGGAGTACACATGGGACATATCACTGTTGCAATGTCATGTTGGACTCTGGCACCACAGGCTCGCCCCACATCCCAATTATGACTACTGTACCCCTCCCTCTCCCTGGCCTGAATGAGAAAGAGAGTCCTAATCAGCCGCTACATTAACCACCTCCTGTCTGGGCAGGGAACAGATTCCTGAGGGTGGCCAAAACAAAAGCTGAGCCCCAGGACTGTGCAAACAAAGAAGAGAAAGGGAAATTTCTCTGTGCAGCCTCAGGAGCAGCAGATTAAATCCCCACAATCAAATTGATAAACCCTGCATCAGTGGAATAGACAACAAATGTTCCCAAAATTGAGGCAGTGGACATTGGGAACAACTGTAGACTTGGGGTTTGCTTTCTGTGTATGATTTGTTTTGGGTTTTATTTTTATTTTAGTTTAGTTTTTAGTGCTTGTTATCATTGGTGGATATGCTTATTGGTTTGGTTGCTCTCTTCCTTTTTTAAATTTTTTTTTCCTTTTTTCTCTTTTTGTGAATGTGTGTGTGTATGTTTCTTTGTGTGATTTTGTCTGTTTAGGTTTGCTTTTACCATTTGTACTAGGGTTCTGTCCTGTTTTTTTTTTTTTTTTTTAGTTGTTTTTGGGGGGTTTGTGTATTTTTATTTTGGCTTCTTTGTTTTATCTTTTTCTTTTTATAAGTGTGTGTGTATGTTTCTTTGTGAGATTTTGTCTGTTTAGTTTTGCTTTCACCTTCTAGTTTGAGATTCTCTCTGATCGTTTTTTTGTTTTTTGTTTTTTTCCTTCCTTTCCTTCCAATCCATGTGGCTGGTGGGGTCTTGGTGTTCCATCCAGGCATTGGACCTGAGCCTCCAAGGTGGGAGAGCTTAACCAAGGATATTGGACCACATAATATCAATCAATGAGAGCTCTCCTGAAGCTCTCTGTCTCAACACTAAGACCCAGCTCCACCCCACAGCCAGCAAGCTCCAGTGCTGGACACCACATACCAAACAACTATCAATACAGGAACACAACACCACCCATTAGTAGAGAGACGGCCTAAAGTCATACTAAGTTCACAGACACCCCAAAACACACCACTGGGCGTGGCCACCAGAAGGACAAAATACAGTCTCACCCACCAGAACACAGGCACCAGTTCCCTCCACCAGGAAGCCTACACAAGCCACTAAACCAACCTCACCCACTGGAGGCAGACACCAAAAATAATGGAAACTATGAACCTGCAGCCTGCAAAATGGAACCACAAATGCAGTAAGTTAAACAAATTGAGAAGACAGAGAAATATGCAGCAGATGAAGGAGCAGGGTAAAAACTCACCAGACAAAAGAACTGAAGAGGAAAAAGGCAATCTACCTGAAAAATAATTCAGAGTAATGATAGTAAAGATGATGCAAAAACTCAGAAATAGAATGGAGAAAACAAATAAATGTTTAACAAAGACCTAGAAGAACTAAACAGCAAACAAACAATGATGAACAACACAATAAATGAAATTAAAAATACTCAAGAAGGAATCAATATCAGAATAACTGAGGCAGAAGAACAGAAAAGTGACCTGGAAGGTAGAATAGTGGAAATATCTGCCACAGAGCAGAATAAAGAAAAAAAAAAAAAAAAGAAAATGACTGAGGACAGTCTCAGACGCCTCTGGGACAACATTAAATGCACCAATATTCAACTTATAGGGGTTCCAGAAGAAGAGAAAATGAAAGGGTCTGAGAAAATATTTGTAGAGATTATAGTTGAAAACTTCCCTAATATGGGAAAGGAAATAATCGAGTCCAGGAAACATAGAGTCCCATATAGGATAAATCCAAGGAGAAACACTCCAAGACACACATTGATCAAACTATCAAAAATTAAATACAAAGAAAAAATGTTAAAAGCAACAAATAATATACAATGGAATTCCAATAAGGTTAACAGCTGATCTTTCAGCAGAAACTCTGCAAGCCAGAAGGGAGTGGCAGGACATATTTAAAGTGATGAAAGGGAAATACCTACAACCAAGATGACTCTACCCAGTAAACATATCATTCAGTTTGGACAGAGAAGTTAAAACCTTTACAGAAAAGCAAAAGTTAAGAGAATACCAGCTTTACAATATATGCTATAGGAACTTCTCTAGGCAGGAAACACAAGACAAGGGAAAGACCTACAAAAGAAAACCCAAAACAATTAAGAAAATGGTAATATGAACATGCATATTGATAATTACCTTAAATGTAAAGGGATTAAATGCTCCAACCAAAAGACACAGACTGGCTGAATGGATGAATAAAAAAGACGTGTATATATGCTGTCTACAAGAGATCCACTTCAGACCTAGGGACACATACAGACTGAAAGTGAGGGGTTGAAAAAAGATATTCCATGCAAATGGAAATCTAAAGAAAGCTGGTGTAGGAATACTCATATCAGATAAAATAGATTTTAAAATAAAGAATGTTGCAAGAGAAAAGGAAGGACACTACATAATGATCAAGGGATCAATCCAAACAGAAGATATAACAATTGTAAATGTTTATGCACCCAACATAGGAGCACCTCAATACATAAGGAAAATGCTAAGAGCCATAAAAAGGGAAATCGACAGTAACACAATAATAGTAGGGGACTTTAACACTGCACTTTCACCAATGGACAGATCATCCAAAATGAAAATAAATAAGGAAACATAAGCTTTAAGTAACACCTTATGCCAGATGGACTTAATTGATATTAAAAGAACACTCCATCCAAAAACAACAGGATACACTTTCTTCTCAAGGGCACATAGAACATTCTTCAGGATAGATCATATCTTGGGTCACAAATCAAGCCTTGGTAAATTTAAGAAAATTTAAATAGTATCAGTATCTTTTCCAACCACAATGCTATGAGACTAGATATCAATTACAGGAAAAATACTGTAAAATATACAAACACATGGAGGCTAAACAATACTAAAAAACCAAGAGATCACTGAGGAAATCACAAAATACCCAGAAACAAATGACAATGAAAACATAACAACCCAAAACCTATGTGATGCATCAAAAGCAGGTCTAAGAGGGAAGTTTATAGCAATACAATCCTCCCTCAAGAAACAAGAAAAATCTTCAAACAACCTAAACTTACATCTAAAGCAATTAGAGAAACAAGAACAACAACCCAACAACAACAACAACATCAAAAAACCCCAAAGTTAGCAGAAGGAAAGAAATCATAAAGATCAGATCAGAAATAAATAAAAAGAAGTAAAGCAAACAATAGCAAAGATCAATAAAACTAAAAGCTGGTTCTTTGAGAAGATAAACAAAATTGATAAATCATTAGCCAGACTCATCAAGAAAAAAAGGGAGAAGATTCAAATCAACAAAATTAGAAATGAAAAAGGAGAAGCAACAACTGACTGCAGAAGTACAAAGGATAATGAGAGAGAGTACTACAAGCAACTATATGCCAGTAAAATGGACAACCTGGAAGAAATGGAAAAATTCTTAGAAAAGGGAAACCTTCCAAGACTGAACCAGGAAGAAATAGAAAATATGAAGAGACCAATTGTAAGCACTGAAATTGAAAATGTGATTAAAGGCTTCCAACAAACATAAGCCCAAGACCAGAAGGCTTCACAGGTTAAATCTATCAAACATTTAAAGAAGAGCTAACATCCTTCTCAAACTCTTCCAAAAATTGCAGAGGAAAGAACACTCCCAAGCTCATTTTATGAGGCCACCATCACCCTGATACCAAAACCAGACAAAAACACTACAAAAAAGAAAATTACAGACCAATATCACTGGTGAATATAGATGCAAATATCCTCAACAAAATACTAGTAAACAGAATCCAACAACACATTAAAGAGATCATAAACCATAATCAATTGGGATTTATCCCAGGAATGCAAGTATTCTTCAATATACACAAATCAATGTGTTACACCATATTAACATACTGAAGGCTGTGATAATCTCAATAGATGCAGAAAAAAATTTTGACAAATTTCAAAACCCATTTATGGTACAAACTCTCCAGAAAGTGAGCATAGAGGGAACCTACCTCAACATAATAAAGGCCATATATGACAAACCCACAGCCAACATCGTGCTCAGTGGTGAAAAACTGAAAGCATTTCCTCTAAGATCAGGAAAAGACAAGGTTGCCCATTCTCACCACTATTATTCAACATAGTTTTGGAAGTTTTAGCCACAGCAATCAGAGAAGAAAAAGAAATAAAAGGAATCCAATCAGAAAACAAGAAGTAAAACTATCACTGTTTGCCGATAACATGATACTATACATAGAGATTCCTAATGATGCTATCTGAAATCTACTAGAACTAATCAATGGATTTGGTAAAGTAGTAGGATACAAAGTTAATGCACAGAAATCTCTTGCATTCCTATACACTAATGATGAAAAATCTGAAAGGGAAATTATGGAAACAATCCCACTTACAACTGCAACAAAGAGTAAAATAACTAGGAATAAACCTACCTAAGGAGACAAAAGACCTGTATGCAGAAAACTGTAAGACACCGATGAAAGAAGTTAAAGATGATGCAAACAGATGGAGAGATGTACCATGTTCTTGGATTGGAAGAATCAACAATGTGAAAATGACTATACTACCCAAAGCAATCTACAGGTTCAATGCACTCCCAATCAAATTACCAATGGCATTTTTACACAACTAGAATAAAAATTCTTACAGTTTGTATGGAGACACAAAAGACCTGGAATAGCCAAAGCAATTGTGAGAAAGAAAAATTGAGCTGGAGGAATCAAACTCCCTGACTTCAGACTATACTACAAAGCTGCAGTAATTAAGACAGTATGGTACTGGAACAAAAACAGAAATATAGATCAATGGTACTGGATAGAAAGCCCAGAGATAAACCCAGACACACATGGTCACCTTATCTTTGATAAAGGAGACAAGAATATGCAGTGGAGAAAAGATAGCCCCTTCAGTAATTGGTGCTGGGAAAACTGGACAGCTACATGTAAAAGAAAGAAATTAGAACAATTCCTAACACCATACACAAAAAATAAACTCAAAATTGATTAAAGACCTAAATGTAAGGCCAGACACTAGAAAATTCTTAGAGGAAAACATAAGCAAAACACTCTATGACATAAATCACAGCAAGATCCTTTTTGACCCACCTCATAGAGAAAGGGAAATAAAAAGAAAAATAAACAAATGGGACCTAATGAGACTTAAAATCTTTTGCACAGCAAAGTACTCCATAAACAAGATGCAAAGACAGCCCTTAGAATGGGAGAAAATATTTGAAAATGAAGCAACTGACAAAGGATTAATCTCCAAAATATACAAGCAGCTCATGCAGCTCAATAGCAAAGAAACAAACAACTCAATCCAAAAATGGATGCAAGACCTAAATAGACTTTTTCCACACAAGATATACAGATTGCCAACAAACATATTAAAGGATGCTCAACATCACTAATCTTTAGAGAAATGCAAATCAAAATCACAATCAGGTATCACCTCACACTGGTCAGAATGGCCTTCATCAAAAAATCTAAAAACAATGAATGCTGGAGAGGGTGTGGAGAAATGGGAACACTCTTGCACTATTAGTGGGAATGTCAATTGATACAGCCACTATGGAGAACAGTATGGAGGTTCCTTAAAAACTAAAAATAGAACTACCATATGACCCAGCAATTGTACAACTGAGCATATACCCTAAGAAAACCATAATTTAAAAAGAAACATGTATCACAATGTTCACTGCAGCACTATTTACAATAGACAGGACATGGAAGCAGCCTAAGTGTCCATCGACAGACAAATGGATAAAGAAGATGTGGCACATATACAGAATGGAATATTACTCAGCCATAAAAAGAAACGAAATTGAGTTATTTGTAGTGAGGTGGATGGACCTAGAGTCTGTCATACAGAGTGAAGTAAGTCAGAAAGAGAAAAAGAAATACCATATGCTAACACATATATATGGAATCTAAAAAAAAAAAAATGTTCCCATGAACCTATGGACAGGACAGGAATAAAGATACAGACATAGAGAATGGATTTGAGGACATGCTTGGGAGGTAGGGTAAGCTGGGATGAAGCGAGAGAGTAGCATTTACATACAGACACTACCAAATGTAAAATAGATAGCTAGTGGGAAGCAGCTGTAAAGCACAGAGAGATCAGTTCTGTGTTTTGTGACCATTTAGAGGGGTGGAATTGGGAGGGTGGGATGGAGTCACAAGAGGGAGGGGATATGGAGATATATGTATACATATAGCTGTTTCACTTTGTTATACAGCAGAAACTAACACAACATTATAAAGCAATTATACTCCAACAAAGATGTTTAAAAAAAAAAAAGAATCCTTTTTCTGATACCAACTCAAGTGATTAATCAAGCATGACAAATATGGAACAAATTCAGATTGTATGGTACCTGTTGGAATGCATTAAGGATACACAGTATTCCTGTGATGTTTCTGCCCAAAAGGCCTAATTCAAATCAGACCAAAAATTTTTAAGGAACATTCAAAAACATACTATTCTGTAATATTCAAAAATGTATAGGATATTAAAGTCAGGAATGACTGAAGAATTTTTTCTGGATTGAATGACATCTAAATGTAACAGAGGGCTTCTTTGGAAGTGGCTAATAATACACCTGCCATTGCAGGGGACACATGTTCACTCCCTGGTGCAGGAAGATCCCACCTGCCACAGAGCAACTAAACCTGTGCACTGCAACTACTGATCCCTCACCCTAGAGCCCACAAGCCACAACTACCGAGCCCAGGTGCCAGAACTACTGAAGCCCACACACCTAGAGCCCATGCTCCACAACAAGAGAAGCCACCAGAATAAGAAGCCCACTCACCACAATGAAGTGTAACCCCCACTTGCCACAACTAGAGAAAGCCCACTTGCATCAATGAAGACCCAACACAGCCAAAAATAAAATAAATAAATTAAAAATAAATAAATAAATGTAACATGAGATCCAGAATCTTTCTGATGAAGGGCTATTATTGGAACAATTTTTGAAATTTGAGTAAAGTACCTGGATATAGGGTAAATGGGACATTTTTTACTGTTCATTTATTTTTTTTATACCTTTTCTTAACTTTAATTTTTATTTTATATTAGTGTAAAGTAGATTTACAATGTTGTGTTAACTTCTGGTATACAGCAAAATTATTCAGTTATAAATACACATATATCCATTCTTTTTCAGATCCTTTTTCCATATAGGTCATTACACAATATTGAGTAGAATTCTCTGTACTATACATTAGGTCCTTGTCGATTATCTATTTTATATATAGCACTGTGTATATGTTAATCCCCAAATGCTAATTTATCAGTCCCCCTACCTTTCCCCTTTGCTAACCATAAGTTTGTTTTGGAAGTCTGAGTCTGTTTCTGTTTTTTAAATAAGTTCATTAGTATCATTTTTTAGATTTCACATATAAGTGATAAAATATATTTGTCTTTCTGTGTCTGGTTTACTTCACCTAGTATGATAATCTCTAGGTCCGTCCATGTTGCTGTAAATGGCATTATTTCATTCGTTTTTATGGCAGAGTAATATTCCATTGTATATATGTACCACATCTTCTTTATCTATTCCTCTGTTGACAGACATGTCTTGGCTATTGTAAATAGTGCTGCAATGAACATTGGAGTGCATGTATCTTTTTAAGTTGTGGGGTTTTTTCCAGATCGATGCCCAGGAATGAGATTGCTTGATCATATGGTAGTTCTATTCTTAGTTTTTTAAGGAACCTCCATACTGTTCTCTATAATGGTTGTACTAATTTACATTCCCACCAACAGTGTTAGAGGGTTCCCTTCTCTCATGCTCTCTCCAGCATTTATTGTTTGTAGGCTTTTTCATGATGGCCATTCTGATAGGTGTGAGGTGATATCTCTTTGTAGTTTTGATTTGATTGCTCTAATGATTAGTGATGTTAAGCATCTTTCCATGTGCTTTTTGGCAATCTGTACATATTTTTTGAAGAAAGGTCTGTTTAGATCTTCTGCCCATGTTTTGATTGGATTTTTTGTGTTTTTTTTTTGTGTTTTTTTTTTGTTGTTGTTATTGAGCTGCATGAACAGTTTGTATATTTTGGAGATTAATCCCTTGTAGGTCACTTCATTTGCAAATATTTTCTCCCATGCTGTGGGTTGTCTTTTTGTTTTGTTTATGGTTTACTTAGCTGTGTAAAAGCTTTTGAGTTTAATTAGGTCCCATTTGTTTATTTGTATTTCCGTTAGTCTAGGAGGTGGATCCATAAAGATACTGCTGCAATTTATGCCAAAGCGTGTTCTCCCTATATTTTACTCTAAAGTTTTATACTGTCAGGCCTTACATGTAGGTCTTTAATCTGTTTTGAGTTTATTTTTTGTGTATGGTGTCAGAGAATGTTCTAGTTTCATTCTTTTACATGTAGCTGTCCAGTTTTTCCAGAACCACTTATTGAAGAGACCGTCTTTTCTCCATTGTATATTCCTGCCTACTTTAAAATATATTTGTCTTTCTGTGTCTGGTTTACTTCACCTAGTATGATAATCTCTAGGTCCGTCCATGTTGCTGTAAATGGCATTATTTCATTCGTTTTTATGGCAGAGTAATATTCCATTGTATATATGTACCACATCTTCTTTATCTATTCCTCTGTTGACAGACATGTCTTGGCTATTGTAAATAGTGCTGCAATGAACATTGGAGTGCATGTATCTTTTTAAGTTGTGGGGTTTTTTCCAGATCGATGCCCAGGAATGAGATTGCTTGATCATATGGTAGTTCTATTCTTAGTTTTTTAAGGAACCTCCATACTGTTCTCTATAATGGTTGTACTAATTTACATTCCCACCAACAGTGTTAGAGGGTTCCCTTCTCTCATGCTCTCTCCAGCATTTATTGTTTGTAGGCTTTTTCATGATGGCCATTCTGATAGGTGTGAGGTGATATCTCTTTGTAGTTTTGATTTGATTGCTCTAATGATTAGTGATGTTAAGCATCTTTCCATGTGCTTTTTGGCAATCTGTACATATTTTTTGAAGAAAGGTCTGTTTAGATCTTCTGCCCATGTTTTGATTGGATTTTTTGTGTTTTTTTTTTGTGTTTTTTTTTTGTTGTTGTTATTGAGCTGCATGAACAGTTTGTATATTTTGGAGATTAATCCCTTGTAGGTCACTTCATTTGCAAATATTTTCTCCCATGCTGTGGGTTGTCTTTTTGTTTTGTTTATGGTTTACTTAGCTGTGTAAAAGCTTTTGAGTTTAATTAGGTCCCATTTGTTTATTTGTATTTCCGTTAGTCTAGGAGGTGGATCCATAAAGATACTGCTGCAATTTATGCCAAAGCGTGTTCTCCCTATATTTTACTCTAAAGTTTTATACTGTCAGGCCTTACATGTAGGTCTTTAATCTGTTTTGAGTTTATTTTTTGTGTATGGTGTCAGAGAATGTTCTAGTTTCATTCTTTTACATGTAGCTGTCCAGTTTTTCCAGAACCACTTATTGAAGAGACCGTCTTTTCTCCATTGTATATTCCTGCCTACTTTGTCATAGATTAATTGACCATAGGTGCATGGGTTTATTTCTGGGCTTTCTATCCTGTTCCACTGTCCTATATCTCTGTTTTTGTGTCAGTCCCATACTGTTTTGATGACTGTAGATTTGTACTATATTCTGAAGTCAGACTATAGAGGAGCCTGATTCCTCTGTCTCCATTTTTCTTTCTTAGGATTTCTTTTGGCTTTCCGGAGTCTTTTGTGATTCCATACAAATTAAAAATGTTTTTGTTCTAGTTCTGTGCAAAATGCCATTGGTAATTTAATAAAGATTGCATTGAAACTGTAGATTACCTTGCACTGTATAGTCGTTTTGACAATATTGATTCTTCCAATCCAAGAACATGACATATCTTTCCATCTGTTTATGTCATCTTCAATTTCTTTCATCCACGTCTTATAGTTTTCAGAGTACAGATCTTTTGCTTCTTTAGGTAGGTTTATTCCTAGGTATTTTATTCTTTTTGATACATTAATAAATGGGATTGTTTCCTTAATTTATTTTTCTGATCTTTCATTGTTAATGTATAGGAATGCAAGAGATTTCTGTGTACAGTAAATCCTCTACATACGAACCTTCAAGCTGTGAACTTTCAAAGATGAGAAACTGCATCTTGTTCCACCAAGGAACCAGAACCTGTGCCATCAGCGTCAGGCATGAGATAAATTGCAGCTTGCCTTCCATCTCCTATTGCTGGTGGTGATCCTTCAGCTCTACAATCTTCCACCTCTTCTCCCTCCTCTAGTCAGTAACGCTCCTTGTCTGTTCACTTGATGCCAGCCCCTGAATGACAGCTGTTGTACTGTACTACTGTACTTTTCAAGGTACTGTAAGATTAAAAAATATTTTCTTTATTTTTTGTCTTTGTTTTTTATGTATTATTTGTGTAAAAAGTATTATAAGCCCATTACAGTACAGTACTACATAGCTGATTGAGTTAGTTGGGTACCTAGGCTAACTTTGCTGGGCTTACGAACAAACTGGACTTATGAACACACTCTCAGAACAGAACTCATTTGTATGTAGGGGACTTACTGCATTAATTTTGTATCCTGCAACTTTACCAAGTTCATTGATGAGCTATAGTAGTTTTCTGATAGCATCTTTAGGATTTTGTACAAATAATATGTCATCTGCAAACAGTAACAGTTTTAATAGTTTTTTTTTAGTTGTTGTTCCCTTGAAATGAATTCAAAATAAGTAGTAAAAAGGAAAGCAATACTTTTTGAACTGCACATCTTGTTTATAGGTATACCTGTAATGTATTCCTCATTATCAATTTTATCCTTTTACTCATATAAATTCCAAAGGCACAGGATGAAAGATCATGAAACTAAAAACTCAAAGTGAAATTGGGTCATTTTTAGAGATGTGGAGGGATCTAGAGACTGTCATACAGAGTGAAGTAAGTCATAAAGAGAAAAACAAATATAGTATATTAACACATATATGTGGAACCTAGAAAAATAGTACAGATGAACCAGTTTGCAGGGCAGAAACTGAGACACAGATGTAGAGAACAAACGTATGGACAGGAAGGGGGGAAAGTGGTGGGGTGGTGGTGGTATGATGAATTGGGAGATTGGGATTGACATATATACACTAATATGTGTAAAATGGATAACTAATAAGAACCTTCTGTATAAAAAAATAAAATAAAATTCAAAATATAAAAATAAAAATAAATAAAAACTCAAAGTGAACAGTTCTCTAAAAATAAAGGACAGTTGGCTAATAAAAAAATAAAATATATCCAGTTTTATGCAAGCTTAAAAGTATATATCTGCTAATATTTACTGGATTAAAAATATTTTAATTTTGAGAATATTAAGTAATATGAGGATTTAGATAAACACACACTCATGTAATGTTGGTGAGTGTAATATAAAATATTAAAATTGAAATCAATTTGGGAATAGCTATGACCAGTTGCTATTAGATTTGTGAGAATATTTTTGCTTTGCATCTCTTTTCTCCAAGTTTTAATTTTGGTAATGTTGTCTTTTCTAAAGAAGATGTCTTTATTTAAGTATAATCAAAATCATCAGACTTATTCTTATTTTTTATTATATTTTCATTTAATGGTGAATTATAAAATGGTTTCCTGTATCTAGTATTTTTCAATTATAAAAATATATTTTGTTTAAAATTCTGACTGTTTTCTGTCATTCATTCTAAATTCTTTTTCAGCAAAAACAATGGCACTCTTTATTTTCTATACCAATTATTTACTACCATGTGAATCTATCTCTTTATTTTTAAATTCCATCTACCCATATGCTTTCCATTGCACCTTTAGTGATTTGATTTTCCTAAAGCATTAAAGTGTTGATAATGGTTTTTACTGCTTCCAGATATAGAGAAGAGAGATTTTAATTTGTCTCACTCTTTGAAAACTGATTTCAATAAGATTAAATGATACCTATATCTATCTTTATATATATATATATATATATATATATATATAATCAGTTGTTTTTAACTGTAAGGTTTTGCTGCTTGATTTCTCTTTATATTGGTAATTTAACAGTTAAAATTTGTATACAGTGTTTTGAGCTTTCAAAATACTATTTTGAGTTCCAAAAATACTATTTTTTTTTGTTATTGAAAAATTTAAGAGATAACATTATATTTAATGACTATATTTGCTATATTTGAGACCCTTAGGTCTCAAGCTATTGCAATCCAGTCCACAAATATAAGTTCAGGGTGGAGATTTTTTCTCATGTTTACATGCCAATTCAACTCCTGCTAGATTCCAAAGCTCATTCAAATCTCAATTTTGTAATGGTGTTCTGGTATGTTGAGTGGTTGAAGGAATTCATATGGTTCACATGGTCCATGAAGTAGCCTAGAAGGACCCCAAGCAAAGTCTCAGGACATTGATTATCATGATTCTTATCAACAAGATAGCTGACAGCTGTTTATCCATTAATCTATCAACAAATATTTAGATTCTCTACATATTTTGGCTATTACGAATAATGTTGCAATGAACATGGGAGTATAGAAGTCTCTTGGAGATAGGGATTTATTCCTTTGGTAATATATCTGTAAGTGTGATTTCTGGATCATATGGTAATTCTAATTTTAATTTTTTGAGGAACCTCCATACTGTCTTCCATAGTGGCTCCACCAATTTACATTCCCACAGACAGTGCATGAGGGTTCCCTTTTCTCAAAACTTGTTATTAGTTGTCTTTTTGGTAATAGCCATTTGGATAGATGTGAGGTGATATCTCACTGTGATTTTGATTTGCATTTCCCTTATGATTAGTGATTTTGAACATCTTTTTATATGACTGTTGTCCATCTGTATATCTTATTTAGAAAAGTATCTATTCAGATCCTTTGCCCAATTTTTTTTTTTTTTTTTTTTTTTTTTTTGCAGTATGCAGGCCTCTCACTGTTGTGGCCCCTCCTGTGGCAGAGCACAGGCTCCGGACATGCAGGCTCAGTGGCCATGGCTCATGGGCCCAGCTGCTCCACAGCATGTGGGATCTTCCCGGACTAGGGCATGAACCCACGTCCCCTGCATCAGCAAGCAGACTCTCAACCACTGCACCACCAGGGAAGCCCCCTTCACCCATTTTTTGACTTTTGGCTTTTTGATGTTGAGTTTGTACCCTTTATACTAACTCCTTATCAGATATATGGCTTGCAAATATCTTCTCCCAGTTAGTAGGTGGTATTTTTATTTTGTTGACAGTTTCCTTCACTGTGCAAAAGATTTTTAGTTAGATATAGTCCTATTTGTTTATTTTTGCTTTTGTTTATCTTGACTGAGATGATATATGCCCAAAATAGTATTAAAACCTATGTCAAAGAGTATATCACAAAGCTACAGGCATCAAAACAGTGTGGTACTGGTGCAAAAATAGATACATAGATTAGTGGAACAGGATAGAGAGCTCAGAAATAAACCCATGCTCTTATGGTCAATTAATCTATGACAAGAGTGCACTGCTTATGTTTTCTTCTAGAAGTTTTATAGTTTCAGTTCTTACATAAAGTCTTTAATCAATTTTGAATTTATTTTTGTTCATGGTGTGAGAGATTAGTCCAGTTTGATTCTTTTGCATTTTGCTGTTCAGTTTTCCCAATGCCATATATTAAAGAAACTGTTTTTTCCCCATTGTATATTCTTGCCTACTTTGTGGTAGATTGATTGTCCCTATAAATGTGGTTCATCTCTGGGCTCTCTATTCTGTTCCATTGATCTATGTGTCTGTTTTATATCAGGCAGCATGATACCACCAGCTTTGTTCATCTTTAGGTCTTCTGTGTTACATTACAAATTTTAGAATTGTTTTGTTCTAGTTCTGTGAAAAATGCCATTGCTATCTTGATAGGGATTGCATTGAAACTGTAGATTGCCTTGGGTAGTATAGTCATTTTAACAATATTAATTCTTCCAATCCATGAACATGGTATATATTTCTATGTTTTGTGTTTTCTTCAGTTTCTTTCATCAGTGCCTTAGTTTTCCAAGTACAGACCTTTTACCTTCAGGCCTTTCAGAATTTCCTCCTAGGTTTTTTTTTTTTTTTTTTTTGATGTGAATGTGATTGTAAATGAGTTTGTTTTCTTAATTTCTCCTTCTGATAGTTTGTTGTTAGTGTATAGAAATGCAATAGATTTCTGTATATTAATTTTGCATTCTTCAAATTTATTTACCAAATTTATTGATGAGTTCTAGTAGTTTTTTGGTGGTGTCTTTAGTATTTTCTATGTACAGTATCATGTCATCTAAAGTGGCAGTTTACTTCTTCCTTTACAATTTGGATTTCTTTTATTTTTTTCTTATCTAATTGCTGTGGCTAGGACTTCCAACGTTATGTTGAACAAAAGTGGTGAGAATGGGCATCCTTGTCTTGCTCCTGATCTTACAGGAAATGCTTTCAGCTTTTTACCATTGAGTATGATGTTAGCTGTGAGCTTATCACATGTGGCCTTTATTATATTGAGGTGTTTTCCCTCGATACCCAACTTGTTGACAGTTTTTATTATTAATGGAGGTTGAATTTTGTCAAAGGCTTCTTCTATACCTATTGAAATGAGCATATGATTATTATTCTTCAATTTGTTAATGTGTTGTTTCACACTTGATCATGGTGTATGCTCCTTTTAATATATTTTTGAATTCAGTTTGCTAATATTTTGTTGAGGATTTTTGCAGCTATATTCATGAGTGATATTGCTGTAATTTTCTTTTTTTGTGATATCTTTGTCTGTTTTTGCTATCAGGGTAATGCTGGCCTCATAGAATGAGTTCAGAAGAGTTCTTCTCTCTGCAGTTTTTGGGAATAGTTTCAAAAGTACAGGTGTTAAATCTTCTCTAAATGTTTGGTAGAATTCACCTATGAAGTCATCTGGTCCTAGACTTTTAATTTGAGGGATTTGTTATATTACTGTTTCAATTTCATTACTGGTAATTTGTCTGTTCATATTTTCAAGTTCTTCCTGATTCAGTCTTAGCTGATTTTACACTTCTATAAATTAACCCATTTCTCCTAGGTTGTCCACTTTATGGGCATATAATTGTTTTTAGTATTCTCTTATGATACTTTGTATTTCTGTGGTGTGGGTTGTAATTTCTCCTTTTTCATTTCTTATTTAATTATTTGAATCCTCTCTTTTTTTCTAGTTGAGCCTGGATAAATGTTTATCAGTTTTGTTTATCTTTTCAAAGAGCCAGCTCTTAGTTTCAGTAATCTTTCCTATTAGTTTTTGAGTCTCTATTTCAACTCTGATCATTATGATTTCTTTCCTTCTACTAATTTTGGGTTTCATTTCAGTTCTTCTTTTCCTAGTTCATTTAGGTGTAAGGTTAGATTGTTTATTGGGGATTTTTCTTGTTTCCCAAGTGTCCTATATAATATTTTGATTCATTGTAGTTTTGTGTTCCCTGGACTCCAGGTATTTTTTATTTCTTCTTTCATTTCATCCATTGGTGATTAGAAGCATACTGGTTTGCCTGCACATGTTTGTGTTTTTGTGTATTTTTTCCTTGTAGTTTATTTCTAGTTTCATAGTGTTATGCTTAATATGGTTTCAATTTTCTTGAGTTTACTGAGATTTGTTTTGTGACCTAGCATGTGATCTATCCTTGAGAATTTTCCATGTGCACTTGAAAAGAATTTGTATGTGTATTCTCCTGCTTTTGGATGGAATGTTCTATATATATTTATTAAGTTTATTTGGTCTAATCTGTTATTTAAGCCCTGTGTTTTCTTATTGATTTTCTGCCTGGATGATCTGTCCATTGATGTGAGTTGTTAAAGTCTCCTACTCTTATTGTATTTCTTCAATTTCTCCCTTTATGTCTGTTAATAATTGCTTCTTGTATTTAGGTGCCTCTGTGTTTGGGGCATAAATAGCTATAATTATTATATCTTTATCTTGGATTGATCCCTTAATCATTATGCAATGTTGTTATTTGTCTCTTTTTACATTACCTGTTTTAAAGTTTATTTTGTCTCATATAAGTATTGCTACCTAGGTTTTCTCTTCATTTCCATTTGCATGGAACACATTTTTCCATTCCCTCACTTTCAGTATTTGGTGTCTTTAGATATGAAGGCAGTCCCTTTTAAGCAGCACATATATGGGCCTTTTTTGTGTGTACATTCAACCAGTCTATGTCTTATGACTGGAGTATTTAGTCCACTTATATTAAAGTAATTATTCATAAGTATTTACTTATTGCCAATTAATAAATGTTTGAGGGTTGTTTTTTATAGTTCTTTTCTTTCTCTTTTTTTATTATCTTCTTTGTGATTTAATCACTATCTTTAGTGTTATGTTTGGATTCCTTTTTCTTCTCTATGTGTGTATCTATTTTAAAATTTTGTTTTGTGGTTACCAGTTATTCTGGATATAGATGATTTTACTACTTTGTCTTTCAATCTTCCTACTAACTTTATATGTCATTGACATACTACATTTACTTTATATTTGCCTTTACCAATAAGCTTTTTCCTTTTGTAATTTTCTTGCTTCTAGCTGTGGCTTTTTCTTTTTTGCCTAGGGAAATTCCTTTGACGTTTGTTGTAAAGATGGTTTGGTGGTGCTCAACTCTTTTAGCTTTTGTTTATCTATAAAATTTTGATCTCTCCTTCAAATCTGAATGATTTGCTGGTATAGTATTCTTTGTTGTAGGTTTTTCCCTTTCATCACTTTTCATGTATTGTGCTACTCCCTTCTGGCCTGCAGAGTTTCTTCTGAAAAGTAAGCTGATAGCCTTATGGGAATTCCCTTGTACATAAATTGCTTTCCTCTTGCTGCTCTTAATATTCTTTGTCTTTAACTTTTGCCATTTTAATTACAATATGTCTTGGTGTGGTCCTCTTTGGACTGAACCTGTTTGGGACTCTTTCTGTGCTTTCTAGATCTGATATCGATCTCTTTTCCCAGATTAGGGAAGTTTTCGGCGATTATGTCTTCAAATAGGTTCTGTGATCCTTTTTCAGTTCTCCTTCTGGGACACCTATAATGTGAATATTAGTATGCTTGATATTGTTCCAGAGGTCTCTTAAGCTGTTCTAATTTATTTTTATTCTTTTTTTCCTTTTTCCCTTTAGCTTTAGTGATTTCTACTACTCTGTCATCCAGCTCACTGATCTGTTCCTCTATATCATCGAATCTACTTTTGATTCCTTCTAGTGTATTTTTCATTTAATTTATTGTATTCTTCATCTTTTTTTTTTTTTTTTTTGTCTAATTCTTTGTTAAAAACATCTAAGTTCTCACTCTGTTCATCTGATCTTCTCCCAAGTTCTTTGAATATCTTTACAAACATCACCTTGATCTTTTTATCAGGTAGATTGCCTATCTCCACTTCACTTAGTTCTTTTTCTAGGATTTTTATATTGTTCCTTTGATTGGATCATATTCTTCTGTCACCTCATTTTGCCTAATTTTCTGTTTTTTTTCCTATGTATCTGGTAGGTTTGTTATTTTTCCCAGCTCTAGTGGACTGTCTATTTCTCACAGCTCTCTGGCTCTCCCAAAAGTAAATCTCACTGGCTTTCAAAGCCAAATGTTCTGGGGGGCTCATTTTCCCAGTGCAGGACCCCCAGGTTAGGGGTGCCCAATGTAGGACTCAAACCATTCATTCCTTGGGGGAAACCTCTGCCATTATAGTTACCCTACCAATTTTGGTTCACACACCCAGGGGTATTTGTCTTGACTATACCACACCTCCAGTCCCCCTACTAATCTTTCTGTGGTCCCTTCTTTATATCTTTTGTTGTAGAAGATCTTTTCTGTTAGTCTTCTGTTTTTCTCTTTTTTCTTTTTTTATTAATAGCTGCTCTGTAAATAGCTGTAATTTTGGTGTACCCATGGGAGAAGGTGAGCTCAGTGTCTTCCAATTCCAACATCTTGGTCCAGACACTGAATATACCAGCTATTTGATCTTGGACTTACCAGGCTCCAGAACTCAATTATTGCAATACCCCCTTGTTTCCTTCTTTGTTCTCAATCTTCATCTAATCCATTTTCTCACTTTGGGAGCTTCACCAGGTTCCCACAATAAATACTGGAGAAAAATTCCCTCAGTTTTCTGAGGAGAGAGGAAGAGGAACCATGACTTCTATTTTTTTTTTAATTATATTTCTTACGTTTTATTTCCTCATGACTACCTTGTTAAGATTAATCCATGTTGTTATGCATATATAACTGGCTAGCTGCTTCAATTGATACTACTCTGTGATATACCTGTATCACATTTCAGTTATTTATTCTTTCAATGATAGACAATAAGTTGTACAAGTTTTTGTATTCTTCAGTAGACTTATATGAGAATATCTCACATATATAATTCCTGGGTCACTGTTTGTGCATGCACTTAATTTGGCCAAGAAGAAAGAGAGAACTCATGAATAGCTACACCAAGTCACCAGGAGCTCTACTTCTCCATATCCCAGCAAGACTCACCATTGTCCAATTTGTTAGGTTTAATATGATACCTAATTATTTTTATTTCCATTTATATGGCTACTAATGAATTATAAAAGATCTTCATATCCTGCTTAGTTTATGAATTTCCTCTTTTGTGCATTGCCTATTCACCTCCTTGCCTCATTTTTCTATTTGGATTGCTATCATTTATAGTTGATTTAACTGTTATCAGTATATTTTAATATAATCTCTATATGGTAACTATTAATTCTTTACAGTTTTATGCATTCTTTCATTATTATATTTTTATATTATCTTGATTTAACATCATCACTCTTTCATCTTTTGTTTGTTTTCCTTCATGGTTAGTGCTTTCAAACTCTTGTTTGAGAAATTCTTCATATTATTTTAGTAACAATGATAGTCTTTAACAGTTTTGTTTATTGATTGTATAGTTTTACTTTTCATAAAGTTTTTAAACCATTTGGAGTCTACCTTTCTATGTGGAGTTAGGTAGAGATCCAAGTTTATTTTTTCCATGTAATGAGCCAATTTTCCCCACACTATCTAATAAACAATCTGTTCTTTCTACATGCATTTGTGATGCCATCTTTATCATGCATTAAGTTTTCATATATTCATGAGCATGACTCTGAGAAACATTAGGAGGAGGCAGTTGGCAAAGTCTGTGGTCCAGGATGAGGAGGTAGAAAATAAATGTCTGTGAATGACTGGTCAGGCCATGTAAGATTGCATCAATTTCACTCTTACATAAGGCACTGATCCTGCCCTTATGTTACCACGTTGCCTCAGATTGCTAATATAAAGAGTCAATAAATAAAAGTACAGTGGAATTTGAAATGTTTATTTGAAAGTATTATCTCTTCACTTCTCCTAGTCAAGGTCTGTAGCCACCAGTCTCCTACATATACTGACTTTCCAGAGACTTCAGTCTCTCTATAGATTTCTCAAGTTGTTGCATTTACTGCTGTTGTTTGTTACCAGAATCCACATTTCCCTTTAGCTGTTGTAGTTACTCTAGGTTTATTTCTCTTATCAGACTGTGTTTGTTATTATATGTAATAAACCAGAATCTGCTCAATGCCCTCTTCATATGACTCATTTTTCCTAAAGCTTTGCAAAACTATATTATCATCTTCTCTTCTATGTTGCAG
This sequence comes from Lipotes vexillifer, assembly GCF_000442215.2. Lineage (NCBI taxonomy): Eukaryota > Metazoa > Chordata > Mammalia > Artiodactyla > Lipotidae > Lipotes > Lipotes vexillifer. Next base: position 14,931 of record NW_006779049.1, on the reverse strand, counting down.
CCAAGGTGTTTTTCTTCTTAATTTATAGAAAAGGATTTTTTGCCTTCCTTTTTTCTGGTAGACTTAGGCTTTTGGAAACCAATCTTCTAGGATTATTGTTTGAGATAAGGAATCACAGAACCTGGTACCTGGTTAAATGGGAAATAAGAAAGGGAAAAATATGGGAAAGCTTTAGCATTTTTAAAAGACACTTTTCATGTGTTTATTAATGGAAATTTAGAAGAATCTGTATACCACATTATGACAAGTTCCAATGCAGTATATATTTATACAATGCTTTATAATTGACAATGTGCTTTTAAATCCATGGATTCACAGAAATGTAAGCTGGTAAAGTATATTCACCTCACTAATGTGCATATGCATGAGGTTCAGCTGGCATCTCACAATGTAGGGCCAGTTCTATTGATTCTCCAGTTTTTAACACAGTAAGATTTCTTTATTATCAACAATTTTCAACTAACTCTCCACATATGGTTGTACTGCTTAAGGAATTTTTCATGTTAACTAACAAAAGTGCCTGGTCTTTCCTTATCACACATTATTTTACTGAGCTACCAATTATTATGCCCTGAGGAAAAGAAACTAATTTTATTATTAGCTTAGGTACAACACAACTAGGAAGTTAAATCTACTACAGAAAATCACTTCATATAAATTCTTTTAAAATTAACTGCATTTTTAGATTATTCATACCACTGTTTTTCTCCAATAGCATGGGTAAGTGAAAGTTGATGAAATTGCTAAATTAAGTTCTTCAGAACAACAAACTGGAGAGTTTCCAGGAAGTTAACACTTTTCTCGATTGAAGATCAAATCATTTATTTTAAGGAATAGTCTCTTCACAGTATCACCCCAGAGCATTTGAACTGGGGGTTTCAAAATCACAGTTTGAAGTTTCTCATCTCACCAACTCCCACATTGAAGCTAGGGTCGAATATGTTGAAGCTATGAAACAAGATACTTTAAACTAGAACCAAAGAATAAAAAAAAAAAAAAAAGTGGAAGTTGTAGAAAGTCAATCCTATTTTTTTTCTACTTTCAGACTTTTAAACTTAAAGAGGAATGATGTCTTCTAAAGTCTTTATATCTTGTTACATAATCACCAATTTTTAAAAATTCATCTTTATGTTTTGTTTAGAGGCTATATTTATTTGACCATTTTGATGGAATTGCATAAATAATTTAAAAATATTGGTTTGCAATACTGAAATGACTGGTTTGTTGATTGGCTAGAAAAATTAATTACTTATTTTAAGGTTGAATAAGCAATAAGATTATATTGCTCTCTATTGGCTCTTTTGGTATTTCAAGTTTATCACATATTCTGTCCCATTTAGCTTTTTCAACATCTTTATTTCCAAAATGTCTCAATAATCTAAATAATTAGTGTATCCCACTGCCATTTTGGTAATAAAACCCAAGGCAACTTCCCTTTTCCTGGTTTCCTAGTGGAGTCCTTCTGATGACACATCTCCCTGAGAGGAGCTTTCATTAGCCAATTCTGGATGACACTTTTCCAGCAGTTTCTGACAGAGGCACTCCAGTGACTTCTCTGCCACACAGTGGCCTGGGCTGTGCTTTTCCAACAAGGTCTTGATCTAGCCCTGGGTGGTCTTCTGTGGGTGCTCTGTCTCACTTATAGAGGTAGTAGCTACACTTAAATATGTTACTCTTATGTTCTCTAGATATCTCTTTACTTTTTCCTAACCAATTCTCATTACTCTAATCCCTTATTATAGTTAATAATTTTGTATGTTAAACTCTTCAAATTAATGTGTGGTTTCTATATTCTGATTGAATCCTGATTAACACACAGAGATGATGGCAGAGTGAGGATGAACAAGATTTTCACTTCCTGTTAACTGCTCACAAATAGAGAGACTTTAAAAATAATAAATGCTAATAAAATTTATTCTCATGGAAAATATAATCCCACAAAAGGTGGCAAAACTTAAAATGAAGAAGGGAAGGGACAAATGCCAATGTCCTTAATTAATGTGATGGGATAAACAGGTGGTCAGAAAATGAGCATGATCATTAAGGACACAGGGAAATTCATATGGTGAAGACTAGTCATTTATTTCAAGATACAGTTTCTTCAAAATTTTACCTCAGGGGCTTCCCTGGTGGCGCAGTGGTTGAGAGTCCGCCTGCCGATGCAGGAGATGTGGGTTCGTGCCCCGGTCCGGGAAGATCCCACATGCCGCGGAGCGGCTGGGCCCGTGAGCCATGGCCGCTGAGCCTGCGCGTGCAGAGCCTGTGCTCCGCAACGGGAGAGGCCACAACGGTGAGAGGCCCGCGCACCGCAAAGAACAAAAAACAAACAAACAAACAAAATTTTACCTCAGGATATTTAAACTGGATATCAAGAGCCCAAAGAATGTGTGGGTTTTATAAGAGTGTGAGACTTAAACTTTTAAACTAAAAATACAGAATTAAGAAAATACTGGTTACTAATTTCCTCCTTTTTCTACCTTTGCTATGTAAAATATACCTGAATATGAGATTTTTCATTAAAGACAATTTCAGAGAAATTGGTTTCCTTGATGACAAGCCCAGGTTCATTTATCAGTTTTTGTGTTCTTTTTTCTACTCTGAAAGAGCATTCTATTTTTTGTTGTTGCTGTTGTTTAGTGCTTGCTTATATTTAATTGTTTTTTATAGTATTTCAGTTAATTGTTTAATTTGTAAAAGAATTCAGCTAGCAATTTTTTTAGGCCAACAATAGCTAGACTTTTGGATAATGTCCAGGGACCTTGGATATGTAATTAGAACAGATAGCAATGTAAACAAAATGAAAGATTCCTAGCTTCTTAAGCACAACATTTAATTAATTTAACATATATTAATATTATTAATTTTGAGATTTCAGTTGAGATCAGTTATGGAAAATATTTTGATCACTTCAAAAACTATATAGTGAGCTACAAATACATAATATGTCAAGTATGGCTTTTACATGTTCTTAAAATTTTGTATTGAACTGCCAAGTGTGTATAAGCCATGTGAATAGACAATCTACAAATAAAATGCCGGATCACCATAGAAAAAATTTATTTAGTGGACTCTGAACTTAAGAGAAAAATCCAGGCTAATATTTAATTTTACTTGAATTTTAAAAAGTCAGATGATTTATAGCCAATACCAAACTAAAGTCTCATAAATAACTGAAAATCACAATCTCAATGATTTCTCTTATCATAAAAATGACAACCTCTAATTTTGTTTTTAAACACGTACTCTTTGTAAACAGTTCTTTGGATAATTTCTAGATTAAAGATTTCCAAAAGATTTTTAATGCAATCAAATCTAAAAAATTCATTGTGCATTATAGTCTCATTGCCTTTAATTTAAATAAACTGATTTACTATTTCACTTTAAATCATTTCCTGATAATATAAAAATCTTTAAAAAAGAATTTAATAAACAATAGAGCTATCAATTTTGGTCCAAGCAATTACAATTTCATTTAACAAAACAAATACATTGAAGTATTTCTTACTATTCAGGCCTTGTCTGGTACTTTAACTTTGTCCAATTGCTCTTTAAGGGTGTTATTTGACCACACCTGTGGTAAAGCCTAATTTTAGCTTTTAGTCCTATTTTTCATCTTTGGAAACACTATGGAATTTAATAGCAGGAACTCTTCTAACTAATCTAACTGAGGTAGAGTTCTGATTTTTATAAGTGAGCTTTTATTTTGTTTCCAATATGAAATTTTGGCCATTCTTTTTAAGCAAACTGACATCTACTATTTGTTTTTCTTCACAAGGACAGATGGTCAGTTTATTTTTCCTCAGAAAACTTTCCCTTTGCTAACATTCTGCTGCCTGTTCATGCTCCTCAAAGATCATATGGTGTCATCTTTGGACCTCAAAATGGTAACTTCTTTCCTTTGTCCCCTCTGTGGTGCATGGAGTTACTGCCTAACGACCATGCTCAGACTACTGGCTGGGCCTTCCTCCGAATTTCAAACAGTGTAACTATACCTTCTTACATCTTCTATTCTGGTTTGCTACACTGTTTTCATTGACAGTTTGTTAGCAACCTTGAAGGGTTAGTAAGTTATATAACTGTGATCCATTCTAGTATCATATCACATTTACAGGTATTTAGGCGTAAGGCATAAAACTGGGAACATTAGATAAAATTTTATGACTTCATGACAAAATTGTTAATGGCATTTGTTGATTAGATAATATTATTTTATGTGCCATACTTCTGAACTTTGGTAGTACTAGCTTTTAAAGCATTATAATACTTTTCTTTTGAAAGGTCTGAGATACCATTTTACATTGGTTTTGTATATGATTGTAGAAAATATTGTATAGCATTGTGTCAGATTAACATATTTATCATCTATTAGGAATTTTATCTCATGTTTTTGTTTTAATTTATGTGACCACAAACTTATATGTAGAATTACTAAGGAGGGAATAATAAATGGGGCATAAAATGACTTGTATTCTTAGTAAGGATAATGTTTCCTGATAACCTTAGTTCTTGGGTATTATCTTTATAAGTATTTATGATTTAATGATGAAACTGTCTACTAAGATGTTAAAAATAGTTAAAGAAAGTAAGCAAATTATGAAGCATATAGACGTATTTAGATTATTCCCTTGGGGTATATATGCTCTTTAATATTGTCTCATTATTTTTTTGAGACCAAAAATATCTCACCCATTTTATTTGCTTATTACCATGTGTGATTCAATATTTTCCTTAGAATTGAAAAAACTCAAGTGTAAAACATATTGATACAAGTTATCATAGGAAATACCAACCTAACAATTTTTCTGCTTACTAATTAAATTAATTCTTAAATGTCTATAAAATACTCTTTCCTGCAAATGCACCAGAAGGAAACACTGAAATTTATGATTTATGATGATCAGGTACTATTCTGTTTACTAGTGTATCTACTGGAATCTTACTATAACCAGAGTGAAAATTATAGAAAACTAGTTTAGCCCAAACATATCCATGATCTGAAACCAAGACAGAACATTGGGATAGATGAGATTTCTCATCTCATATTTGCCATGGGTCAGGAGTCCAGAACATTTTAGCTGGTTCCTCTATTTAGGATTTGACAAGGCTGGAATCAAAGTGTTGGCTGAGTACATCCTCAACTAGAGTTTTGACTAGAGAAAAGTTTACTTCCAAGCTCCCTCACATTGTTGGCAGAAATTTATTTTCTTGCAGTTAGATAACTGACATTCCCATTTTCTTAATAGTGAGCAGGGGACCTCTCTAAATTTCTAGAGATCACACTCAGATCTTTGCCACATGGCCCTCTCCATAGGCCCTCTCAAGAAATTTCAAATGTCTTACCTCAGGAAGGGTTTAGTTCCTTTTAAGGAATCACCTATTTAATCAAGCCTATCCAGGATAATCTCCTTCTAACTAACAAGTCAACTGATTTAGGATTTTAATTGTATCTGTAAAACTCCTTTCAATTCTGCCCACCATTCAAAGGGAGAAAATAATACAAGTTGTCTACATCAAGAGAGAAGAATTTTGGGAGTCATTTCAAAATTTGGCCTACCATGGTGGTCTTGCTGATAGAATAGGAATGGCTAGGGGAATCCAAAAGGAAATCTGAACAAAATGCATATACTCTTACTTTTCATTATAAAAAAAATTGTATGCAGTAATTTTGGAACATTAAAATAGTTGAAATATTTTAAATTACATTTCTCTTTTGTCCTATGTAATGTGGTAAATTAGCCTTAGTGTTTTAAAATATACAGATATAAAGAAGCATACATTTAGCTGAGATAATAATAATAATAAATTATGTAGCTTCATATTCCTTGACTTTGCCCACAGAAAAATCTACCTTTTAGTCCTCCTTCTCTATCAAATCTCCAATAGCATCTGGTGAGATATTTATCTTTTACCCCTTTAACTAATTATTATTTATAAAATGTCCAGAGCAACACAGTCTTATAAAAAGTTTAATGATTTACTGGTATAGAGATGGTTACTATTCCCCATTTAATCACAGTATTTTACTTCTTTTCCCAAACATGTCTACTGCAAACTGTAGATAATTTATTCATATGTCTATCTCTGACACACATGCAATTTTTTAAATATATATATATTTTTAATTTTATTTATTTTTGGCTGTGTTGGGTCTTCATTGCTGTGCATGGGTTTTCTCTAGTTGCGGCGAGTGGGGGCTACTCTTCATTGAGGTACCCAGGCTTTTCATTGCAGTGGCTTCTCTTGTTGCGGAGCATGGGCTCTAGGTGTGCGGGCTTCAGTAGTTGCAGCATGTGGGCTCAGTAGTTGTGGCTCACGGATTCTAGAGTGCAGACTCATTATTGTGGTGCATGGGCTTAATTGCTCTGCAGTATGTGGGATCTTCCCGGACCAGGGGTCGAACCTATGTCCACTGCATTAGTAGGCGGATTCTTAACCACTACAGCACCAGGAAAGTCCCACACATGCAATTTTAACAGTAATAAAACCATAATACATCTTTGAATTTTTAGAATTAATAATATAGCCAATTATTAAAAACACATTATATTCCAGGCACTATTCTAGCTATTGGGGATATAGTAGTGAACACACAGAAAAGGCTTCAAATAACATGGATCTTACTTTACATGGGAGTGGGAAGAAAATAAACTACTAAACAAATGTCTAAGAAAAATAATAATCAAGAGCAGCAGGGAAAATAAAGGAAATAAAATCAAATTGTGTAATTAGCCTCTTTAACTTTATTAGATACAATTAGGAAAGTCTAGTATTTTATTTAAATTTCTTTCCAAAATCTGGATAATTTAAATAATTGAACAATTGGCCCCTTTTAAGTTAAAAGGAATTAACCATGAAACTCTGGTCCAACAGTATTCATTTAATGGTATTTGAAATGTTTTCTATATTAATTGTTCTATATGTTTCATACTTGTACATGTTCTGAAAGCTTGTATTTTGTTAAGAAATAACAAATTTCTAAAATTGGGTTTTTGAATTTGTCACTTGTAGCAGGCACCTTCTAAAAATGACTCCTAATGATTCCTACATCCTGCTATTCACATTCTTGTATAATCACTTCCCTTTGAGTGTGAGCAAGACCTAAGGACTTGCTTCTAAATAGTAGAATAAGGCAAAAGTTATTGGATGCCACTTTGGATATTAGGTTATAAAAAGAATGAGTCTTCAGTCTTGTTCCCCTACTCTCCCTTTCTGGCTGTTCTTGCTTGTTCATTCTAATGAAGCAACCTTCCATGTTGTGAGCTGCCCCACGGAGAGTCCCACATGGTAAGAAACTGAGGAAGACCACTGATTGAAAACCAGCAAGGAACTAAGGCCCTAATTCCAGCCTGGAAGGATCTGTATCCTAAGAAGTAATTGAGCATGGAAGTAAGCCACTGTCCGTTGAAACCTGAGGTAATCTCAGCCCTAGCTGAAGACTTCACTGCAGGCTGCTAAAGACCCTGAGCCAGAGAACACAGTGAAGTAACACCTGGATTCCTGGGGAACTGAAACTGCGATAATAAATGTAGTTTTGAGGTACTAAGTTTCGGTTAATTTATTACACAAGAATAAATATCACTGGAGAGTTGTATATAGCATTCTGCTGTTCTAATTTCTACTGGTTACACATTTTTATTCCCTCTCTAGTTACTATTCTGTCCCTCTTCTTTTCCCTTGAGCAAGTTTCAGAGGTGTCCTTAATCTTTACTCTTTCTTTCATTTATATCATCTTCAGAGAACAAGATATCAGATTTACCAGTCTTTATGTGATTTATTTATAATATCACTTATTAATTTATTATATATTCTAAAATTTTAAGGCACGAGACAAATTTCTATTTCCTTGAAATTTTAAGATTTCCTGTGGCAAAGTTTAGAGATTATTTTTGCATTTATCCCATGGATATGAAAACAAAAGTTACATACTTTAATTCTTTAAAGAAAAGTTCTAAATATATATAACTAAACTGAGTTTCAATAACTAAATTACTCTATAACCTCACAGTCTACTACATATTTCTTAATATTAAAGAGATAAATTATACTCCTTGACATAATTTCATTCATACAAAATTCTCCTTGCATTTTTAATAAATGTGACTTTATGTAATTAGTTGCTGTAGAGTTTGATGACGTTTGTATGTTTACCATTTATCATTATCTAATTGACATTCTTTGTCCTATTTGTAGTATTAATCATATATTTCATCTTGTCTAGTATATATTTTTCCAGTTCTTGATTCTGTATTAGTTAGATCAGGCTGCCATAATAAAATGCCATTAACTGAATGGTTTAAACAACAGAAATTTTTTTTTCCTCATAGTTCTGGAGGCTGGCAGATTTGGTTTCTGGTGAGAGCCTTCTCACTGGCTTACAGAGAAATTGACTTTTCAAAAAGTCCTCATTGGCTTTTCTTGGGGCTTTCAAGCAGAGAGAAAGATATTTCTCTCTCTCTTTTTCTCTTATAAAGCCACTAATCCCATCATGAAGACTCTACCTTTTTCACCTAACCTAACTTTGATTATCTTCTAAAGGCTCTATCTCCAAATACCATCACAGATGGTTGGCAGAAGAGGGGGTTAGGACTTCAACATATGAATTTTGGGGGAATACAGAATTCAGTCCATAACAATTCCAAAACATTTTTTTAATCATATTATTTTAAACTTACTTCTAATAAGCAGCATGTGTAAAGTTCTTAAATCAGTCTGTCTCTTTTTAAACAGAAGTTAGTTTATTAAGTCTTTAAAGAAAGAAAATATGATTTAGTAATTGCATATTATATTTTTCAGAAAAGTTGATAGGGTCTGTAATAAAGACAGTAGAACTACAAGAGTGAAAAGAAAGGGCAAGTGGCAAAAATCTTGCACAAGGTATTTAGTACCATCTGGTCAGAAAATACAACAAAATTAATCTTTCTTTCTAGTTCTTTATTAATGATACATTCTCTTCATCTGTTTACCCTTAGAGCAGGAAATATTTCCATTGAATATTCGTACTTTGGGAAACTTTATAAAACTTTTCAAGTTCTGCTTTGATATCATCTTTTCTATGAAAGTTGTGTTTTAATTAATAAAAATATTTCAACTGTTTTTATTGTTAATATTAATTTTATTGAAGTAAAACTAAATGATATATTCTATTTCATTTCTACTTTAAAAATCATGGAACTGTCATTATGACTTAATAAATATTCTCAAAAATATTTTATGCAAAATTTTAAAATTAAAGATTCAATATAACATAAGTAATGAAATATTTAATAATATATTAGCATTTGCCATGTCTGCTTTATAGATTTATGTCTACAGTGTTAAATATAAATATACATATATATATATACAAAGATGAACAGTATAGCAATCACATATGTAAGTATTTCTGCTTATTTGGAATTTGTTTGAAAACAATTTGAAAAAATCTTAATACTTCACCACTAAGTATGCATCTATTTTTAAAGAGTATATTATCCTCCATTCACATTATCAAATCCAAAACAACTTAAGACTTATTTCTTAAAATTATTTCATATCATGAACATGTTAAACATCTCCAAATGTACCACTGTGATATATCAATTATATGTCTTCAAACAGGTTCACTTATTACACTTGTTCCTACATTTTATTAACCTCACTTTTCTAAAAACTAACATTGAAGTAAAGAGACACAGCTGGTTTAATTGATTGAAAACTGGCACATGTTCTGTATTTGTATGATTATTTTCTCACAGTATTATTTAACATCTTTCTATATTCCCTATATTTCCTGTAATCTGGAAGTCAGTGTTGTGTAATCTAAAGGACTGAGTGGATACAGGGTAAACATTTCTGGTTACAGAACTTCATAGATGATGCTAAGCACTTTATGTTGAATCACATCAGAGGAGACTTGATACCAGGGCATCTCACTTTTAGTAAAGCTAAATTGAACACCATTTAAAAAACAATATTTATTTATATGCTCTAGACACAAGTTCCTTATTTGATATGCTATTTGCAAATACTTTTTTTCTCATTTTGTGCATTATCTTTTTACTTAAAAATTTTTTTTTAATTTTCTTTAATTTTTTAAAATTATTTTTTTTTTTTTTTTTTTTTAATATTTCTTTATTTATTTTTGCCTGTGTTTGGTCTTTGTTGCTGTGCGTGGGCTTTCTCTAGGTGTGGCGAGCAGGGGCTTCTCTTCGTTGTGGTGTGCTTGCTTCTCTTTGTGGTGGCTTCTCTCACTGCAGTGGCTTCGCTCACTGTGGAGTATGGGCTCCAGGCACGCGGGCTCTAGTTGTGGCTCATTGGCTCCAGAGCACAGGCCCAGCAGTTGTGACACATGGGCCCAGCTGCTCCATGGCACGTAGGATCTTCCCGGACCAGGGCTCGAACCTGTGTCCCCTGCATTGGCAGGCGTATTCTTAACCACTGAGCCACCAGGGAAGCCCTCTTTTTACTTTCTTGATAGTATCTTTGCTTTGTAAATTTTAGTGAAATCCAATTATCTGTTTTTTCTGAAATCATTTGTGATTTGGGGTATGATATATAAGAAAATATTCCCTAACCCAAGGTCACAGAGATTTACTCCTATTTCTTTTCCTAGGAGTTTTATGTATTCACCTTTTAACATTAGAATGAGGGTACACTTGGAATTAATTTTTATATATAGTGTGAGTTGGGTATCCAACTTTATTATTTTGCACATAGGCATCCAGTTGTCCGTGCATCATTTGTTGAAAAGACTGTTCTTTTCTTATTGAACTGCCTTACCACCCTTGTCAAAAATCAGTTGACCATGTATCAAAGTTAATTTCTGGGCTCTCGATTTCATTCCATTTATCTACATGTCTGTCTTTAGGCGCCTCTCATACTGTGTTGATCGCAGCTTTGTAGTAAAGTTTGAAATAGGAAATTGTGAATCCTTTAATATTGCTCTTTTTTATCTAGTTAATTATGCCTATCCTGTGTTCTTCACAACTCCATATGAATTTTGGAATTAACTTATTATTTTCTTCAAAAAAAAGCTGGGATTTTAATAGGCATTATGTTGGCTTTACAGATCAATTTGGAACATATTGCCATCTTAACAATATTGTCTTTTGCTATTTTAGATGGAATTGATTTCTTAAATCCTTCAGATTTTTCTTTGCTTGCTTATAGATTACAATTCATTTGAATCTTACATCATGCAAATTTGGTTAGCTAGTTTAATAACTAGAATAGTTTTTAATGAATTCCTGAGGATTTTCTATATAAAAGTTCACTTTATGTGCAAATTAAGATAGTTTTACTTCTTTTATTCCAACATGAATGCTTTTGTTTCTTTTTCTTGCCCAATAACACTGGTTAGAATATCCAGTACGATTTTTTAATTGTTTAACAGTAGTGGTAAGAGTCACTTAGATTTTTCCTGACCTTAGAAGAAAGTATTCAGGTTTTTATCATTAAATATCATGATAGTTGTATGTTTTTTTATAACTGCACTTTATCAGGTTGAAGAAATTTGCTTCTATTCCTAGTCTGTTGAGAATTTTTTATCATGAAATAGAGTTGGATTTTGTAAAATGTGTTTTGACATCTATTGAGAAGATTATGTGTTTTTTGTCTTTGTTATATTAGTATTTTTGTATTACACTAATTGATTTTTGGATGTTAAACTAACCTTGCAATCATGCAATTAATATCACTGGTTATCATGTATAATCCTTTTTATGTGTTGGTGAATTTAGTTGGCTAGTATTTTGTTGAGGATTTTTGCATCTATTTTCATAAGAGATGTTCTTCTGTACATTTCAGGTTATGTGGTATTTTTGCCTGATTTTGGTTTCTGGGTAAAATGGCTTCATAGAATGAATTAGAGACTGGATGTCAGCAAGATGATGGGCTAGGAAGTCCCAACACTCACCTTCCCCAGAAAAACAATAAAAATAAACACCTAAAACCCAATGAAAATAACTTGAATGGACTAAGATATTATCTCTTTGTTGAATGTCTCATTTTGTTAGTGTATCATTTTCTTGATTTCATTGAGTTGTCCATCAGTGTTCTCTCATTGATTGCTGAGCTTCTTAAAATTAAAAAAAAAATTATTTTTCAGGCAATTTGTAGATCTCCATTTCTTTGGGGTCAGTTACTGGACAATAATTGTGTTCCTTTGATGGTATCATTGTTCCTTGATTGTGTTTCCTGAAGTCTTGCTTTGTTGTCTTGCATTCAAAAAAGAAGTCACCTCCTTCAGTCCTTACAGACAGGTTTCAAAAGAGACAGACCTTCACCAGTCAGCCAGGCTATAGATTCTAGGAGTCTCAGAACTTTTCTATGGATGGACCCTCTCCCCATTCCACTTCCTTCTTGGGGGAGAATCTTAGTATTGTATGCCTCCTCTGGATCCCACAAAACCAGGTTGGGTGCTGACAGTGTCCTGCTTATTTTCTTTAGGGAAGAGAACTGAGAAAGCTATACTTACTTCATAAAAAAATTGGAAGTTTGCATTCTATATGTTCTGGATCAATTTAAGCATCATTGGGATTATCTGTTCTTTGAAGATGTGATAAAAGTCCACTGATACTTTTTATGTGTTGAGTGCAGTATCTCTGGTACTGTGATTTGTTCAATATTTTCCTTTGGAAATTGGTTAGCTTAAATCTTTCATCTTAATTGTGGTGAAACTTTTGTAAATTATACTTTCCTAGAAAACCATTCATTTTATATAGCTTTCTAAAATTATTTGAATGGAATTATTCAAAGTAGCCTCTCATGATATTTTTAAATACCCTCTATCTAAACTTAATTGGTCATTTCCTCTTTGTCATTTTTATTTAGTATATTGTAATTATTTCCTTTTTTATGCATTAATTTAAGTAATGGTTAATCTGTTTTGCTTAGTTTGTTTAAAGATGAAGCTTTGCAATTTATTTATTAGTCTATTTTTTCCTGTTTGTAACTCACAGATTTCTACCTTTATAATTATTTCCTTCTTTCTACTTTCTTAAATTTTATGTCTTAAAAACCCATACTCTTAGATACTTTTATCTTTTCCTTTAGCTGATATACTTTACCCATTTCTTTAACTGATATACTTAAGGCTATGAATTTTCCACTAACATGAATTGAGTTGTGTCAAGTATTTTTTCCCCTCCCTTTATTTTTGACCTTTAGAAATACTTTTTAGGGCGTGTCTTTTATTTACATGATTAATTGTGTTTGCTTTGTTAAACAATCTGGATTTTATAATTTCCTTTAAATGATTTACTCTATGTTAAATCAAAATGTGTCCTAGTAAATACTCAATTTTCCTTAATGCTTAAAATTTCTTCTGTTTTTAAACATATGTTTCAGTTTTGCTTTTCTTTAGATACTTACTGAGGTTCTGGTAAGAACTTCATATAATTCCCTTAATCTCCCTTTTTTCCCCATTTTTTCTCACATTTGGTTTGTAGTTATAAATATCTCTTTAATCTATTGTGTATATGATAATCAATACCTATTTGACTCTTCTTATTCTTTTTCCTATTTTTTCTCCCATGTTTTCTAAGTTGTGATATTTCTATTCAGATAAACCCCACAACATTTACATGTCATCCTTCCACATTTTCTCCACTTTTGTTTGTCTCAGGTAGTCATTAAATATAGTCAGTGATCATCAGCAATCTTTTGTCAAAGTATTTTCCTTAATCTCTCAGGTGTATAGAGTCATTTGTTAAAAATAACAGGTAACAATTATTGATAATTACTTTTTTGCTTGTTTTTCCTAGAATAACAGAAGCAGCCAAACATGTGGAAGATGAGGTAGATGTCTTACTAAGTTTTCTAGATTTAAAGCTCACTTAAAAGTACTTAAAAGTAAAGTGAAGTTTTAAAAATAAGGTGTGCCCTTTATGTATTCTTTCTTTTCTTTATAGTTCAGAAGTGAGCTATACTTTGCTGGTGTCTTTTTTCTCTTGAATCACCAAGGCTTCATTGGAAACCTGTCATTGATACTTTCATCTAATCCTGAAACAGTTCCTCCATAAGACTATTATTTTTGTTTGTTTGTTTTTTTACACTTCCAACGTCCCTTCCTTTCAATTCTGTTGTAGCTAGTGCTCTGACCCAGGAGGCCCTGGAATTATTATGAGTATTTCTTCTCTAAAAATAGAATCCTCTCCATCCAGAAGTGACGTTAGTTGATGACATTTATGTTCTTCAGTATAACTGCATTCTCCTTTCTTTGACACTATGCTTGCCTCTCTGTTTTGTTGTGAAATTCTTATGTGGAACCAAACTAGTTAGTCTTTGATGTTTATTTCTTAATGTATATATAAAATGAAAGCACATGGTTTCCATTATCTGTTATTCATGTTGTAGATTTGGGATGTTAGTAAATTTACTGGTATTCCTTTTTGGAAATACTCTAATTTGGAGGGTACATGGAGTTATTTGAATTGTAATAGTTATCTTTTCCTAACAGGGACCCCGCCATAGAGAATATATATAAATTTGGAAGGTAAAAGAGGAAAATTTGAGTTTGCTAAGAGTTATAATCAATCAAGAAAGCAACAATTTTAAAGTCAAATTTTACACACCTAATAAGAGAAATGAATAGACAAAGAAAATTAGTTATGATCACCAGACTTTGATAAATTCCCCCAAATTTTAAATGTCATCTTCTCATCATAGATTTGTTTATGTAGATAAGATTGAGGGAGGATTTAGAGAAACAAATAAAACAATAATGTTTGGAAATCTAGGGTTTCAACACATAGTAAAACATTCATAATATCATTTATCTCATTTAAAGTTTGTGCCTTTGATATCTATCTTGTTTAGTTATATTGTCACACGTTTCTTTTAAAACATATTTGTCAATTTTGTTTATCTTCTCAAAGAACCAGCTTTTAGTTTATTGATCTTTGCTATCATTTACTTCATTTCTTTTTCATTTATTTCTGATCTGATCTTTAT
>NW_006779047.1:0-3475 GCF_000442215.2 Lipotes vexillifer | reverse complement strand
AAAAAAAAAAAAAAAAAAAAAAAAGGAACCTCAAAGGGTGGAGTTCTGAGCCCTGTCAGCCCTGCCCTGGTTCCCCCATGCTCAGGCCTGCGGCTCAGTGTGGGCCCTATACTGGGCCCTGCTAGATTGTGTTGGCTGCTCTGGCTTGAGCTAGAAGTCAGGAGCCCTGGGTGCTCAGCCTCCGTCTCCCTGGCCACCTGAAATTTCGGGAACCAACACATTCCCTGTGAGCCCTAGTCACCAGCTGTCGTCATGCTGGACAAATCCTGGTGTCCGAACCAACTCACTCATGGGGCAGAGCAGCTGTTGCCAGGTCGCATTATTCTGGGGAGTTCTAGGAAGATGAACTTCAAAGATGAAGTCTTTGGTCCAAAGACTACATATCTCCCATTCCCCAGCCACCCCCAAATCTCTACCTGCTACCGCCATGATAGAGTTCTTTCTTTCAAATACCTATGGAGGGTGATAATCTTTAAGGTTTTGTTAGTCGTTAAAACATTAGTGTGAATTAGCTTATCGGGTAAGTAAAATGGACATCAAATAAGTCTCAAGGATTATAGGAGAACAAGAAATATTGATGAGAGGTGGGAGGCATGAACAAGAGGCTGGATGAACAGGCTCATGTGAGCATTGGGTGATGCCCGGAAGCATCTCATGGAGGCACTGGGTAGTAGAAAAGGCAGTTAGAAACATTAATGGAGCACCTACTATGCGCCAGGCATGCTACCAGGCAAAAGCCCCAAGAAAAACGCATTAATAACGTAGTCAACGCTGCCCACACTTCCCCTTGATGAGCATAGCTGCAGGGTGATCGTAAATTAAGAGACCGGAATCTCCACTCCCACCTCCCACCCCACCGCATCTCAGTCACTGCAGGTCCCAGAGGCCTTTCCCAGGGCGAGCTCCTCACGGGGCTAAGCAGAGCATCTGCTCTAAGGATACAGATGTGTCACACAGCCAGCTTTCAGTTGCAAACCCATGGGCCTCTGTTCCAAGGCTACAGGGATAACTGGCTAGGTTAAACATTTTCAAAGAAGTGCATCGGTTTCCAATATGGCACCTTCCTGAGGGATTTTCATGTGTCATTTTAACTGTAGATGTTTGTAGTGGCTGACTCTGAAACGCAGCCCGTAGGTGACATGAGGCCCTGATATACAGAATTCAGAAGTCCAATGATCCCAGACAAACGGCAGGTAATACACACCCCCACTGTCCATGAAACCCATTTACAACTGCCGGGTCAGTGCTGTGCCAGGTGGGAGCCCACACACACTTGGTCCCCTGCACCGAGCATACTTTGGACTCCCTGGCTCTTGTTTGCTGGTATCAGGGAGCCCCTGACCTTCCTCCTCCCCTGAGTAGCTGAGCCCTGCCCCTCTGTGGGACGTAAGGATGCAGAGAACACTGCTGGCAGCACCTGAGCTTCAGTGGGAAGTCCATGGCGGCCCAGTTATCCTCCCAGCTGGGCCGTCCTGTCTCCTGGGCCAGCCTTGCCGGCTCACTCAGCTCCGCCCTCCACAAAGCTGTTGGTGTGATTCTCCCAAGACACAAATCTGTCTATGGCACTCCCACGGCCTCAGGATATCCTTAGCCTGGAATCACAGTGGTAGCAGAAATCATAACAGCTCTAACAATAACGACAGGGTTATAGCTAACGTGGAGTGAGCTCCGCTCATCGCGTGCCAAGCATGCTGCCCCAAGTGCAGGTGCTGTCTCTTATTCAGTTCCCACAACAGCTGGGAGGGCAGGTGGCAGAGAAGGGGGTGGAGAGTCGGAAAGGTGAGGTCACTGGTCACAGTCACAAGGCTAGCAAGCCAGGCCACCACCAGGCATCAGGTTCAAGTTCTGCTGATTTCAGAACCCGTGTTCTCAACTGCTATACCATTTGGCCTAAACGAACGGTTGGAAAAAAGCGTGGTGAGTGCAAAGTGACTCATGCTGTTTCTCGTGGGGTCAGGACCTGAACTTTCCCCGTCACAGCTCTGATCACACTGCATTCCAATTGTCTGTCAATGTGTTGGGTGTGAGTTCCTCCAGGTCAGGGACTGTGCTGATTCACATTTACTTTGCCAGCACCCAGCAGGGGTCTTGGCACCCGATTGGTGCTCAATAAATGGCTGACAGGGTAACGGATGGATGAGCGCGTGAATGAATCCATGGATCCGAATCAAACCCTGGCCTTTTTCAGGATCCTTGTCTGCTTATCGAAACCCCCAGGGTAATCTCATTTCTCTAAATTCCCCCAGCACTTTTTTCTTGTATAACAGTTAATTGCACTCTGTCCTCCCACATGCAATACTTTTGTCTGTAAGTTACTGTTGCCTCCGCAAGCTGACCATAAGCGGCATGGGCAAGGATGGCATTTAACCCTTCTTTTCCCGAGTCACCTAGCTCTGGCTGAGCACCTAGCTCTGGGTAAGTATGCCAAGTAGTTCATTCTGACCCAGGAACAGAAAACAGAACGTGAGGACACCCACCCTGGGAGGAATGACCCTTTGTTCTTTCTGTCCCCATCCCCCTGCAGGAGCCTCCTCTGGCATCATCGACCTCTTGCCGTCCCCCAGCGCCGCCACCAACTGGACCACAGGGCTGCTGGTGGACAGCAGCGAGATGATCTTCAAGTTCGACGGCAGGCAGGGTGCCAAGATTCCTGACGGGGTTGTACCCAAGAACCTGACGGATCAGTTCACTATCACCATGTGGATGAAGCACGGCCCCAGCCCTGGCGTGAGAGCTGAGAAGGAAACCATCCTTTGCAACTCAGATAAAACCGGTGAGTCTTGCATCCAGACCTCCTGGTGTCTGCCCACTCTGTCCCAGCTGGTCAGGCACGGCCACGGCCACCAACGGTGTGGGAGAAAAGCGGGAGTGTGAGAGGGGCCCTGGGAAAATATTCTGGTCCCTGGTTTTCTGGCTGATGATTTCCTCGCCTTGGGGTAGAGCAGGACCAGGAAAGGGAGGCAGGGTACAGACACAAAGAGTCAAAAAGCTGGGATTGGTGGTTTTCAGACCGGGTTCTTCAGAACCCCAGTGTCCCCAGAAGTAACTCAGGGCTGCTATATGAGTTGGGATTGGGGGAGGAGCCTTCATCCTTACTTCAAGCAAAGCAGCTCTACCTTCACTGTATTATATTAATATATAGACAGATTTCCAGAAGTTTATTTTCAATGGAAGGGTCCTGCTAATTTACAACAGCAGTCTGAAAATCACTGCTGTGCATAATGATGATAGCTAAGTTTTGTTAGGCATTTTTCAGCTTGCTGAGCCTGTGTAAGGCAGTTCACAGCTTGGTGGTTAAAAACACTCCACCATCATGGGCTTCCCTGGTGGTGCAGTGGTTGGGAGTCTGCCTGCCAATGCAAGGGACACAGGTTCGTGTCCTGGTCCGGGAAGATCCCACATGCCACGGAGTGGCTGGGCTCGTGAGCCATGGCCGCTGGGCCTGCGCGTCCGGAGCCTGTGCTCCGCAATGGGA
>NW_006779046.1:0-216 GCF_000442215.2 Lipotes vexillifer | reverse complement strand
TTATGCCGCCCTCTGCTGCCGCAGGCCCGCCCCGCACACCGTGCCCCTCCCCCCCCGGCCTGAGTGCACCAGAGCCCCCGAATCAGCGGCTCCTTTAACCCCGTCCTGTCTGAACAAAAAACAGACGCCCTCAAGCGACCTACACGCAGAGGCGGGGCCAAATCCAAAGCTGAGCCCCTGGGAGCGGTGAGAACAAAGAAGAGAAAGGGAAATCTC
>NW_006779045.1:0-1744 GCF_000442215.2 Lipotes vexillifer | reverse complement strand
TGCTCCGCAACGGGAGAGGCCACAGCAGTGAGAGGCCTGCGTACCACAAAAAAAAAAAAAAAAGATTTTGAGACTTAATATACAAAATATAATGAGAATATCATGTGAAGAGATTCAGAAAGTCTAGAGTTGGACCCGCCACTGGTATTTTTATAAAACTCCGTAAGTCAGCCATGCAACAGTAATTGAGAATATTTGGCCTAGAAAATGCTAGATTCGAAATAAATAAGAGAGTGGCCAAGTAAGAATTTTAATGATAACCAAACATATGACTGATAACATGTTACTGATATCTAATATCATTAGGCAAAACATCAACTGCGATAAGCAGAAACCTATTATGGACAGTGAGAGTATTAACAAATACCTAGGAACTCCCTACAAAATATAAAATTTCTGAAATATTTATAGAAACAGCATTTTTCCTCTACAAGTTTCAGCATCTCTTCCAATTTAACGTCTTCCCATGCAATTTTAATAGTAACATATTAAATAAACCTAATTATTTACAGCACCTCCCTTTTTATAAGAGGAATGAACAAATCTTTTGATTACCCAGGGCCCCTCTGGGAAACCTCAAGCTACTTTTGGCTTAAAAGATAACCTGAAAGCTATATAATAATTTTTCTATATTTAAGACTCAATTTGGGGATTCAAAAATCAAAACAGTTGTCACCGGAAATTTGGACATTGGATCAAGACAGGACCATGGGTGCCTGAGAGGCAACACCTGGTCAGCTAATTAATCAAAATGACAATAAAACATTTAAAAATAAGCACAACCATTTATTCAATAACAAAAATACCTCAGAGGTGTACAGAGCTGAACATGGATGTCAGTCACATTCCACAAGAGGAAGAAAGCAGGACAAACTGAAGATGAATGATTTTCTTGAGCTCATCCGAGAACTGGGACCACAGGGCAGACAACACTCCTGATTCTGAAAGACCTAGAAGTCTACAGAGAGAAATAGAGCCTGAGCATTTGCTTAGAGGCAGACGTGTCTGGCTACAATATAATCCAGGAGGAAGTTTAACTAGAAAGATTTAACAAAGCTGCTAAAAGCTGAGCGTGGGCCAGTGTGAGAGTATAAAGCCTTGGGGGCACCGACACGGAGGGGTTCTCACACTTCTTCCTTCAGGCCTTTGCTCTAGGACATCCTCCAGGCTCTCAAGGAAAATTAGAAAGAATCTGCTGCTTCCCTTCTCACCCCACTGTGAAAATTTACCCAAACCCACACCCTCTTTCTCCACTAGAGAAAAAACACAGTGAGTCTACAGGGAGGCATCCACTGCAGTGTGGCAGGGAACACAGCCAGCACCGAGAGGGCACAGTCTCCTTCCTCCCATCTTCCCTAAGCAGGAAAGGCTCATGTGCAGAAGGCCAGGAACAAAAGCATAGCTTGAGGACACTGCAACTGGTGCAGGAGATAGGGGTGCAGGAGGGGCAGGAACTCTCGTGAAGACCACACCCACAAGATCCAGGTTCCCAGGACTTCCCTAAGTCTGAAACTTAATCGGAATACAGCAAGTCCCCTACATACGAGCCTTCAAGTTGAGAACTTTCAAAGATGCAAACGTGCGTGCCATCAATGTCAGGAATGAGTGAAACTGCAGCTTGCCCTCCGTCTCCTGTTGCTGAGGATCCTTCAGCTCTACCATCTCCCACCTCCTCTCCCCACTCCAGTCAGTAACTCTTCTTGCCTGTTCACTCGATGCCAGCCCCTGGATGCCAGCTGTTGGA
>NW_006779044.1:0-1885 GCF_000442215.2 Lipotes vexillifer | reverse complement strand
AAAAAAAAAAAAAAAAAAAAAAAAATGGGTGCATTTTATTGGAAGACATTCACTCCCAAATACCTCCTGGATCAAAGCAGAAATCAAAACTAACATCTGTAGGAAACGATGAAAAGAAGAGTTCACACCCAGGCCTGAGGACATGGCTAAGTTGGACTTGGAAGAAAATTCATGTTCTTAAATACTTGCATTATTCCAGAGAAAAGAGCAGTGGTAAAGGCACTTAACTCTTAAAAATCCTCATGGGACTCTATATTAATCTTATTTTTTATTTTCTATATTTTATGATGTTTTGACTTCTGGGGGGCCCTGGCTGGCCAGGGAGAGACTGCCCTCCCAGGGCTAATTCCTAAGATAATAACTTGCCTGTTAACATGCTTTTCATATGCAAACCAACCAATCCTGAGTCCATACCCTTAGCCATCTTCTATACCTAACTTTTACACACCAAGTCAGTATTTCCCCTGCCCTCAATCAACCCAGCACCAGCTATCAGACAACTAGGGATGGCCCCTATGCCCCAACTGCCAGAGTCATTCAAACTAGCAATCCTAAAATGTTTCCCTGCTCTGCCTTGCCTTCCCACAGAAAACACAATAGAGGCCCTGGCCTGTGTTTTCCCCTCACTCTTTTCTGCCTCCGGACTGACTGGTGCTTCCCCATGTGGCCCTGCAGAGTATGGCATGACCCCTCATTTGGGGAAATGTAAGTAATAAAAATCTTCTTTCAGTGGCCGTAGCTATGCTGTCATACAGTCATCTCTATAAATTAAAATCGCATGGGTGCCAATATTGACACAAATCCCCACTCACTAGTGCTTCAGAACATGGTTCTAAATGTAGAAGTGAAAGTCTCAGTTCTCTCTATGTCCACCGTCCAGTTAGCTGGCCCAGTCTATGTACAGTTGGGTAAGTATGACATCTGACAGGGGAAAAGTATTCTCTCAAGTGTGTAAGCATGTCAGAAGAATCTCATCTCACAAGACTCTAATACATTTGTGCCCTGGCTTTCCTCCCATGCTGACAACAAAAGGGAGGTTCCTTCCATACAGCAAAACTCTCCTAACCAAGATGCAGGATGCAGACTCAGACCCTCTTAACGCCCTGCCTGGACCACTGTGGCCTCCCAGACTTGTAACCAACAGTGGCCTGTGGGCCAGGTCTGACCCACAGATGGATCTTATTTGGCCATCAAAATATGTTTAAATACACTTAAGCCAACATTTAAAAATCACAAAATTTCACACAAAAATCTAGGTTTCCAGCTTCTTTTAAAATTTGAAAACTTTTGTGGTGCTGGCCTGTTCTCCCACATGGCAACCACCAGCTGGAGCTGACGAGAGTGTGCCGCTTAGCTGGGGTTTATCCCTCTCAGCCCCCAATGCTCCATTGGTTCAAGACACTGAGAGCGAGTGTCAGTGGCCTTTTAACACTGTGCTCGCTCAGTTGACTATCCCATACTAGAGGTGTTTTTCTGTATCCCCAAGGGCATCACGTAAGGGGCCCTGGAACCAGACATTGCCTGGGTCCAAACCCTGGGCCTCCTACTTTTGTCATGAGTTTGATCTGGGCCACAGATCAAACAGTTGATCATCAGTTTGTACCTTAATAACCTCAACATTAAAAAGAAGGATAATAATTGTACCTACCTGTTGTAAGGATTTAAAAGCACTTAAAACAATGTCAAAGTGGGCTTTCCTGGTGGCGCGGTGGTTCAGAGTCCGCCTGCCGATGCAGGGGACACGGGTTCGTGCCCCGGACCGAGAAGATCCCACATGCCGCGGAGCGGCTGGGCCCGTGAGCCATGGCCTCTGAGCCTGCGAGTCCAGAGCCTGTGCTCTGCAATGGGAGAGGCCACAACAGTGAGAGGCCCGCATACCGCAAAA
>NW_006779042.1:0-1471 GCF_000442215.2 Lipotes vexillifer | reverse complement strand
GGGAAGATCCCACATGCCGCGGAGTGGCTGGGCCCGTGAGCCATGGCCACTGAGCCTGCGCGTTCGGAGCCTGTACTCTGCAACAGGAGGGGCCACAACAGTGAGAGGCCTGTGTACCACACACACACACAAAAAATACACCCTGTATGATTTCATTTACATATAAATCAGCACCCACTTCTGGTGATAAAAGTAACAGTCATGGTTACGTTTCCGTAGGGGGACAAAAGAGCCAGCTGGGAGATGGAAATATTCAATGCCTTCATCTAGATATGGTTACATAGGTTACCATCACATGTAAAATTTATGGAGCTCTACACCTAAGATGTGTATACTTTATAGTGTATAATTTGTATACCAAGAAAAAAAGTGAATCTACTTGGTTAAAAAAGAGCAGCAGCAAAAATGAAAAAGAAAACAACATTAAAAGTATAAACCAGGATAATGAAAAAAAGGGGAATGAGGAAGTCTAGAACTTTCAGCACATAGACAAAACTGTAGATCAAAAATAGCCTAAACTCACCCATTCATCACGCATTTATTCATTCATTCATTTTTACTCCCAACTCCTATTTCCCAGATGGAACAGGTTTTTTAAAAAACACACAACTTTTCCTTTCTCCTAACCATGGTTTCTAAGGCTAAATTGTAATTGCTGCAGCCAGATCATATTTTTTGCACTACTGCAGGGAGATAACCTTTTATTAATTGAATTTCTAATGGCAATTCATCAAAGCAAGCGATCACCGTTATTTAGTGCATGATCCATATTCATGGCATGTTCTGTTAGGTAAATAATAGTGGCTCTGGGAAAGTGCTTCTGTGAGGTCCTTTTCCTTCTTAAATGACTTTCTTTTTCCCCCTAAGTACAGACAAACAGTTGTAAATTAAGCAGAACAAACCCCACCTGTCGAGGAGACGTTGGTTAAAGGGAGACAAGAAGAATGAGAAACCCTCAGAATCAGTATCAGTGAGAATGAATGGCTTTGCCAGTTCCCTTTCTCTCTGCAGATTGACAGTGAACATGTGAATAACGTTTGCTAAATCTGGACTTTGAAAACATGACAGTAAGCTGTTTGTGCCAATAATTTTTCATGGCATATGCCACCCCTCCCCGTACCACACACAGTTTTAATAAGATGGCACATGGACTGTTGAGAAATGTTAAAACCCTGCAGAGGAAAGAGCTTTATCTTCTGACCAAATTCTGCCCAGCAATGTTTATGACAGCTGAAGAATTTATCTTAAATTCCCTCTGCTAGCCACAAAGCACATGGCCCTTTGTCCCCGAGCAGCCTGTAAGAACCAAAGTAAGATGTCACATACATAATATAACAGATAAATGGCCCAATTTCCATGTCCACATGATGAATGGAATGCAAGTTCAGCAAACACATATTTGCACATTAATTGGCCCTGCATGGTTCCATTTTGTTCCTGAGTTGCTACTGTATGTCTCCTGGACTCTTTC
>NW_006779041.1:0-998 GCF_000442215.2 Lipotes vexillifer | reverse complement strand
GCACTGACTCTGCAAGTGTGAGGAGTGTCAGGAAAGCGTCTTGAACGGCTAACACGTGTTCCAAGTCACGTAAACTGAGATGCATTTTAGGAACTTTGCCTGATCACACGGTATACCATACTCTGGGTTTCCCATGAATGTTTTAGTGGAAGGAAGAATCCATTAAACCTGGGCAATTGGGTCCCATTAAATGGATACTATGCAGTATGACTTCAAAGGGTTTGCCTTTGCGTACCAAACTTCACGAATCCTATCAGCCCCTAGTGTCCAGCCTAATGTCTCACACAGCTGTGGGTGTACATGCGGTAAATCCAAGTTTCATCCCAAGCCCTGAATGAATTAAGTAAGAATGTATCTCTACCTCACTGTCATTGTGTTTTTGTTTTGAAATTTATTTTTATAATGGGATTTGGCTGATTTTCACTGCTGCGCTTATGTCGTTCACCACACGCTTGATCCTCTTACGGAGACATATAAATACATAGGTTTTAAGATTCCTACCACTCAGGTCTATTCCTATGCGTTGAATATGGGGTGTTGAGTGTCCATTTCGTGGAGCAAGGAGTAGATCTTGTCTATTACGTATTTGGCTACTGGAACGGTATCTGTGCTGATTTCAATCTCTGTGTTTATGCAGCACCCACACTCAGCTTTCCCCTTACGCACGCATAAGTTTGTTTTCTAAATGAGAGACTCTCTTCTGTTTTATAATTCCTTCCATGTGTAGAAAAGTTTACAATCCTTGTATTAGTGATACCGTATGATGTTTCTTTTTCCGTGTGACCTATTTCACTTGGAATCATCGTACCTAAATCCACTCACTAAGATGTTATGGGCCTGATGACATTGATTTCATTGCTGACTGATATTCCATGGCATATAAGTGCCGCAACTTGCCGATCCATTTTTTCGTTTCGTGGGTATTTAACTTGTATCTTGGACTAGGTTCCTGTAAAGAGGGCAGGCCCAAATTCTGGGGTGGCTCTGGATTTTTGATT
>NW_006779040.1:0-253 GCF_000442215.2 Lipotes vexillifer | reverse complement strand
TAAAGTCTGTTTTATCTGATATGAGTATTGCTACTCCAGCTTTCTTTTGATTTCCATTTACATAGACTATCTTTTTCCATCCCCTCACTTTCAGTCTGTGTGTGTCCCTAGGTTTGAAGTGGGCCTCTTGTAGACAGCATATATATGGGTCTTGTTTCTGTATCTGTTCAGTGGGCCTGCGTCTTTTGGCTGGAGCATTTAATCCATTCACATTTAAGGTAGTTATCAATATGTATGTTCCTATTACCATTTT
>NW_006779039.1:2066500-2073614 GCF_000442215.2 Lipotes vexillifer | reverse complement strand
GTTGTGGCCTCTCCCGTTGCAGAGCACAGGCTCTGGACATGCAGGCTCAGCAGCCATGGCTCATGGGCCCAGCTGCTCCGCAGCATGTGGGATCTTTTCTGACTGGGGCATGAACCCGGGTCCCCTGCATCAGCAGGTGGACTCTCAACCACTGCGCCACCAGGGAAGCCCGTGTTTGTGTTTTTTGCATTTTTTCCCCTAGTATTTGATATCTAGTCTCAGTGTTGTGGTCAGAAAAGATGCTTGATATGATTTCAGTTTTATTAAATTTACTGAGGCTTGTTTTGTGGCCTTGTGTGTGATCTATCCTAGGGAATGTTCCATGTTCACTTGGAAAGAATGTGTATTCTGCTGCATTTGGATGGAATGTTCTACATATGTCAATTAAGTCCATCTAGTCAAATATGTCATTTAAGACCATCGTTTCCATCTTGATTTTCTGTCTGGATTATGTGTCCATTGATGTAAGTGGGATGTTAAGGTCCCCTACTATTATTGTGTTACTGTATATTTCTTCCTTTATGTCTGTTAATATTTGCTTTATATATTTAGATGCACCTATGTTGGGTACATATGTACTTACAATTGTTATATCTTCTTGGATTGATCCCTTGATCATTACATAGTGTTATTCTTTGTATCTTATAACAGTCTTTATTTTAAAGTCCATTTTGTCTGATATAAGTATTGCTACCCCAGCTTTCTTTTGATTTCCATTTTCATGAAGTACATTTTTCTATACACTCACTTTCAGTCTATGTGTGTCTTTAGACCTAAAGTGAGTCTCTTGTAGGCAGCATATATATGGGTCTTGTTTTTGTATTCATTCAGCCACTTTATATCTTTTGATTGGAGTATTTAGTCCGCTTACATTTAAGGTAATTATTGATACATATGTTCTTCTTTCCATTTTGTTAATTGTTTTGGATTTGGTTTTCTAGGTCTGTCTTTCTTTCTTTCTTTCTTTCTTTCTTTCTCTCTCTCTCTCTCTCTCTCTCTCTTTCTTTCTTCCTTCCTTCCTTCCTTCCTTCCTTTCTTTCTTTCCTTCTTTCTTCTTTTCTTCTCTTGTGATTTGGTTACTATCTTTAGTGCTATGTTTGGATTCCTTTTTCTTCTTTGTGGGTATATCTATTATAGAGTTTTGGTTTATGGTTACCATGAGGTTTTTATATAGCAATCTCAAAATATACCTGATTGTTTTAAGTTGCTGATCTCTTAATTTCTAATGCATTTTAACAACCCTTCTTTTGTACTCTCCTCCCCACATGATTACTGTTTTTGATATCATATTTTACATCTAATTGTTTTGTGAATCCCCTTACTGCTTACTATGGATATAGATGATTTTGCTCCTTTTGTCTTTTAACCTGCATACTAGATTTGTGTGTAGATGATTTCCTACTTTTATTGTATGTTGCTTTACTGATGGACTTTTTCACTTCATAATTTTCATGTTTTTAGTTGTGGCCTTTTCTTTTTTGCTTAGAGAATTTCCTTTAACACATCTTGTAAAGCTGGTCTGGTGATTCAGAACTCTTTTAGCTTTTGCTTGTCTGTAAAACTTTTGATCTCTCCATCCAGTCTGAACAAGAGTCTTGCTGGGTAGGGTATTCTAGGTTGTAGGTTTTTCCTTTTCATCACTTTAAATATATAAAGCTACTCCCCTCTGGCCTACAGAGCTTCTGCTGAAAAATCAGTTGATAACTTTATAGGAGTTCCCTTGTATGTTATTTGTTGCTTTTCACTTGCTGCTTTTAATATTCTCTGTTTATCTTTTATTTCGTCATTTTATTTAAAATGTCATGGTGTGTTCCTCTTTGGGTTTATCCTGTATGGGACTTTCTATGCTTCCTGGACTTGGGTGACTCTTTCCCAGTTTAGGGAAATTTTCAGCTATTTTATCTTCAAACATGTTCTCAACCGCTTTCTCTCTCTCTTCTCCTTCTGAGACCCCTATAATATGAATCTTTGTATGCGTGATGTTGTCTCAGAGGACTCTTAAACGGTCCTCATTTCTTTTCATTCTTTTTTTTCTTTTTTCTGTTCAGCATCAGTGATTTCCACTATAGTGTCTTCCAGCTTGCTGATCCATTCCTCTGTATAATTTGGGCTACTGTTGATTCCTTCTAGTGTATTTTTCATTTCAGTAATTGTATTTTTCATCTCTGTTTGGTTGGTCTTTATATTTTTAAACTCTTGTTAACAAACTTCTAACTTCTCTGTGCATCCAATTTTCTCCCAAGTTACTTGATCATTTTTATAGTCACTACCCTGAACTCTTTCTCAGGTAGATTGCCTATCTCCACTTCACTTAGTTCTTCTGGGGTTTTATCTTTTTCCTTCACCTGGAACATGTTCCTCTGCTGCCTCATTTTGCCTAAATTGCTGTTTGTATTCTTATGTACCTGGTAGGTTAGTTACATTTTCCCCCCTTGAAGTTACCTTGTGTAGGAGACATCCTATGTGTTCCAGCTGTGCATTCACCTCTCGTCATCCAACCTATATGCTCTAGGGGTTCCCCCTATGAGGGCTCCATGGGTCCTTCTGTTGTGGCAGACTGACTATGTGGGCAGTCTTATAGGCCTGATTGTTACCTGGCCTGGTTTGTTGCGAGGCACTGCTTTGTGGAGGTTTCCAGCTACTTGTTTTCAGGACTGAGTCATGAGGCAGCTGGACAGCTGACTTCAGAACCCGAGGGGGACCCAGGGTTAGTTCTGGCTCACTTCTTGGTGGAGTCAGAGTCCAAGATTCCAGGGCTGTTGCCTGTCCACTCGTGGGGTTAGTGCTGGACTACCAGACAGAACTGTTCCTAGAATCTGGATGCAGGGTCTAGGGATCCCAAAGTTGGTGTCAGACTATTGGTGGGGGGACTGATTCCTGACATAGTTGAATTTGGGTTCAACAGTGTTCCAAAACTTGTGTTGGCCTGCTAGTGGGCCCTGGGACTGGTGCTTGCTCACTGGTGGGTGGAGCTGGGTCCTGAATCCTCTGGTGGGGAGGGCCGAGTCCAGAGAAGGCTGTGGTCTCAGGAGGTATTTAGGCAGCCTGTCTCCTTATGAGTGGGGCTGTGTCCCCACCCAGTTGCCTGAGGCATCCCAGCACTTTTGCCTACGGGCTGTTGTGGGGGGGGGCAAGTTGTGGTACTAATGAACTAGGGGGAGAATTCCACAATGGTGCCCACCAGCACCAGCATCAATTCAGTAGAAGGAGCTCTGAAGAAGCTGCTGCCAGGTCTTTGTCCCCAGAGTGAGCTGCAGCTTCCCCTTACCTCTCCAGGAGACTCTCCAAGACCAGCAGGTAGGTCTGGTCTAGGTTCCTATCAAATTACAGCTTTTCCCTAAATCCCAGAGTGTGTGTTTTTGTATGCAACCTTTAAGACTAAAATCTCTATTTCCCCCAATACTATGGGCCTCCTGAGATTAAGCCCCACTGGCCTTCAAAGCCAAATGTTCTGGGAGCTCATCTTCCCAGTGTAAGACCCCTGGGCTGGAAAGCCTGATGTGGGGCTCAGAGCTCTTACTCCTGTGGGAGAACCTCAGTTTGTGAGTCACCCACCCGGGGGTATGGGACTTGACTATATCGTGAATTCACCCCTCCGACTTCTCTCACTGTGGTTCTTTCTTTATGTATTTAGTTGTAAAAGATCTTTTCTGGTAGGTTCTGGTCTTTTCATCAGTGGTTGTCCTGGAAATAGTTGTGGTTTTGGTGTGCTTGTGAGAGGAGGTGAGCTCAAGGTCTTTCTACTCCACCATCTTGGCTGATTCTACACTACATTTTCTTAATCAATTCATCTGTCAGTGGACACTTAGATTGTTTCCATGTCTTGGCTATTATAAATAATGCTGCAGTGAACGTGGAGGTATATGTCTTTTTGAGTTAGTGTTTTTGTTTTCTTCTGATAAATATCCAGAAGTAAAATTCCTGGGTCATATGGTAGTTCTATGTTTAATTTTTTAGGGAACCTCCAAATTGTTTTCCAAAGTGGCTGTACCAATTTACATTCCCACCAAGAGTGCTCAAGGATTCTCTTTTGTCCAGATCCTCACCAATACTTTTTATTTCTTGTCTTTTTGATAATAGCTATTGTAAGAGGCATAAAGTGATATCTCATTGTGGTTTTTATTTGCATTTCTTTGATGGTTAGTGATGTTGAGCATCCCTTCATGTACCTGTTGGCCTTCTGTATGTCTTTGGGAAAATGTCTATTCAGATTCTCTGCCCATTTTAAAATCAGGTTGTTTGTATTTTTGCTGTTGAGTTATATGAGTTCTTTATATATTTTGGATATTAACACCTTATTTGATATATAATTTGAAAATATTTTCTCCCATTCAGTAGGTTGTCTTTGCTTTTGTTGTTATGCAGAAGCTACTTAGTTGGATGTATGTAATCCCTCTTGTTTATTTTAGCTTTTGTTGCCTTTGCTTTTGGTGTCAAATGTGAAAAACCATTGCTGAGAAAGATGTCAGGGATTTACTGCCTCTGTTGTCTCCTAAGAATTTCATTGTTTTGCATCTTACCTTCAAGTCTAATCCATTTTAAGTTAATTATTGTGGGTGGTGTAGCTAATGGTCCAGTTTTATTCTTTTTGCATGTAGCTGCCCAATTTTCCCATCAACATTTATTGAAGAGACTGTCGTTCCCCCCCTTATATATTCTTGGCTCCTTTGTCATAAATTAATTGACCATATATGCATAGGTTTATTTCTGGGATCTCTATTCCACTCCATTGATCTATGTGTCTTTTTTTATGCCAGCACCATAATGTTTTGATTACTGTAGCATTGTAACATAGTTTGAAATCAGGAAGAATGATACCTGCAGATTTATTCTTTCTCAAGGTTCCTTTGGCTACTTGGGGTCTTTTGTGGTCCCATGTAAATTTTAGGATATTTTGTTCTATTTCTGTGTAAAATGCCATTGGAATTTTGATAGAGATTACATTAAATCTGTAGATTACTTTGAGTAGTATGGACATTTAAACAATATTAATTATTCTAATCCACGAGCATGGATTATCTTTCCATTTATTTGTGTCTTCTTTACATTCTTTCATCAATGCCTTGTAGTTTTCAATGTGTAGGTCTTTCAGCCCCTTAGTTAAGTTTATTCCTGGGTATTTTATTCTATTTTAAATAATTTTTATTGGCGTATAGTTGATTTACAATGTATATTAGTTTCAGGTGTACAGCAAAGTGAATCAGTTATACATATATTCACTCTTTTTTAGATACTTTTCCCACATAGGCCATTACAGAGTATTGAGTAGAGTTCCCTGTGCTATACAGTAGGTCCTTATTTGTTATCTATTTTATATATAGTAGTGTGTATATGTCAATCCCAATCTCCCAATTTATCCCCCTTTGGTAACCATAAGTTTGTTTTCTACATCTGTAGCTCTATTTCTGTTTTGTAGATAAGTTAATTTGTACCCTTTTGTTTAGATTCCACATATAAGTGATATCATATGATATTTGTCTTTCTCTGTCTGACTTACTTCACTCAGTATGACAATCTCTAGGTCCATCCATCTTGCTGCAAATGGCAGTATTTCATTCTTTTTAATGGCTGAGTAATATTCCCTTGTATATATGTACCATATCTTCTTTTTCCATTCCTCTATTGATGGACATTTAGGCTGCTTCCATGTCCTAGCTATTGTAAATAGTGCTACAGTGAATATTGGGGTGTGTGTATCTTTTTGAATTATGGTTTCCTCTGTATATATGCCCAGGATTGGTATTGCTGGATCATATGGTAACTCTATTTTTAGTTTTTAAGGAACCTCCATACTGTTCTCCATAGTGGCTATACCAATTTACATTCCCACCAACAGTGTAGGGGGGTTCCCTTTTCTCCACACCCCTTCCTTAGTTACGTTTATCCCTGGGTATTTTATTCTTTTGGATGAAATTGTAAATGGTATTGCTTTCTTAATTTCTCTTTCTGATAGTGCATTATTAACTATAGAAACACAACAGATTTCTGTATATTGATTTTTTATCTTGCAACTTTACTGAATTTATTTATTAGCTCTAAAATTTTTGGTGGAGTCTTTAATGTTTTTTATATACAATATTATGTCATCTGCAAATAATGACATTTTTACTTTTTCCTTTCCAATTTTGATGCTTTAAAATTTTTTTCTTGCCTAATTGCTCTAGCTAAGACTTCCAATATTATGTTGAATATAAGTGGTGATAGTGGGCATTCTTGTCTTTTTCCTGATCTTAGAGAAAAACCTTTCAGTTTTACCATTGAGTATGATGTTATCTGTGGGCTTGTCATATGTGGTCTTTATTATGTTGAAGTATGTTCCTCATTGGACCTTTAATACAACCAACTTTTGACTTTGCTGGACCTCCTTATTATAGATTTTTAATTTTATTACATTCTGATTATATATATATACTTCTTCTTTCTACTTTTAATTTGCTTTTATTTTACTATTTCAGAAGGAAAATTAGATTATAGATTTAGATCCGTTTTTTCTTTTCAAATGTATGCATATAAGGCTATAAATTTTTGATGGTAATAACTCGGTTACATCCTAGTTGTTTTCTTTGATGTATTTTTATTTTCATGCAGTGCAAAATATTTTCTAACTTAATTTGAGCTTTTTATTTCACCCATGCATTATTTACAAGTGAACTGCTTAATTTCCAAATTGTGGTGATTTTATAGTTATCTTCTTTATTAAAGATGTCTAAATTAAGCTGTTGTCAGAGGTCAAATAATATATTCTGATTTCAATACTTTGATATGAATTTAGGTTTGCTTCATGGCCCGTTTGACTTAAATATATATATAGTTAGGTTAAGTAATTTAGGTTAAGTTTGCTAATCATTTCATTGAAATATTACATATATCTTTATTGAATTCTGATAGCCTAAAATATCAGTTATAGTTATTACATCCTAAAATTCAGTCATTACATTTTTTTCAGTTCTAGAATATCTGTTCATTTTATAGATTCCAGTATTGTGTGAAATCTTCCATTGTATCTATTTTCTTAGAGTTAATCATTATCTTATAGTATGTTCTGGCATTTCCAGTATGAGGATTGCATCTGGGACTTTTTTCTTTTTTTTTTTTTCTTTTTTTTTTTTTTTTT
>NW_006779039.1:2052110-2066485 GCF_000442215.2 Lipotes vexillifer | reverse complement strand
CTTGCGTTATGCGGGCCTCTCACTGTCGTGGCCTCTCCCATTTGCGGAGCACAGGCTCCGGACGCGCAGGCTCAGTGGCCATGGCTCATGGGCCCAGCCGCTCCGTGGCATGTGGGATCTTCCCGAAACGGGGCACGAACCCGCGTCTCCTGCATCGGCAGGCGGACTCTCAAGCACTGCGCCACCAGGGAAGCCCTTCTGGGACTTTTTTAAAGTAATTTTTTCTTTGAGAGTTTTAGCTCATCTCATTCATGATAATTTTTTGTTTGCATGCTGGGCATTTTAAGTGAAATGGAAAAGGGCTTGGTTGAAGCTATCTTTTAAAAACCTTTTTATTTTAAATAAAATTATAAATTCATGGGAAGATGCAAAAATAGTATATAGAGCCCTTTGAAACCTTTAGACAGCTTCCACCAATGGGAGTTCTAATATGATTACAGTGCAATATTAGCTAGACTACAGTCCTCATTAGCATTATTGCAATTATATAAGCATTATAAGCATTACTGCAATCATATAAGCATATTTTGCATGTAATCATTTGTGTATGTATTTGTGTAGTTCTATGCAGTTTAATCCCATGTGTAAATTTGTGTAACAGCCACCACAATCAAGATACATAACTAGAGTCCCTCCCATCAGGAAACATACACAAGCCTCTGAGATAGCCTCATCCACCAGAGGGAAGACAGCAGAAGCAAGAAAACTACAATCCTGCAGCCTGTGGAACAAAAACTGCATTCACAAAAAGATAGACAAGATGAAAAGGCAGAGGGCTATGTACCAGATGAAGGAACAAGATAAAACCCCAGATAAACAACTAAATGAAGTGGAGATAGGAAGCTTCCAGAAAAATAATTCAGAATAATGATAATGAAGATGATCCAGGACCTCAGAAAAAGAATAGAGGCAAAGATCAAGAAGATGCAAGAAATGTTTAACAAAGACCTAGAAGAATTAAAGAACAAACAAACAGAGATGAACAATATAGTAACTGAAATGAAAACTACACTAGAAGGATTCAATAGCAGAATAACTGAGGCAGAAGAATGGATAAGTGACCTGGAAGACAGAATGGTGGAATTCACTGCTGCGGAACAGAATAAAGACAGAAGAATGAAAAGAAATGAAGACAGCCTAAGAGACCTTTGGGACAACATTAAATGCAAGAACATTCGCATTATAGGGGTCCCAGAAGGAGAAGAGAGAGAGAAAGGACCCAAGAAAATATTTGAAGAGATTATGGTCAAAAATTTCCCTAACATGGAAAAGGAAATAGCCATCCAAGTCTAGGAAGTGCAGAGAGTCCAATAAACTCAAGGAGGAACACACCGAGACACATAGTAATCAGACTGGTAAAAATTAAAGACAAAGAAAAATTATTGAAAGCAGCAAGGGAAAAACAAAAAATAACATACAAAAGAACTCCCATAAGGTTAACAGCTGATTTCTTAGCAGAAACTCTACAAGCCAGAGGGAGTGGCATGATATAATTGAAGTGATGAAAGGGAAGAACTTACAACCAAGATTACTCTAGCCAGCAAGGATCTCATTCACATTCGATGGAGGAATCAAAAGCTTTACAGACAAGCAAAAGCTAAGAGAAATCAGCACCACCAAACCAGCTCTACAACAAATGCTAAAGGAACTCCTCTAAGTGGGAAACACAAGAGAAGAAACGGACCTACAGAAACAAACCCAAAACAATTAAGAAAATGGTCATAGGAACATACATATCAGTAAGTACCTTAAACGTGAATGGAATAAATGTTCCAACCAAAGGACACAGACCTGAAGAATGGATACAAAAATAAGACCCATATATATGCTGTCTACAAGAGACCCACTTCAGACCTAGGGACACATACAGACTGAAAGGAAGGGGATGGAGAAAGATATTACATGCAAATGGAAATCAAAAGAAAGCTGGAGTAGCCATTCTCATATCAGATAAAATAGACTTTGAAATAAAGAATGTTACAAGAGACAAGGAAGGACACTATATAATGATCAAGGGAGCAATCCAAGAAGAAGATATAACAGTTATAAATATATATGTACCCAACATAGGAGCGCCTCAGTACATGAGGCAACTGCTAACAGCTATAAAAGAGGAAATCAACAGTAACACAATAATAGTGGGGGACTTTAACACCTCACTTACACCAATGGACAGATCATCCAAAATGAAAATAAATAAGGAAACAGAAGCTTTAAATGACACAATAGACCAGGTAGATTTAATTGATATTTATAGGACATTCCATCCAAAAACAGGAGATTACACTTTCTTCTCAAGTGCACATGGGACATTCTCCAGGATAGACCACATCTTGGGTCACAAATCAAGCCTCAGTAGATTTAAGAAAATTGAAATCATATCAAGCATCTTTTCTGACCATAACGCTATGAGATTAGAAATGAATTACAGGGAAAAACAAACGTAAAAAACACAAACACATGGAGGCTAAACAATAGGTTACTAAGCAACCAAGAGATCACTGAAGAAATCAAAGAGGAAATCAAAAAATACATGGAGACAAATGACAATGAAAACACGATGATCCAAAACCTATGGGATGCAGCAAAAGCAGATCTAAGAGGGAAGTTTATAGCTGTGCAAGCCTACCTCAAGAAATAAGAAAAATCTCAAGTAAACAATCTAAGCTTACACCTAAAGGAACTTCAGAAAGAAGAACAAACAAAACCCAAAGTTAGCAGACGGAAAGAAACCATGAAGATCAGAGCAGAAATAAATGAAATAGAAACAAAGAAAACAATAGCCAAGATCAATAAAACTAAAAGCTGGTTCTTGGAGAAGATAAACAAAATTGATAAACTATTAGCAAGACTCATCAAGAGAAAGAGGGAGAGGACTCAAATCAATAAAATTAGAAATGAAAAAGGAGAAGTTACAACAGACACCGCAGAAATACAAAACATCCTAAGAGACTACTACAAGCAGCTCTATGCCAATAAAATGGACAACCTGGAAGAAATGGACAAATTCTTAGAAAGGTATAACCTTCCAAGTC
The DNA here is from genome assembly GCF_000442215.2 of Lipotes vexillifer. NCBI lineage: Eukaryota > Metazoa > Chordata > Mammalia > Artiodactyla > Lipotidae > Lipotes > Lipotes vexillifer. The sequence continues at coordinate 2,063,450 of NW_006779039.1, read as the reverse complement.
TGAACCAGGAAGAAACAGAAAATATGAACAGACCAAACACAAGTAATGAAATTGAAACTGTGATTAAAAATCTTCCAACAAACAAATGTCCAGTGACAGATGGCTTCACAGGTGAATTCTATCAAACATTTAGAGAAGAGCTAACACCCATCCTCTGAAAGTCTTCCAAAAAATTGCAGAGCAAGGAACACTCCCAAACTCATTCTATGAGGCCACCATCACCCTGATACCAAAGCCAGACAAGGATACTACAATAAAAGAAAATTACAGACCAATATCACTGATGAATATAGATGCAGAAATCCTGAACAAAATACTAGCAAACAGAATCCAACAATCCATTGAAAGGCTCATACACCATGATCAAGTAGGATTTATCCCAGGGATGCGAGGATTCTTCAATATATGCAAATCAATCCATGTGATACACCATATTAACAAATTGAAGAATAAAGACCATATGATCATCTCAATAGATGCAGAAAAAGCTTTTGACAAAATTCAACACCCATTTATGATAAAAACTCTCCAGAAAGTGGGCATAGAGGGAACCAACTTCAACATAATAAAGGCCATATATGACAAACCCACAGCAAACATCATTCTCAATGGTGAAAAACTGAAAACATTTCCTCTAAGATCAGGAACAAGACAAGGTTGCCCACTCTCACCACTATTCAGCATAGTTTTGGAAGTTTTAGCCACAGCAATCAGAGAAGAAAAAGAAATAAAGGGAATACAAATTGGAAAAGAAGAAGTAAAACTATCACTGTTTGCAGATGACATGATACTATACACAGAGAATCCTAAAAATGCCACCAGAAAACTACTAGTGCTAATCAATGAATTTGGTAAAGTTTCAGAATAAAAAATTAATGCACAGAAATCTCCTGCATTCCTATACACTAATATGAAAAATCTGAAATAGAAATTATGGAAGCACTTCCATTTACCACTGCAACAAAAAGAATGAAATACCTAGGAATAAACCTACCTAGGGAGACAAACAAAAGACCTGTATGCAGAAAACTATAAGACACTGATGAAAGAAAATAAAGATGATACCAACATATGGAGAGATATACCATGTTCTTGGATTCGAAGAATCAATATTGTGAAAATGAATATACAACCTAAAGCAATCTACAGATTCAATGCAATCCCTATCAAATTACCAATGGCATTTTTTATGGAACTAGAACAAATCATCTTAAAATTTGTATGGAGACACAAAAGACCCCAAATAGCCAAAGCAGTCTTGAGTGAAAAGTATGGAGCTGGAGAAATCAGACTCCCTGACTTGAGTATACTACAAAGCTACAGTAATCAAGACAATATGGTACTGGCACAAAAATAGAAACATAGATCAATGGAACAAGATTGAAAGCCCAGAGATAAACCCACGCACCTATGGTCAACTAATCTATGACAAAGGAGGTAAGGATATACAATGGAGAAAAGGCAATCTCTTCAATAAGTGCTGCTGGGAAAACTGGACAGCTACATGTAAAAGAATGAAATTAGAACACTCCCTAACACCATAGACAAATGTAAACTCAAAATGGATTTGAGACCTAAATGTAAGACAGGACACTATAAAACACTTAGAGGGAAACATAGGAAGAACACTCTTTGACATAAATCACAGCAAGATCTTTTTTGATCCACCTCCTGGACTAATGGAAATAAAAACAATAATAAATAAATGGGACCTAATGAAACTTCAAAGCTTTTGCACAGCAAAGGAACCATAAACAAGACGAAAAGACAACCCTCAGAATGGGAGAAAATATTTGCAAATGAATCAACAGACAAAGGATTAATCTCCAAAATATATAAACAGCTCATGCAGCTCAATATTAAAAAAACAAACAACCCAATCCAAAAATGGACAGAAGACCTAAATAGACGTTTCTCCAAAGAAGACATACAGATGGCCAAGAAACACATGAAAAGCTGCTCAACATCACTAATCATTAGAGAAATGCAAATCAAATCTACAATGAGGTGTCACCTCACATCAGTTAGAATGGGCATCGTCAGAAAATCTACAAACAATAAATGCTTTAGAGGGTGTGGAGTAAAGGGAACCCTCTTGCACTGTTGGTGGAAATGTAAATTGATACAGCTACTGTGGAGAACAGTATGGAGGTTCCTTCAAAAAGTAAAAATAGAACTACCATATGATCCAGCAATCCCACTACTGGGCATATACCCAGAGAAAACCGTAGTTCCAAAAGATACATGCACCCCAATGTTCACTGCAGCACTATCTACAATAGTCATGTCATGGAAGCAACCTAAATGCCCATCGACAGATGAATGGATAAAGAAGATGTGGTATATATATACAATGGAATATTGCTCAGCCATAAAAAGGAACGAAATTGGGTCATTTCTAAAGACATGGATGGACCTGGAGTGTGTCATACAGAGTGAAGTAAGTCAGAAAGAGAAAAACAAATATCATATATTAATGCATGTATGTGGAACCTAGAAAAATGGTACAGATGAACCGGTTTGCAGGGCAGAAGTTGAGACCCAGATGTCGAGAACAAACATATGGACACCAAGGGGGGAAAATCATGGTGGGATGGGGATGGTGGTGTGCTGAATTGGGCGATTGGGATTGACATGTATACACTGATGTGTATAAATCTGTTGACTAATAACCTGCAGTATAAACAAACAAAGAAACAAAAATGAATACTAAACTTTCTTTTGGTTGTTTGTATGGAAATATGTTAATATAAATGTTTCAGACAATACATGAAAAAAAAAAGATACAGAACTGTTCAATTGCTGCAGAGAAACTCCTTTATGTTACCTCTTTATTATAGCACCCACTATTTTCCACCTGTCTCTTTCCCCAGAAACCATTATTGTGCTCTCCATCTCTATAGTTTTGTCAGTTTGAAAATATAAAAATATGTTTGTATACCATGTCAACTTTTGGGGATTGGCTTTTTAAATATTAGTGGACTCTATTTTGTAGAGAAGTTTTAGGTTTACAGAAAAATTGAGCAGAAAGTACAACGAGTTCCTATGTACCCTTTCCCCCTCCCCCACCAATTTCCCCTATCATTAACATCTTAGATTAGTGTGGTACATTTGTTACAATTGATGAACAAATATTGATACGTTATTATTAACTGAAGTCCATAATTTCCATTTGGGTTCTCTCTTTGTGTTTTACAGTTCTATGAGTTTTGATAAATGTATAATGTCATGTATCCACCATTATACTGTCACGCAGAATAGTTTCACTTCCCTAAAAACCCTCTGCATTTCACCTATTCATCTCACCCTCTCTCCTCCCTGAACCCCTGGCAACCATTGATCTTTTTAATCTTTATATCATTGCCTTTTCAAGAATGTCATGCCATTGGAATCATACAGTATGTAGCCTTTTCAGACTGGCTTATTTTACTTTGCAGTATGCATTTATGGTTCCTCCATGGCTTGAGAGTTCATTTCTTTTCACTGAATAATGTTGCATTGTATGGATGTTTCATTATTTGTTTATCCACTCATCTGTTGATAGACATCTTCGTTGCTTTCAATTTTTAGCAATTATGAGTATCATTGCTATCAATATTCATGTGTGTGCTTTTGTGTCTACATAAATTTTCAACTCATTTGGGTAAATACCATGGAGCACAATTGTTGGATCACATAGTAAGACTATGTTTAGCTTTGTAAATACCTGTCACACTGTCTTCCAAAGTGGCTGTACCATTTTGCATTCCCACCAGAATGAATGAGAGTTCCTGTTGCTCCACATCCTTTTTTCAGCATTTGGTGTTGTCAATAGTTTGATTTTTAGGCATTCTAACAGATGGTAGTGGTATTTTATTGTTGTTTTAATCTGCAGCTTCCTAATGATATATGATCTTGAGAATCTTTTCATGTACTTTTTATTATCTATGTGTTTTCTTTGCTGAAAGACTGACATTTTTACTAAACATGATACACTTGAGATCCACCCAAGTTGTTGAATGATCAATAGTTGGTTCCTTTTTATTGCTGAGTAGTATTCTGTAGTATGGATGGGATGTACCAGAATTTGTTTAGCAGTTCACCAGTTGAAAGACTTTTGTGTTGTCTCCAGTTTGGGGTTATTATGTATAAAGATGCTGTGAACATGAGAATATAGGTTTTCATGTGCACATAAAATTTCATTTATTTAAGATATGCAATTGATAGTTTTTATGGTACATGCATGTTTACTTTCTAAAGAAGCTATCCAACAGTTTTCCATAGTGCTTAAACTATTTTGTGTTTCAACCAGAACTGATTTTTAATTTTGTTTTCCATACTTTTAGGTAGCATATAAAGCTGCTAGCATTGCAACTGTTTTTAGAATCACAAATGGATGTTGGATTTTGTGAAATTATTTTTCTGCATCAATTGATATGATCATATGCTTTTGCTTCTTTAGCATGTAGTTATGGTGGATTACATTGACTGATATTCAAATGAACCAACTTTGCATAACTGGAATAAATCTTATTCAATGTTCATGAATACTATCAGCCTGTAGTTTCCTTCCTTCCTTCCTTCCTTCCTTCCTCCCTTCCTTCCTTCCTCCCTTCCTTCCCTTCTTCCTTCCTTCCTTCCCTCCCTCTGTCCCTCCCTCCCTCATTTGTTAGTTTGTTCGTACTGCCTTTGTCCTTCGTTTGGTTTTGTGATTAGGACAATACTCGTCTCATGAAATGAGTTTGTTGCTTTCTCTCCTCTTCTAATTCTAGAAGAGAATTTGTCAAATTTGTTCCATATCTTCTTTAAGTATTTGGTAAATTCTCTGGTGAAACCATCTGGCTAGGATTTCTTTATTCAAGGTTTTTTGATGAAAAATCAACTGATGATCTTATTGTGGATCCCTTACATGTGATGAATCACTTCTCTCTTGATGCTTTCAAGATCTTCTCTTTGTCTTTCAACAATTTGATTACAATGTGTCTTGGGGTGGATTGTTTTGAATTTAACCAACTTGGCATTTGTTGAGGTTCCTGGATGTATAGATTCATGTCTGTCTTTATATTTGGGAAGATTTTGGCCATTATTTCTTCAAATGTTCTTTCTGCTCCTTGCTGTCTCTCTCCTCTTTATCTGGGACAACATTATGCAAATATCCCACAGGTCTCTTAGACTCACTTATTTATTTATTACCATTTTAAAGTGTACACCTCAGTGGCAATTAGTACATTCACATTGTTGTGCAACCATCACACTACTAGGTCCAATATATTATGTCACCTCCATAGGAAAGCCCATACCTTGTGCTTCCTATTCTCCCTTTTCCCAGGCTCCTAACATCCACTAATCTGCTTTCTGTGTCTATGCATTTACCTATTCCTGATATTTCATATCAATCAAATCATACCGAATGGTCTTTGTGTCTGTTTCCTTTCACTTAGCATGACATCGTTAAGGTTGGTACAGCATTTATCACTATTTCATTTCTACCTATGACAATTTCTTTGTATGACAATGCCACATTTTATTTATCCATTCATCTGTTAATAGATATTTGGTTTGTTTTCATCTTTTGTCTATTGTGAATAGTGCTGCTGTGACCATTCATGTACAATTTTTTACTTAAACCCTGATTTTGAATTATTTTATTTGTATTCACAGGAGTGTAATTGCTGAGTCTATACTAATTTTATGTTTACTGTTTTCTACAGCAGCTTAATCTTTTTGCATTCCCAACAACAATATATGAGGGTTCCAATTTCCCCACATCCTTACAAACAATTGTTATTTTATCTTCTTTTTCTTTATAGACGTCTTAGTGGGTGTGAGATATTATCTAATTTGGTTTTGATTTACATTTTCCTAATGACTGTTTTCATGTATTTGTTGGTCATTTGTATATCTTCTTTGGAGAAAGGGCTATTCGGTTTCTTTGCCCATTTAAAAAAATTTGATAGAAAGCAGGAAGCTTTATGTGATCCTTTCTTAAACAGCTTTATTGAGATATAATTCACGTACCATAAAATATACACTTTGACCATGTTTTAATCAGGTTGCTTTTCTTTCTTATTGAGTTGTAAGGGTCCTTTTTATATTTTGCAGATACTAGATTCTTTTTTGTGTGTCAGCATGTCCACTTCTATTTATTCTTATTTTAAAATTAGTTTTTATTGGAGTATGGTTGCTTTACAATGTTGTGTTATCCTCCACTGCACAACAAAATGAATCAGCCATACACATACAGATATCCCCTCCCTTTTGGACTTGCCTCCCATTTAGGTTACCACAGTGCATTAGGTAGAGTTCCCTGTGCTATAAAATATGTTCCCATCAGTCATCTATTTTATACATAGTATCAATAATCTATATGTGTCAATCCCAGTCTCCCAATTCCTCCCTCCCCATGCCTTTCCCCCTTGGTATCCATACATTTATTCTCTATGTCTGTCTCTATTTCTGCTTTGCAAATAAGATCACCTATACCATTTTTCTAGATTCCACATATATGCATTATTATACAATATTTGCTTTTCTCTCTCTGACTTACTTCACTCTGTATGACACACTCCAGGTCCATCCATGTCTTTAGAAATGACACAATTTTATTCCTTTTTAATGGCTGAGTAATATTCCACTGTATATACATACCACATCTTCTTTATCCATTCCTCTGTTGATGGACATTTAGGTTGCTTCCATGTCTTGACTATTGTAAATAGTACTGCTATGAACATTGGGGTGCATGTGTTTTTTGAATTATGGTTTTCTCTGGATATATATACAGTAGTGGAATTGTTGGGTCATATGGTAGTTCTATTTTTACTTTTTGAGCAACCTCCATACTGTTTTCCATAGTGGATGTATCAATTTACATTCCCAACAACAGTGTATGAGGGTTCCCTTTTCTCCACACCCTCTCCAACATTTATTGTTTGTGAATTTTTTGATGATGGCCATTCTGACCGGTGTGAGATGATATCTCATTGTAGTTTTGATTTGCCTTTCTCTAATGATTAATGATGTTGAGCATTCTTTCATGTGTTTGTTGGCAATCTGTATCTGTTCTTTGGAGAAATGTCTATTTAAGTCTCCCGCCCATTTTTTGATTGGGTTGTTTGTTTTTTTGATATTGAGCTATATGAGCTGCTTATAAATTTTGGAGATTAATCCTTCATCAGTTGCTTCATTTGCAAATATTTTCTCCCATTCTGCAGGTTGTCTTTTCCTTCAGTTTGTGGTTTCCTTTGCTGTGCAAAAGCTTTTAAGTTTCATTAGGTCCCATTTGTTTATTTTTGTTTTAATTTTTATTACTCTAGGAGGTGGGTCATAAAAGATGTTGCTGTGATTTATGTCAAAGTGTGTTTGGCCTGTTTTCCTCTAAGAGTTTGATAATGTCTGGCCTTACATTGAGTTCTTTAATCCATTTTGAGTTTATTTTTGTGTATGGTGTTAGGGAGTGTTCTAATTTCATTCTTTCACATGTAGCTGTCCAGTTTTCCAGCACCACTTATTGAAGAGGCTGTCTTTTCTCCATTGTATATTCTTACCTCCTTTGTTATGAATTAGGTGACCATAGGTGCATGACTTTATCTCTGGGCTTTCTATCCTGTTTCATTGATCTATATTTCTGTTTTTGTGTAAGTACCATACTATCTTGATTACTGTAGCTTTGTAGTATAGTTTGAAGTCCAGGAACCTGATTCCTCCAGCTCTGTTTTTCTTTCTCAAGCTTGCTTTGGCTATTCGGGGTGTTTTGTGTTTCCATACAATTTGTGAAATTTTTGTTCCAGTTCTGTGAGAAATTCCATTGATAGTTTGATAGGGATTGCATTGAATCTGTAGATTGCTTTGGGTAGTATAGTAATTTTCACAATATTGATTCTTCCAATCCAAGAACAACATGGTATATCTCTCCATCTGTTTATGTAATCTTTGATTTCTTTCATCAGTATTTTATATTTTTCTCACTACATGTCTTTTGCCTCCTTAGGTAGGTTTTTTCCTAGGTATTTTATTCTTTTTGTTGCAATGGTAAATGGGATTGTTTCTTTAATTTCTCGTTCTGCCCTTTCATTGTTAGTGTATAGGAATGTGAGAGATTTCTGTGTATTAATTTGAGGATACTAGATTCTTTTTTTTTTAGGTTCTTATAAGATATATTATTAGTAAATATTTTCTCTCATTTGTGGATTGTCTTTCATTCTCTTGGTTGTGTCATTTGATGAGCAAATGGTTTGAATTTTGATGGAGTCCAATTTATCTTTTTTTTCTCTTTTGTTCCATGTGAGTTTGGTATTTCAAAGAAACCATTGCCTAATCCATGTTTGTGAAGACTTAATCCTAGTTTTTCTTCTAAGGATTTTATAGTTTTAACTCATATTTAGGTCTTTAATCCTGTTTGGATTAATTTTTATATATGCTGAGTGGAAAGGATGCAACATTCATCTTTTGTATGTGGATATCTGGATATCCAGTTATTCCAGCATGACTGTGTTCAATTTTCTTCATTCTTTTTGTTTTTTTATTTTTTGTCTTCAGGTAAGATAAACTTAATGGAACTATCTTCAAGTTTGATGATTCTTTTTTTCTGCCAGTCAAATATACTGTTGAACCTCTCTAGTGAATTTTTCATTCCAGTTATTGTATTTTTCAACTTCAGAATTTATAATTTTTATTTCTTTGTTGATATTTCTCTCTTTGGTGACACATTGTTCTCCTGATTTTCTTTAGTTCTTTGAGCAGTTGATTTGAAGTCTCTGTCTAGTAAGAGCAATGTCTAGGCCTCGTCTAGGACAGCTTCTGTTAATTTCCTTTTTTCCTGTGAATGAGCCATACTTTCCTGTATCTTTTCATTCCTTGTGGGTTTTTTTTTTTTTGGTAAAGTGGACATTTTGAATATTATACTGTGTTGACTCTGAAGATCTTGTTCTTCTCCCTCCCCATGGTTTGGTTTTGCTTTTTGTGGGTTATAGTCTTTTTATTTGTTTAGTGGCTCTTGTAAACAATTTTCTAAAGACTGTATTCTTTGTCCTTATGGTCACAGAAGTCTCTGTTTTGTTAGCTAGTCAGCTATTAACTTCACAGAAATTTACTTAAACATTGAGAACAAAAAATGTAATATGTCACAGCTCTCCAGATTACCCCAGATTTGGAATCCAGACTCCCTACTCAGCTACCACTAGTGCCCTGTCCATAGAAAAGGGGATCATGTCATACTTCTTGTACTGCTGGATAGATTTGCGAGTTCTGACTTAGTTGGTTCCCCCTGCCCCTCACTGCTGGTGGTGGAGTGTTTGTAGAGGTTGGCTAGGGTAGGGCAGGTATTGTCAGTAAGTTTTCTGTATTGCTAGGCTGTCCCTTTTCTTGGTCCTTTGTCTAGAGAGAGCAGGCTTTTCTTAGGGCTTTTGGGGGGTCTACTTCTGTTGGTGGTTCTTGTTTGCAGGCTTTTCTAGTGCCTAGTTTGGAATAATTGGGAGGTAAAAAGAAAATGCAGGGACTCACTGTCATGTTGTTCCATAAGTCCCAAGGTCCCTAGACAGTCTGCCTTTTTCTTTCCAACTCTCAGCATCCTCAAATGATTTTCTGTTGTATTAATGTCTAGTGTTTTAATTGTAATGATGTGGGAGAAATAGGTAGAAATGAATCTATTTTTGTCTGGTAACAGGAATCCTGTTATATTTTTTTAGAGTATTTACTTTAGTATTTACATTCTCACATACAATTAAAGTGGGAGCAGATTACCTTAATCCAATCAAAGATTGAGATACTTCAAGGTGAGGTTTCTTTTTGTTTGTTTGTTTTTGCTGGTGGTTTGTTGCTTGTTTGTTTTGGTAAGGCGTATATCTTTGTGACTCACCCTTACTCTTTGTGTAGTCCTTAAGCATCCTAGCTGAAATTTTGGGGGTTTATCAGGGACTCTTCACCTTCTTGGGCCTCAAGCTCCAAGAAAGTACTAATAACTTTGTTTAGCTTGTCATCATTTTAACATCCCTTTTCTGCTTGTGTTCTCCAGCACAGCCATTTAGAAATCAGTAATTACCTCCATGGAAAACTTTGGCTTAGATTATCAGACCCAATTTCTCTGCTCTTTTCCTTTCTCCTAAATCTTGTTTTTTAAATCTAAGTTACTTGAATCCCTGAACTTTGATTTTTGTCTCACCATCTCTATGAGACTGTGGAAAGTTCTGTTAAGCTTCTTTATCTATCTCTTAGTAGCTACTTTCTCCTAATTCTTTAATGTCTCTTAATTTTTTAGCCTCTCTCTTAATTAGCAGTCAGCTAATTCCTATAGGGGCTAAGAGGTGTAGTATGTGGGGCTCATGTCAATGAGTTTCCCTTCACTCCAAGATCTTTGCCCCTCAGATTCTGTTAGCCTTGGTAGCTCTCTGATGGAATAACACACACACACATATTTTACCACAATTTTCTAGATTTTCTCGGTGGGTGAGTTGGTCTGTTTTATAAAGTTGTTCCTCACAGTCATAAGAAGTTCTTAGTAAATTTTTATTGTTTTCTTTAATTAGATTTAAACATTTATTTTGTTATATGTATTTCTCAGTTTTTATAGCTTTGTTGCTAATATGAATTGCCCTTTTTACCTATTATATTTTCTAACTGGTTATTGCTGGTATTTACAAAAGATGTTGACTAAGTGTACTTGGATCTACAACTGGCCCATCTTATAATAAATTCTTTATTTATTCCATTGCAAACTGATAGTTTTTTTCTTTTCTTTTCTAATATTTATTCATTTTTTCCTTAGCTTAATTCATTGTTATGATTTTATAATAATAGACTAAAATAGTAGTAATGCTAACAGTCAGTTTTATCTCCTTCCTCACTTCATTGAAAATCCTTTTAATGTTTCATTATAAAGTATGAAGTTTTCTGTGGACTTCATGTGAATATCTTTTATTTAATTGGGATTTTTCAAAAAAATTCCTTCTTAAGACAAGTTATTTCTTTTAACAGGTCTAAGTATTAACTCTTATAAACATCCCATTTCTTCTTGAAATCTCTTTCAAGTTTTCACTAAAATAAAACCTTCCTTCTTCAATTTTATACTTTGTTCTTTTCAAATCATGATTAATTTCTCCTTCTCCAATTGGCTAACAGCACAGTGGTTATGATGTTGTTTCAGTTATTTAGTTCTTCCTAAAGTAAATATGTTATTTTTGTTTACACCCTTGAGACTTTGTGTCTTTTAAAATATATGTATCCCCATTCTTTGTACAGTATCTGTCCCATGCTATATAGTCAATGATTTTTATAGAATTAATTATCTCAATATTTTTGTCACGCTATCTGACTGTCCACATTCTTGTATTCCTTTGCTATTACCAAAGAATTGGGGGTTGGGGA